>NW_008794085.1:906677-907055 GCF_000699145.1 Aptenodytes forsteri
CCGGGCGGCCCCTGAGCGAGCGGCCTCTGAGGGGCCGCCGGAGGTCGGGAGTGCCGGGGGTGCGGAGCTCGCCGCCTTGCCGCTTCGCGTCGTTATTAATCGGTAGCGCTCCGAGAGGAAGTGAGCGTTCTGGGGGATTTCGTGGCGATTTGTGACTTGATTCCGGGGCCCCTCGTCAGTGTGAGCTCGGTCTTATCGGCGTTTGTGATCGAGCCCTTTTCCCTGTAGGGCCAAGCTCTTACCTCCGCAGTGCCTTATCTTCGTGCCGCTGAGCGCGGCTCTAGCGGAGGGAGGGAGGGAGGGAGGGTTGCTCTCGGTCCGGGGTGTTGCGTGCCGTGAGGCCGTCGGACGGCTGACGAGCGCCTTCCTCCGTCTCCC
>NW_008794085.1:907083-909523 GCF_000699145.1 Aptenodytes forsteri
CCCCCCCCCCTCGCGCACCGCCTCTGAGCCGAGGTGGCCGCGCCCTGGCTTGGCGCCAGGTTATCGGGTTCCGAAAACAGCTTGTTGGGCTCCCACCCTAAATCCGTACCGGCGCTACTCAGTGGCCAAACGGGTCTCGTCTCTGAATTCGTCTTTTTCCCCCTGGAAGATGTATCGAGGTGTTTTTTCAGGTCGGGAGCGGAGGAAGGCCCATGGAGCGGACTGTGGAGTGACTCTGTTACTCCTGCTAAACCTGTCCTAGGATCGAGGGAGTGCTCCCCGGTAGTCTTCCTGCAACTCTGGAGCTATTTGCTGAGATGGACCTTTACACATGTGCCACGCGTTTTCCTTCAGTATAGTTGACTTAGTATATTGAACCTGTATGTTGCAAGGAGTACAGTATATATGTCTGGATAAATGAGTTAAAACTGGGATAGGAGGACTAACTTTTACAATGTTTTGTGAAGGTAAGGTCTGGTTAGTCCTCCTATCCCAATTTTACAATGTTTTGTGAAGGTAAGGTCTGAAACAAAACACTGTTAGTATTCTTTCAGGCTTCTGGATTTTTTTTTTTTTTTCTTTTGCTTAGTGTGTCACTAGCCTTTTGTGTAATGCCAAATGTCAGATGATTGCACATGCTTTGTCAACAGTTTTGTCTTGTCATATGAAACTACTGGCTGGGAATAGCGAGAAGGAGAGTAGTTTAAAGAGCTTTTATGTAGTATTTTGAGCACAATTTACATCTGAAGTTCTTGTGTGTACATGTTCTTTCTGGAGGCTTTAATATTAATAGTGATGTTGATTTTCAGTTTTGGTTTCAAGTCTTAGATATTTTCCTGAGCGGTCACTGGATTAAAATGTTTGGGTGGTGGTTTTTTTTTGGGGTGCTTTTGACTCATCAGAAATACATAAAAAGTAAAAATTAAGATGGAATGTATAGATTAGGCTGAAATAATGGACTAGTGGGAAAGGGGGGAACTTGGATTAATTTAACTTCTAATAGGGTATTTTCTACAATTGAAAGGATTAGTGGTGTGTTTTTGGCACAGACTGACGCGTACTCATGACAAATTTTTTGTGATCAACCTCCATACCCTCTGCTTTTTAGCTCGAGCAAAATGGCTTTGTTGACTATACAGACCCCAATTGTAAATATTTATTCCCATTTTGAAATGATGGGTTTTAACAGAATTACTGAACAGCCACTAGTAGCTCAAATGAGGTATTTACTTTCAAAATGTTTGGTCAGAAGCAATTGGTTGTTACTCTAGTCAGTAACTAAAGCTGTTGTGTTAAATAGTGCTAATGCTTTATAGGAAGCTTTTTATATCTGCTGTAACTCTTGAAGATGCATGGGTGTGAAAGAGACAGATCCCTGTTATCAGAAGCAGTTGTTATGTAATCCTCTTCATGAGCTGATTGTTTTTTGTTAAGATCTCACAATTAATGAGTTGCCTAATTTAAAATGGGACTTTTTCTTCAAATACTTCAAAATAATAAAACAGGGGTAGAGTCAGCTGTTTTCTAAAAATATATGTTGTGCTTGCGCTACTTCCTGAATTAAGGACCTGGTAAGTAATACTGATCTGATAAGAATGCTTCATTCCAAATGAGTGTTCTCACTCAATCACCACTAACTTCTTGGGGAGCTTCATTTAGTGGTAGACTGCGAGTTAGACTACACTTAATCAAGTCTGTTATTTAGATTTTTGATGTTTTAATTTGAAGTGTTTTTGGTACAAGATATATCACAAAAAATTTGGAACTTAAGATGACCTTGATTGTCAAATGTAGTGTTACAGCATTTAAATAAAAGGTGAAGTTCAGGTGTTTAGGCTAATGTACTATCATTCAAATCACTGTAAATTCTGTATTATTAAATTGTTCTTTTCAGCAAGGAACTCTTATACTTTTGGATATGCAGCCTACTTGACTAAAAGTAATTAATACTTCTAATTGTTTTTCTTAGTTTGGATGTACTTCCGAGAGTGACTTGCCCTAGTCATCCAGATTCCATTTTAGTAGAGGATTACAGAGCTGGTGATATGATTTGTTCTGAGTGCGGGCTAGTAGTAGGTAAGTAGCTATTCGTATTTTTATGAATTACCATATAACTGAAATCGTGTACGTAGATTTGTTTTCCTGCAAAACTGGTATATGATAGTTCTAGTATTAAAAGGCTTTTTCTTAATGCCTAAATGTTTTCTTTTATCATATTCTGTTGGATAAAAGCTTACTGTTTTTAAGTAAGTACTGTCTGTCTTCTGGTAACTTCTTGCTTTATAGAAAGAATCAAACTCTCTCTAGATTAAAAATTTAAAATATGTTGTTGTCCTGGTTTCGGCAGGGATAGAGAGTTAATTCCTTCCCAGTAGCTGGTACAGTGCTGTGTTTTGGATTTAGGGTGAGAACAATGTAACACGCTGATGGTTTAGTTAGT
>NW_008794085.1:910869-920122 GCF_000699145.1 Aptenodytes forsteri
CGGTCGGCGGGTGGTGAGCAATTGCATTGTGCATCACTTGCTTTGTATATTCTTCTATTATTGTTATTGTTACTATTTTACTTTATTTCCATTATTAAACTGTTTTTATCTCAACCCATGAGTTTTCGCACTTTTACTCTTCCAATTCTCTCCCCCATCCCACTGGTGGGGGGGAGAGTGAGCGAGTGGCTGTGTGGTGCTCAGTTGCTGGCTGAGGTTAAACCTTGACAGTTGTAATTTAAAATATAATGTAATACTGAATTAGAATATTGTGCTGTCTAGTCCAGTATTCTGTCTTTAATCATGACTGTTGTTTCAGTCAGGAAAGTGTAAGAAATGTAATAAAAGCTCTTTGTCAAATAACTTGCTTACAAAAAAAAAAAAATTCAGTTTCCCATTAGAGGTTATCTTCTGCCCTGAAGGATTTCTCTTTATATCCTTGCCAGCACCTGTTTTTGTTAATTACTTCTCCTAAGGCTTTTAATACTATCCTAAGTAAATATCCAGTTTTTCCTCTGGAATTTTGCTGAGCTCTTTTACTCTGTTCATGTGGCAGCAACTTCCACAGGCTAAACTGTATTTCTAAGTATAATGGAATATTTAAAATGAAAGGCCTTTTAGGCATTGTCTTTGTTTGAATGAGAGAGAATCATGTTGTCTTAGAACATGCTGCATACTCATTTTTATGGATCTTTTCTACAATGAGCATCTTATCGTCTTTATTCCTTTTGCATGGGAAACTTTTCATGCATATGTTATGATCATTCTTTAAACCTCATTTTTTTTTCTATTAAATCTTTTTAGACATGCCATGACCAAAAGAAAATCCTCTGTTTTGAGGGTGCATGTTCAGGTGATTCATTCAGTGGTGCTAAATATTTCAGATGGTTTAATATCCCTCTCTCCTTAGACTGTGGTGATTTTGTTTTGGCTCTTGCCTTGCACCGAATTAAAAATTTTCATACAGCTGTTAGCGTAAAGCTAAAGGTTTCATAAGCTGCAGCAAAAGTAGTACTAATTTAGCCAGGTGACTAAAATATGTGTCTTTTGTTTATGCAAAAAGCAAACTTCCACATAGCTTATTGAAGTAAACGTTAAAATATTTTAACTTGAGTACCAGTTTCCTTTAAAATTATGAAACCATTTAAAAAGCTAGGGGGAGGATTGTTACTTTCTTTGTTAAAAGAAGGACTGGTTTAAGTTGTATAAATTCTGATAAAGATAAATTAATCATAATAAATTTGCTGGTTAAAAAGTCAAATGTCCACAGCAATGTTTCCTATTGAAATATGGTAATAGGCTTCTAAGTCATTGCTTAAAAATAGTTTGGTCCGTGTTCAGCTCTTTGCGTGGCTGCCATAGAAGTTGAACCAAAGAAAAGCCCATCTTGATCAGTTCATAACTTTTAAGATCATGCTGGCTTTAGAAGAAGAGGAAAAGGTTTTGCTTGATACGTTTCATTTTTAGGAACTTGGGAGTTTATCAGAAATCTCACTTCATGTACCTTCTGTTACCCAGTCACAAGGTATTCTTGCTTTAGAGATTTAATCTCTGGTCTCTTCTGAATCAATGGTGTTGGAGATTTCTTTAGTTCAAGTTGTCAGCGTTTTTGATGAGCAGAATCATTAGAATATTAATACAAACTTTTGCTGAGTTGAAATTTTAAAATGTTTTTAAAATGGTCTTAGTCCTCTTTACAACCAATGTTACTGGTAGGGTTAAAAGTGTTTTTTCTTTAAGCATGCAGTGTTTTTTAAGTAGGCCTTTCTATGGATTTATCACTAAAAGGCTTTAACGTTTACTTTCGTTGTGCTGATTGTTCTCATTCTGTCTTGTCTTCCTTAAGCAATTTAGTTTACCTGCATATGTCCAATTCATTAGCTAGGGTATCTAGCAGCTAGTTTGGCAAACCAATTAAATCAGATGAAGCTAAATAATTGAAGAGTGCATGACTAAACAGAAATGTGAACATTCAACATTTTCTCTTCCAATCTGTTAAGTAATTTAGAGGAGGAGAGAAACAGATCCAATTCTTGACGCCTGTTTTCTGGAGATGCATGTGAAGTAGGGATGTTTTAAAAGGAGTGAAGACAAAATTTTGTTTCCAAATGAGAAAACTTTTATGTATTTGTTGCAGATTCCATGATACATGTTCCCCTTAAGAGAGTAGTGATCTCATTTCCTTTTCTTATATAGAAAAGTCATGGATTTGCGTTTCAAAGCTTACATAGGTTATGACGTGTAGCTGATATGAATAGGGCCCACCCAGAATATATTTTGAGGTGGGCTGAAAGTTAGCGAGATCTTTATCACTGAAGGGGATCAATTAGAACAGTTAAAAAACAAACAAACAAACCTGAAGACTCAATATACTCTGTAGCCAAAGAAGTATTACAGGTTTATTTAAAAATATTGTCATTTTGGTGTCTGCAGAGCACTGCTGGTGTACGTGGGGCAGAATGGTAAATGCTGAATTTGTGCATTTATTTTACTGTTGTAAAATACATGGTGATGTGATTTCACTGATTTTTTTAATTTTTTTTTTTAGTACAATTTGGCTGAAAACAATATACTCTGTAGCCAAAGAAGTATTACAGGTTTATTTAAAAATATTGTCATTTTGGTGTCTGCAGAGCACTGCTGGTGTACGTGGGGCAGAATGGTAAATGCTGAATTTGTGCATTTATTTTACTGTTGTAAAATACATGGTGATGTGATTTCACTGATTTTTTTAATTTTTTTTTTTAGTACAATTTGGCTGAAATCAGAGCAAAGAGTCTTTGCCTAAACTAAGTGTATTTCCACTTGATGTTTTTCTTGCTTGCTATGGCACAGTACTAAAGTTTCACATTAGTGGATAAAGTTTGAGTTTGTTAAATATAAAACAGTGTGTCATAGGATAAAATAGTGGGTACATAGATAATTTTCAGGTTTTGTAGTCAATCTTCTGGGAATATGAGATGAAATCAGTATTATTAGTATTACGACTGAGGTTGTATTTATCAGGTCTGTAGCTGAAAGGGTGAAGCAACGGCAAAGTTTTGGGAGAGCAGGAGGCTAGAAGAAGGAGGAGCTGATCTCTTTTAACAGTTGAATTCCATGTCTTAGGCAGAGCAGTATATTGGAAGGAAGTCCCCTTTGTAAAGGTATTTTTGAGAGAAAGACTTTTAATCAAAGTTGTTTTGTACTCATAGGTGGTGGTCTTAGTGTCTCAATAAGATGGAAATTTTAAGTTACATCCAGTATGCCGCTTTTTCTTTGCACAGCGTTTTTCACTTGTTCTAAATAAACTGTGCTGTTTTACTGAGCAGTATTAAAACAAATCTTGTAATGTCAGTATGACTGACGCTGGTGGCTGTTTCATTATTGCTTCAAAATATAGCTTCAGTCTGAAAACTGTCATCTGCCTTCTCACTGTTACCTTTCCTGGGTTAGTTTGTGTTCCATTTTTTTTCATGGTAACTGTTTCCAACTTGTTAAATTTTCCTCCTGCTAATTGCCTTTTGCATGAAGAGCAGTCAGAGACCTAAATTGCAATTATCTGTGGAATTTTGATATTAATCTGGATTGACATGCACCTGAAACCTTGCAAGTCTATGTCCAAGTTTATCTGCTGTCATAACTCTTGTATTTTATTACACATACTTTTCTCAAATCATTCTAGGATGTGTGGTACGGTAAGTGTTCATGTGCTAGCTTGAGAATTCACGAACAGAGTTCTTAGTGTTTGGAGAAATAGTTCTGTGTCCATTTAAAATGCTGACATATCTCATTCTTCAGACAGACTTGGTGGGGGGAGAAGCGTTTTGCTCAAGAACACAAGGCTGGTAAATCCTCTTTCTTGACAGGTAAATATTTTGCTTACTACCTTTTAGGCAGTAAAAAAGGCTGGAAGTCAGCTGATATGCCAGAAGGGGCTGAAGAAAGCAGAATCGAAGTGGAATACAAAGCACTGAATTTTCTTGATGTAGCAAGGTGGTGAGCTGAATTTCAGAGGGGGATAAGAATGAGTCTAGTGGCATGTACAGCCATGTAGCATCTCAGCTAGGTAGGAGTACCTTTCTGATCTAAGACGTTCCTTAAACTTCTGTATAGTTTCATTAAATGTCATGTGAGTGTGCAGGAGTTGGAGCAGTGAGGAGTTTATTTTCAGGATTTATTAAGTGATTTTCTCCAACTGGTTAGCTCTGTCTGCTTCAGTGGGCAGGTGTGGCTTAGGGAAGAACAATGCTCTTGCATGGAGTCTTTTTGCATAGCCTTCTTAAATAAAAAAGCAGAAGTCTGTCTTCAGCTGATGAGAATCCCTGGACGCGTATCAACTTGTTAAAGCTTTGAATCAGATTATGACCTGTATTCAAATGTTCATTCCATGTTCTTTATATACCTGAGTGTTCAGTTGAAAGAGTTTTGGGGAAGAATGTACAATAGCTTGTGGTCAGCAGTAAGGCTGTTATAAAATTCTGTCAGAATATTCGGTTGGCTAATGCTTCTGAAAACTTTGAGATCTAAATGGCGCATCGTAAATTCAGGTATGGTCTATGAAGAATAGAGAAGATTTAACTATACCACGGATAATTTTTTCTCTACAATATAACAAACGAGTAGAAAGGGATTTCATGATTGCCTCTCTGCTGGCCAGTCCGTTACTCAGGATGTCTGTCATTAGGGAGGAGATTGATTGCATCTATACACAGCTGCTTGTTTTCTGAAAACCAAAGAAACCTCTTCTTTTTTTAGCTGTTGGTAGTATCCTGTAAGTGAAGGTGCTTAAGTACTTCTGACTTGGATCCAGCAGAGGGCAGTTATGCAGTTATCTTTATACCTCCAAATGGTGAAAAATCTTTTCATATTTGGGTGCATGTTCGTGGTTACTTCTTTCTGTGAGTATTATCAACATTTAAAACTAAAAGGTGAAATCTCAATTTAAAGTATTATTTAAATAAATAGGCAAAAATCTTTAGATATGGATGTGTATTAGCACCTTATATCTGGTTACTGCTTCTGCGCTTGGTGTCCAGAGCACTAAAAAGCGTCTGACAAAAGTTAGCCCTTGCAGATAAAACTCTTTGCATCCACAGGAAAGCTAGTTATAAAGGATGCTGGTACTTAAAGAAATTCTGAATAGTTGACGTTTGCATGAGCATTCATGGGTGCTTGATTTACATAGGGAATTTGTAATATGAAGAAAGCCATTTGCTAGCCTTTTTCAGTTAGCATTTCAAATAGTCTGTGTTTTAAGTCTAATCCATTTCAGCTTTAAAGACAAGGGTGATGGTTCTAGCTGTTTCAGCAATAACGCTTGTAACAGTAGAAACTTTGACTTCAGATGTCAAAAGTTGGCATCTTTTGTCAGGCTTTGTAATAAGCACCACTCTTATCATGAAATTTCCTGGAGGGTGGAGGAGATTTTCTAGTTAGTGGGTTCTAGGCTGGGAACCAAAGGTGTTTGAGAGCCACTATGAAGAATGCTTCCATTAGTTGAAGTACTAGGTTTATCTAGTGGAATAACAGTAACATTTTGAATCATCCTATTTAGGGAATTTTTTTTTTTTTTTACTTCCTTATCAGATTGGCAAAGTGATTTAGGGCAAATAAGGGCTAGAAATGATCTGAACTCCTCTGGTGGAAGAAGAGTCCAAAGCCTCTTATTTTTGTGATGTAGTATAGATCAGGCACAACATTTTTCATTGAGATTCTGTAGCTTGGAACATCCTTCGCAAGTACTCGAGCTGTTTGTCTTTTAAAGGCCACAAGTCCTGGAGAGGTGACCAGACTGACCAGACTTGTCTGTCAGATTGTTTAACGTTTCTACTCTCATTTGCTTCCTCCAAAATTACTACAAGTTGATGGCTTAGGAAGCCCCAAAGTCCTTTTAAATTTGTCATAATTTTGATATGCAGGAGTTGCTAAGCCTTTTTTCTTGTCGCAGTCATTTGCCTGCAGTGCTGTGCTGTCTGTTTCAATCCATAGTTGCCTATAGGTACTGGTATGATGCTGTTTATGTCTGGAAACCAGTTGAAGTCTTCTGTGGATTTTTTTGTTTTGGGGTGTGGGGTTTTTTTTTTTTTTTTTGTTTAATTCTCAAAGCTTGCTCTGGTTCTCTTTGTTATTTCAGCTGAGTTGTGTGAATAGGCTGGTGTTGCTGTTGGTGATGATGCGTTTGTGGTGTTTACAATTTATTGAAAACAAGATAACTTTTTGCAAAGAATATTACAATCTTGCAAAAGGCTGGAAATTTTGTAGAAAAAGCTGTGACTGTAAAATTGTGGGGTGGTTTTTCCCAAGAGTTTATTTGTTGGTAACTTTTAATACATCTGGTCTTAAATAGAAGTTCTAAAGCTGAAAACTGGGGGGGGGGGGAAGTTGAGTTTATATTTTGGAAGCGCTAAGTTGAGTACTACTGTATGGGACAGTGTGTAAGCTAATAAATAGAATGTGGAGGAGTAGATATCTGGAGTACTGTGTCTAACTCTGGGCTCCTCTGTACCAGAAAGATAGAGACTTGCTGGAGCAAGTCCAGCAGAAGGTTGCAAAAGTGATTTAGGGACTGGAGCATCTTCCGTCCGAGGAGAGGCTGAGAGCTGGGATTGTTAGCCTGGAAAAGAGAAGGCTCAGTTTGCCCTGGCTCTGTGCAGTTACATGTCTTCCACGGTTCTCCTCAGCTTGTAGGCTGCTTACCTAGGTTTTTCATTGTAGTTTGCTCAGCACCTCATTACTCGGGTTAATAAGGAGTTGACTGAAATTAATTGTAATTCTATATATTTCTTTTTTAAATTTGGCATTGTAAAATGCTTTAATTAAAAGTATAATATATGTGCTCACTAGATGGCAGCAGATTCCTTAACTAACTCCTAAGAATGACACATTCTGTAGAAACAATAGGTATTTTGGTACTTTAAAGTGCAAATAAACTTTAATACCATAATTATGTTAAGATTAAAGTATTAGTTAATAATACGTAGAACTTGATGCAATGTACAGCTAACATTAGAGCTCCTCTGAAAAAGACTTAAGAACATACCTTCTCGGAACTGTTTCAAGACTGGGTATGGAAGATAATGTTACTTGAGGCTTGAATTTCATTCTATTTCTTGTTTTGATTAAACACCTTCAATTTGCAGCTATATTGTCTTCATATAACAGATAATACAAAATGCAAAAAGAGAATAAAATACATGTATACTATGAGTTACCGCAAGTGGAGTGCAACATTAAAATAGCTGGTATTATTTATCTATAAATATGTGATTGCAAATTCAGGAGTTGTTGAATGAAAATAATTTCCTTTGAGAAATCACTTTGTATTTTTTTTGGTGGGAGTAAACATACATAATTTGTGATGTGTAGATGTTTTAAGCTAATTTTTAAAAGCTGCTCAAAATGCTATTTTAATTTTTGATACTGACCTGAGTTTACTCTTGCATTTCTGTAGCGCATGCTCTTTGCATTTGGCAGTTGTGAAGAAAAGTAACCTTGGTCTGAGGTTTTCCGTTCTGAATAACAGTTCTGCATTTTACTAAATGAGCTTTTCAGATGGTGGGTAACCTGAGTCAGTGAAGTTTGCAGTGTGTATTTCCACTAGAGCCTGCGTGTTAGTCTATTAGACTGTATTTTAAAGAGTAACTGAATACTGGAAGAATGGTTTACGAAATGAAATGGGGCAATGGAGAAAAACTCGTATGTTCAGAAAGATGCTTCAGGGTATCAGTCTGGAGATGGGTTCCACAAAGATTTGGTGCTGTAAACTGCGTTTTTTGTATGTACTTCAGAGGAGGAAGCTGAGGAGATGAACTCATCTGTTTGATGAAAATTAAATAAAGGAGTGTCTAATGTAACCATATCTAGTGAAACTTATTTTTGTTTGAAAGGCCTGCATCAAAAGGAAGTAGTGAAGGGAATATGCAGCCACTCCCATACTTATCGCAGCTCGATACCGTTGCCAAAACCAATATAATAGTGATGTGAGAAAGCAGAGACAATTTTTTAAGGTATTTACCGGGAGCTTTTTCTACTCTGATGTTTGACTGTCAGACCCGTTTTCCAGGTGCTTCAGGAAAGCCAATCAGTAGTGTATGACCCAGCAAATTCAGTCTAGGACTTGAAATATTAACTCAGCACCAGTCTTCAAGGCTGACTCCTTACACTGTGTTTTGTAAGACTGACTTTGGTATTTTAAGGTTTTGTTTCGATCACTTAAGGTGGGGCTTAATTGCATCTGTACTAACATCACAGTTCCAAAGTGTTTTTTATGTTTTGAAGAGTAAAAAATAATAAATGCCACACTTTTTTTTGTGTCGAATGGGATAATTAGCTGCTTGTAGCTGAGTATATTTTCCCTCTATGGAAACCTTTTGGCCTGTTTGTTCCTTTTTTGTTAATATTTCTAGCTTGTGTCACACTTTTATAGAAACCTTTTGAAAGGTGGAATGCACTTCCTAGAACCTCTGTATATTTTAAATAAGACAGTACACAGACAAACTTCGTTTCTGCAATAGCAGATTTCTTGGCAAAGTAAAGGTATTTGCATACTGCATCTTAATTGCACAAACGCTTTATGTTCAGTGATTTGTTCTACTTCATCTTTTCTCACTCTGAAATAGTAGCCTCAATCCTCTGTTTGTAATATGTTTGCCAAAGCAGGCAGTGATATAACACTTTTTTGTTAGAGCAGGAATGGTTCATAACTCACAAGAGGCAGATCCCTGAGTGAGTCATTTAGGTCATTCCCACTTGTGTGGAAAAAATATTACATCATTGCCCTGTACTCAGTGTTCTATTTATACCATGCCAGAATTTTAAGTACATTTTGCTTTTTTTAGATGCTGTAAACAGTATTGGGGGGTTGTCTTAAAGTAAAGTTACTGCTAGGCCATAGAAGGAGCATTACTGAATTCAAATATTTACAGAGAGTCCAGGAGCTAGAAGAGCATGCTGTCTGCTAATTTGAGCTTGCAAGTGGGGGGAGACCTTTGTAGCAGAAAGAATGGATCTGTGCCTTCTTTTACTTTGCTATATTCTTAACCTTCTAGTTTTTGATGATTCCCCCCCCCTCCCCCTCTTGGTTTTCATCAGAGCAGTAAATAAAGGTGGAGCGTAGCTGTGAGCATGTCTGGCAAATATTGATGAAAACACCTCTAGCCTAAATTTATTCTTTCTGGTTGCGGTGATTTCCTTATGGTTCATTCACAGCTTTCAATTTCAAGCATATTCCTTGCATAATTTTATGTTAAGAATTAAATTCCTCTATCAGAAT
>NW_008794085.1:920596-993035 GCF_000699145.1 Aptenodytes forsteri
TTGTGGGTGGGTTTGTTTTTTTTTTTTTTTTAAGATTGTATCGTTGTGATCACTGTAGGGCTTTTACCTGCATCAGAATGTTGGTTAGAGTTATTTCTCAATCTGAAGAGTTGTTGTAGGAAAGGTTTAGATGAATGTGAGATGAATAGGGGACTGCAAGGAAAGTTGTTTCATTCAGAGAATGTGGGTTTAGTGCTTTTTCTGCTTACTCTGAATCTGTATTTAAACTCTTCCAGGTATAACAAGGTAGATTGAGTTTAAGAAGAAATAGTCATATATATATATTGTATGTTGATAACTGTTGAGCATTGTAAATGAAATGGAGTTGGGCAGGGTCAGACTTCCCTTCATGAACAAGAATTGAGCTGCAAAATGTTGTTATGGTGGGTTAGAAGGTGGCATATTTCAGACTACCAAGGACCTGGAGCTCATGCACAGAAGCGGTTTACTACAGCTTAATGAGATTGTGCATGATAGATAATTCACGTGTGCACTTTGAACACATGGCAAATGTGAGAGAACTTGTTAAGTTACAATAACTTACTCATTTGTCCAAGCGCTGAGAACATCTGAAGGCAACCATGACCTGCAGCTTGAAATCAAGGTCTTGATTCCTTTTGTGTATTGAAAGATCCCATGATACTCTTTAAGGATAACTGTAACTCTTTGTATTCTGGATGCATTTCTCTAGTTACTTATGTTTTCTGTGCAGCTCTAGTTTAATATTTTTTTTTTTCCATTGCCTTCAACTTAACTTCTAAATCCCAAACATTTTGGTACATTGTCCTGCAAGTGACTGTTCTGTTTGGGAATGCCAACAGACTGCCTTCTTATAATGGAGAGCTCAGATGTGTAACTTCATGTTTCATGAAATAATTCAAAATGTTACATTAATACAGACTATTGCTTTCTGTGAACTCAGGTGACCGGGTCATAGACGTAGGGTCAGAGTGGAGAACTTTCAGCAATGACAAAGCAACAAAAGATCCATCTCGAGTCGGGGATACCCAGAATCCTTTGTTGAGCGATGGCGACTTGAGTACGATGATTGGAAAGGTAACACTTAAAATACTAAATTTTACCAAGTTTGAGCATTTTTATGTCAAGTATATACTTGTATGTCCATAGGGAAACTGTTCAGAGAATGTATTTACAAAGAGATTTTGTCTGAACTGAACTCTTACATTTCAATGGTCTGTAAAATGTGGCCCTTTCCTGGGCGTAGCAGGAAAGGGCTGACCTCTTCAACAAAAGAAAAGCTTGCAGTGCTGTGGGTTTACTTGGCACTCTTTGGTACGCTGCTATAAATAGAAAAGCTGATGTTGCAATCCCTAAAGAAACATTTTGACTTAGCATGCGTATTTGAGATGATTCTGAAATAACAGATACTCAGTTTTAAGGTCTCAATAGCTAGTACTGCCCAACTTGAACTATCATTTTTTGTAATAAAATCTGTATCAGATTCATATTGGACACCCGGAGATCTACATGCATGTTGTACATGTTCTTCCAGTTAATGTTAGAGCACTAAATGTAGAACTCTTTTGTGGTGCGAGTGCTCCAGAAGAAAGTATTCAATGTACGAGTTGAAATTTAGTGGTACAGCCATATCCTGCTGTTTCCCATGAGAAAGCAAACAAGATTAATTGTGCAAATGCACTCCCTTTAATGAAGTAGTGACCCAGGTAAGTTTTAATTGTTATACTTTGTGTTACGTTTTTTACTGCAAGATCCAAATGGATTTTTGTGGATTTCTTGAATGTTTCATGAAAGGTGGTCCAGTTGCTGATAAATAACTATTAAAAAAATGTATTGCTGCTTTGTGTGTTGCAGTACATGCACACCAGGATTTCTCAGAAGTTTTTGTTCCAGTGATGTTGCTAGGATGAAGAAGTAGACATACCTAAACATGTATGGATACGTATAGGGGAGCGTGCACCATACTTCTCAACCAAGAATTCTTCAAAGAGATGAAGTTGACTAGTGAACACTGCTATGGACAACCAATCTTTCACCATTGGTGAAAAAGAAACCTTCTGTTCAAAGGATTGTCCAAGTAGATGCTTGTGTTTTGAACAACTCCAAACATGGCTGCCCACCAGATTTTAGGATGTCTTATGGTGGCTTTTGGAATCCATTCAGGCAAACAAATTTCTGCGCTGCTCCGTTAAAAAAAGTTGGCATTGCTACGTAGCTCTGTGAAGCAGTGCTGTAGAAGTCACTGGGGTTTTAATGTCACCTGTATAGGTCTAGAAAGATGGTAGTTCCCAGGGTTTGGATTTCTGTCACTGATTTGGTCAGCTATGATAAAGATCAGAAATACCCCTTTATAGACAGATGGAGAAATGGACTGTTTGCTCCAGGTTCACACCGTTGTTTTGTTTTGGAACTGTGTAAATAAAGGGTTTGTTTCTGGGAGCTCGGTTTGATTCAGTAGGTAGGGTGAGCTTCTGAGCTCTTTTAGAACCTGCGTGTTGGAAAAGACAAAAGATATTTCAGCTAAAGATAGAATTTGTATCCAGGTGAACAGTGACTTGTGCTGTTAACCCTCTTCTCTCTGGAGGTTCAGATCCTCGTTTAGAATAAAAGGGATAGCAGCCTCAGTGAGAGAATAAAAGACATAAAGGAATGTCTGTGAAAAGTTTTGTTTTTCAATGAGAACTAAAAATGTTTAGAGGTAGACATTCATCTAATGAAACAGTTTTGCTGTTAACCAGAACATCCCAGAATAGGCATGACCAAACTTGCTGTAGCAAAGACTGCCATTCAGTGAAGATGAGATGCGGGAATGTCAGTGTGGCATGATTTAACCTATGAGAACTGTGAGTAAAAATGTCCCAAGTACTGGAACCGCCAGGATCACGTTGGAGAACGCAGAGGGAGCAGTCTGTCCTACTGTGGATATTTTATTTGCACGGGGAGGAATCACAGAAGAGGCACATTATTTTCTACGGGAAATTGGGAATCTCTTTGACAAACCAGGATGTGTTCTGTACAAGAGTTCCTGTGTTTGTCTTGCCAGTGAGCAGGGGCTCTGGGATGTCGGCTCATTGATGTGAACTCTGTATCGGGAGCTGCGTTTTTCCTCAGTCATTTGGAAGGAAGAGAATGGCTTATATCAGAAGATGCTGAAGAAATTTCCTATCAGTGCAGAAAGGCCATGAATTTTGCAGCAAAAATAACTAAACCAAGGAAGTAGTACATTTCTCAAGCAGTCTTCTGAAGTCCCTGCCAGCAGTAGGCTGGGATGAAGATTGACCTAGATAATGCACAGTGGTTGAACAAGGGTGAAATTGGTGTAGTCATGAGGAAGATAAGTAGTATCCGACAGAGTACAGGACAGCCTTCATGAATTCCAGAGAATGAAGCAGGGTAAGATTGTATTTTCTCAGTTAACAACAATCTTAGAATTCCCTGGAGTGGACCTCAGATTTGTGTGCCAGAGATTGCTTTAGCCTTTCACATGGGACAGGGAACGGAGGTATTCCTTTCTGCTTGAGAGGTAGGGCTGCGGATAATAGAATCTTTAAAACAAAAAGCTGCTCACCACCACCAAACAACCCCCAAACGCAGCCTGTGTTGTGGAAGATCCAAAAGAGAAGGACATTCATAATTCTCACGGCACATCATATTAGAGATCTATTGTAAACTCCTGGGAATGTATGAAAGTGGAGTCTGAGCCACTTGCCAGTTACAACAGTAAAGTTCTGGTGACTGGCTGTTGCCTTGAAATAGTAAAGGAAGGGGGCCAGTTCTGCTTCACAGAATGGTTTGTCACTCTTTCCTCTTTGAGACCAGGAGGTGCTGCTTCGGGACTCCTTTCTGCTGGGGGTATGTGGTCTGTATCTGCTAGCAGCAAAAGAGAGGCTGCTTTGCCCATGCAAAGGGATTCGTTCCTAATTGGTTTTAGTACTTAAGGGACCCATCTGTCTGAGGCAGCAACAGCCTGCGTTGGAAGAAAGATTAATTTGTCTGTGAAGAGGAGGATGAATAGCGTAGTTGGCTGTGGTGGAAGTGGTTTGCATTCTTCAGGCAGATCTTTAGGATATTGGCACAGAACTGTCTCTTTCAGAAAAGTAGATACTGTGTGCTGCAGTTGATCTGATGACAATGCAGATCAATTGGAGACATGGTGAAGTCTGGCATTAACTCCTGGGAGTATGAAAGTGGAGTCTGAGCCACTTGCCAGTTACAACAGTAAAGTTCTGGTGACTGGCTGTTGCCTTGAAATAGTAAAGGAAGGGGGCCAGTTCTGCTTCACAGAATGGTTTGTCACTCTTTCCTCTTTGAGACCAGGAGGTGCTGCTTCGGGACTCCTTTCTGCTGGGGGTATGTGGTCTGTATCTGCTAGCAGCAAAAGAGAGGCTGCTTTGCCCATGCAAAGGGATTCGTTCCTAATTGGTTTTAGTACTTAAGGGACCCATCTGTCTGAGGCAGCAACAGCCTGCGTTGGAAGAAAGATTAATTTGTCTGTGAAGAGGAGGATGAATAGCGTAGTTGGCTGTGGTGGAAGTGGTTTGCATTCTTCAGGCAGATCTTTAGGATATTGGCACAGAACTGTCTCTTTCAGAAAAGTAGATACTGTGTGCTGCAGTTGATCTGATGACAATGCAGATCAATTGGAGACATGGTGAAGTCTGGCATTAGTTGTGACTTGATTGCCAGAATGTTATTTCTAAAATCCCTGTGTAAAATTCAAGAAAAATAACTGAACAAGCAGCTTCTAGATCTGCCTTGATATAAAGAACTCTTTTCTGTGAATCTAAAAGAAAACTTTTAAGTTTTCCTACCTATCTTGTGGAAAAAGTTGTCTTTTGTCACCCTTTGTAGTTAATCTATTCCTTTTTGTAGTGACTGCAAGTACAAGAGAATTAGGTTGGTCGAACAAGAAACTAATGCAATCTCTTGGTATAGAATTCCTATCCTTTGATCAGATGCCTCCGAAAGGAAGCTGGCTGTTGTCAGACTGCGCGGCCTGGATCTAGAAGTGCTATATCGATAAGCAGTGGCAAGATATGAAGGGCTGATGATTGAAAAAGAAGAAAGGATCCATCGGACTGTATAATGAGCTGGTTGTACTGGGCAAGACGACTGCCAGATCTGAGGGCATTCCCTGGTGTTGTGGATAACCTCAAGTCAATGATGTGGATGGTGTTGGTGATGCTTCTACTTTCTGCTATTAAAGGGAACATACTGGGGTACAAAGCTGTTGGCTGCCAGCACTGTAAACCTAACCTCCATTGAGGTCCTTCAGAGATTACCACTGTTTACTGGACTGTGTTTTCTTGCTCTAGCTATCTTTGAGGCTGTTTCCAGGGTTGTATCCATGAAGTTTCGGCTCTGTTTGAAAGCCAAACAGGTGGAACTCCTGACTTTGACAGGTACCTTTCTTGCTGAGATGGGAAAGATATGAGTAGGTGTCTCATAAAGGCCACAACAGTAAAACATGCAATTCTTAAAGTCTACTTGATTTCAGTTGAAACTGCATGGCTTCTGTTTTTTCCATGAAGGGAAAGGGACTCCTAACATGGTTGTCAAGGGCTGAAGCTAACAAGGCATGGTCTCTCAATTGAAAGTTCCAGAAGGAAAGTAGGTGGTGCATTTAAATAGCAAATGCAGGGAGAATTGTTGTGGTTTATTTAAGCGGTTGAGGTGGAAAAGTATTTTTCAACCCTTTTATAGTTGTGAGCTGTATATTGGGTATGGCTCTTGGCGAGTGCTCATACTGACAGGGTAAAATCCTGTGGCTAACAGTACTTGCCTATAGCTGCATTGGTAGTTTCAATATACGTAAGCAAATGTTCAAAGGAAAAGGTAACCATAAGTACCAGCAAAAAAGTGGAAAATGAGAGGTTAAGGAGAACCATTACCAAAAAAAAAAAACTTTTAGGTGCTGTGTAGTGGAACAGGGAAAATCCCTGTGGTGAAGGGGAATACTTGATGGCCCCAGGGCAGAGCAGTGTTTCCTAGTAGAGGACTATCTGGCATGAAGCCTGAATAGAGAAGGACTGGGGACTTGCTGTCAGGGTTGATAGGCCTTTGTGGTCACTCTTCTGGCATCTACAAGATTTTAAGCACATGCAGTTCCTATAAGCATTTGTGCCTAGCGCTAGTCTAGGAGGCCATGATGCACACCAATGTTGTAATGCATTGTGGAGAACAGGGGTATGAGTGATGGCCAGAAAGAAGAAGCCTTTTGACCTGAAACTTGCATATGTTTTGGGCCGAGGGAAGTTGTTCTGGCATAATTTCTGAAAGGAAGGTCTAGTGTTGCAGATAGGTTTGTAATGCTCTTTGTGGCCTCAAGTTTGTTGTGCTTGATTCTTGCCCTTTGTTTACCTTTAAACCTTACTGGGAACCTTTGGATAGTTGGAGGTGTTAACCCAGTCAAGGAAGTAGGATTGCTGTTGGAGCAGGTGCCAGGATCGTTTCTGGGTGGTTCTTTCGTCTGAAAGGATGTTTGAAGGAGTAGGAAAAAAACAAGAATGCTCTTGGAATCTAGCGTCTGTCATAGAGGGCCTGTTCAAGGGGCTGGGGAGGCTTGAGAAGGGAGGGTTCTGTGCCGGAGTCTTCGGTCTCCACAGCAGTATCAAAGTGTGTATGCACCACAGGTACGGGTGTCGACAGTAGAGGTATCCACCGAGCTCTTCAGAAATGGGGTGTAACTGGAGTCCTTGGGTGTAGGGAAGTGGAACAGTGTAAGCGAATGGCCAGGTTAGCAGTCAGTCATAGATCAAGATCTGCTTTATGCTTACTGTTTTTGGCAAAACGGAACAGTGTAGTAGTCTGTGTCTGCAACGGCCACCTTATCAGCTTGTTTAAATGACCAAACCTTGTCTGCAGTGAAAGTTGGATCTGCAATGAAGGTTGGATGCCCCTGCCTGGCTAAATTGTTTGAAGGTGCCAGCAAGGAGTAAATGCATGCTGATTCAGGGAATCCAGGTTTCCACTCATGATGTGGAATTTTTTTGGAGAAGTGTTCTCCGCTTGAGAGAACTCACGGCCTGACACACTGATGGCAAACACATAAGTAGACAATAGAAATTACAAACATTGCTCTTCTGAACTTATGGGCCATGTGGTCATCATCAGCTATTACTGATCTGCCATGGCATTATTTATTAAACACGTGTTTCAGGCTGATGGCTAATTGAAGACCTTAAACGTTTTAGACCCTCTTAGTTGGGCAAAATTGATTGCATATTTAATAGAAGTATGCGATTTGTACTATCAGTTGTAAGGTACCAAAAAATGCATGTTGGAAGCTTGTTTTGGAAGTTGTCGGGTTGAGTTGGTGGCTCTTACTTCTCCTAAGACCTCAAGCTTTTCTTTTAAGAGGTCTGTGGTTTTCCTGTAAAGGCAGAATATGTGGATATTTATATTTTGCCACAGGTAAGGCTTGCAACTGCTAGCAGGCACAGTATCAAACTGGTTTTGAATAGGTAATTGGTTTGGATGTCTCTTTGCCCATGCCTTCATTTTCATATTTGAGTTCTAATTGTAACAACTGGTTTCCAGTTGGCCATAAAATTTTGTTTTCCTGACTTGCCGGTCTGCCGCAGTGCAGGTGCAGCCCACATGACATATGGGTTGCATAAAATCTAATCTTGGACCTCAGCACTGGTGACAGGAGTATTGAGACGCACACATTGGCTACATATTACTCATTTTATTCTTTAAACTATTGTTACATTAGGAAAGAAAAATCCCTGCGTTATCTGTGGTCCTTGGAAATCAAGTCACGATTTGAGACTTGTGCAAAGTATAGAACCCGATGTTTGGAACAACGCTCGATTGTACGATTTACTTCAGTGATGTTTATTTGCACAACTGTTCAAACTGAATGCCTTGAATTAAGATGTATAAAGCTGGAAGATGTTTGTTCTTGAAATGAGGAGGAAGTTGCTTGTGTTTTATTCACAATAAAATTTTTTCTTTTCAGGGCACAGGTGCAGCAAGTTTTGATGAATTTGGGAATTCAAAGTACCAAAATCGCAGAACTATGAGCAGCTCCGATCGTGCAATGATGAATGCTTTTAAAGAAATTACAAACATGGCTGACAGAATCAACCTCCCTAGAAATATAGTTGTAAGTTCACGTCTCCCTTCCCTAAATTGTCCTGGCATTGACTTAGTTAGCATAATATAATGAGCACATGAATTTTTGATATTGCTGCTAATTAAGTGGCCTAGAGTTAATTAAATTTAGTCTTCTTGCTTTGAAGGATCGAACAAATAATTTATTCAAGCAAGTGTATGAGCAAAAGAGCCTGAAGGGAAGGAGTAATGATGCCATTGCTTCTGCTTGTCTCTACATAGCCTGTAGGCAAGAGGGTGTTCCAAGAACATTTAAAGGTAAGTTTTCAGTGATACAGATTCAATTTTGCTATGAAGGAAAGGTCTAGTTACTGTCACTGCAGGAGGCTGGTTTTCTCATTCCTGGTCTTTGCTGAATTGGCTGTTCTCAGCTACAGCTCGCCTTTGGGGGTGGGGGGTGGGTAGAAGGGAGTCTGGAAACTTGTTATATTTGTGAAGCGAGTAGGCTCTTAAGCATGGGATTTTTGGTCATAATGCATTAAAAAAAAAGCAGCGTTTGAAAGTCATTCTGAGTGTTGGTGAAACTTAAAAGGTATTGCTTTGACCGGAGGATGGTGGGGACTATTGTAACTGAATTTGAACCAACAGTTCTGCAGTAAATATGTGTAACTTCTCCCTGACAGGGATACAACTTTTTTTGGCATTGAGTACCAAATTTCCCTTACTAAGCAAGCTGTATTAATTAGCTCCTTATGAAAAATGTGTGCTGACTGAAGTGATTTGGAAGTTTCACAAACATGCAAAGCTTATTTAGTGATGGTGGCCTTCATGACGTTGGCCTTCTTTGTGGGTCTTAATATATTGAGAATCAAATTTGATTATTTTGGGGGAGCAAATGCTGTCAAGCCTAAAGTTTAATTTTTACTCTTTGGTTAGAAATATGTGCAGTGTCCAGGATTTCGAAGAAGGAAATAGGCCGGTGTTTCAAACTTATTTTGAAAGCTCTTGAAACCAGTGTTGATCTGATTACGACTGGAGACTTCATGTCAAGATTCTGTTCCAATCTGGGTCTTCCCAAACAAGTACAAATGGCGGCAACACATATTGCCCGTAAAGCTGTGGAATTAGATTTGGTTCCTGGGAGAAGCCCTATCTCTGTAGCAGCTGCAGCTATTTACATGGCATCACAAGCTTCTGCAGAAAAAAGGACACAAAAAGGTAAAACCTTCACTTTTTCTTTTTTTTTCCTTCCCTTCCCCACGTCTTGCTGCTTGAAAGAGAATTCAGTGTTACTGTAAAACTCGCATGAGGTCTGTGCAAGTAGTGGTAAGTTGCCATTCTAATTGCTACAGCAAGGACCAAACGAGGACCTCCCGCTCCCCAAAATGAGAATTGAGTAATTGGCTATGCTCAATGTAAACTGAGTTCGCTTTCTTCTGGCACTAGGAGTTGGATTCTTGAACGCAATAGACCAGTGCATTCAAATGAGCATAATTTTGACTTCACCCGTGCTAATATTTGCATGTGTACATTCTGCTGCTCTAAAATACTCCAAACGCAAGCCTGGGGGCAGTCGCGGGTAGCACGATGGCTTTAGATTACATTGAGTCTTTAATCATTCTAGCAGCCAGGGAATCGCCTACATCAGTACGTGTTCCTTGACTTCTTGCGAGCCTGTGATAAAGATCGAGAGCGGTGGGACAGCAGGCTTGGCCGTAGATCACCTTTGCCATTACCCTCTTCTGGTAGGGCAGCCCTTGGGGACGCCAGTAAAGAGTTCAGGGCTGTTCGTGCGCTGCCGAGCAGCGTGTGGATCAGCCTCCGGGGCGCGAGGGAATCAGGCCTATGTGGGGGCAGCACATGGAGACGGAAGGGAGCTGAGGCTGCGGTGGTTAGAACTTGGTGTGACAAATGGATCCAAGTGCTGGCAGCTGGCTGTGGAAGCTCCGTTGATGTGTCTAGTCCAGATCAGACATGTTAAAAATCTAGCAATTCCTTAGCGGAGAGCTGCTTTTAGGTAACGAATAGCCTTTATCTGTCAGGTTGTGGTGCTTTGTTCTGCATTAATCATTGCTTATTCTGTCCCTGGAGCTTTCATCATGTTGGCAGTTTCCTGGGCGTGTGAGTGATCTAGAGCCCGAGCAGCATGGTGCCTTCATCCTTGCTCGCCTTGAGCAATCGAATTATGCCTTAAGAGCGATCGTTAAAACAAAATACATCTGCCTGCCATGGATACAGACATGGCTCCATACTCCTTCAGTGGCCTCAGACAACGCTGAAGGCTTTCGTGCAGTTCAAGGTTTAAATTCCAAACTTGGTTAAATCTTGAATAAATTTAAGTTTCTGTGCCTCTCAAACAAGTGTGTCCTTTGCTCGTTGAACAGTGCTCTGTGCCTCTGACGTATTTCTCTGTGCATTTTAAGGTAAATGTATTTCATGTTTAGCAGAAGGTACCGCGCTTTGTCTGTGCCGAAGTTTTTTGCTGTTTTTGCTTATTTAATTAAAGCGCAAAAATGAAGATCCTGATGTTGATGACGATTTGTTAGAATATTGCCGGGCAGATGTGGAGTTTGCAGTAGATGTTTCTAATGACTTTTGCACTTTTGGCCCTCTGCCAATTTGGAACCGATACTATTCCCAGATTGATAGCCCAAGTTGAATTATGGCACGTGAGAAGACAGACTTATGCGTGCAAAGTATTAGTCACCATGGTTAAAACCATTTTTACCAGGCTTTTGGGAGAGTTACGAATTAAGCTAAGCGCATAGCACTTCTCGATTAAATTACGGTCGCTGTTTTTTTCAAATGGCAAAAGTAAAAGCTAACCGCTTATCTGCTTTTTGTCTTAGAAATTGGCGATATTGCTGGTGTGGCTGATGTTACGATCAGGCAATCGTACAGGCTGATCTATCCTCGAGCTCCAGATCTCTTCCCAGCAGACTTCAAGTTTGATACCCCAGTAGACAAACTACCACAGCTGTGAAATTGCAGAGGGTTACTTTTAATTTCTATTAAGAAAAACCCCAACAACAACAAACTTTTTTTGATTTTTGCCTATAATAAAGGATGTACAAAGTGTTAATATTGAGTCTTCATGTTGTGGAACTGGAGGATATGGAGATGGAGCATAACTGCTGGAACGCAGCACACATTCCAAGGGTAAACAAGCTCACTGTGTGGCATTTTGTATGTATATATTAGTGGAAGTAAATATTTAATGACTGTTGCAACAAGCTTTCTTTCATATTGTTGTACTTATTTAGATTTCTTTTGTAGGGATCTAGTAAGATGTATTTTGGAAAATTTAAAAATATTATGTAATTCCCAAATAAACTGTTTTCCAAAAACACTTACCATCTTGTGAATATGACTGCAACTTGACGGGCACATGCTGTTCCACGTGCTGAGAACTGGGATGCAGTCCATAGAACGGTAGAGTTAGCTTCGTGCTTACGGACTTGGTCACCAGGCTGCTTAAATGCTCGCTTTCTTGACAATTTTTAATCTCCAGTGTGGCTGTACGGTAGAGTGTGGATGACTTAACCCAGAACGCAAGCAGTTGCTGAAAAGCGGTTCGAGTATGTGCGCAACTGCTGCTGAAGATTTCCAAATTCGTTGTGAAAGGATTAGTCGCATCCTTGGCACAATCTCCCCGACTTTCACTGATGTCTCTCTGCTTTGCTTCTGTGAATTTGACGTAATGACAAAGCAGCTAAAGAGAAACGTAAGGACTCCTGAATTCCTGACAACCTTGTGATGCTCGGTACTGCACAAAGGAAGGTAAAAAAGTATTTCCAGTAGAAGTTTCTGTTAAATGTTCTGACCTCTCAGTCCACCCTGCAGTCTGGCTGGCCCGTGGCCAAGCTTTTGGCACGGTTAGGTTCGAAGTGAGCACTTGCTTGTTTGAAATGATGTACCAGGTGCTGAGGACCGAAGGCCAGAAGTTATTCAGCCCTCCCCAAACTAACAGCTTTGAAAACTAGTTGCCTCCTGACAGGGTCCCTCTGTGTGCGAAGCAACAACTGTACTTAACTGGGAGTCTTCTGGTTCCCGAGTTCCTTTTCTATCACAGGTGCAAATTCATTTTGATTTACGAAAATGAACAGCTGAGGGGTCAGCTTGCTGCACATCTGGTCCTAAGCTGTCCAGAGGGAAGGCTGTGTGTCCAGTGCTAATAGCACTAATTGTCAATAGCCCTCACTGTTTTCTTCCTGGTTTAGTTTTAATCCTCTTCCGCCAGTCGAGACTATTGAAATGTGGCAGCTCAAGGGTTTTTTTTTTTTTCCCTGTAAACAAGTAACAAAGGCTGTTACGCCACCGGAGCTGTTGGTTGCAGTCACGAACAGTTCTGGTGCAGATGTTAAAGGTGGTGGTCTTGGTAGTTTGGAAGGATCGTATTCTAATGTCTAATGTATTTCCTTAAACTTTGTCGCAACGTTTTCTATTACTTGGGCTTTCCCTGTCTTGCTCCCAGCTACTCTGTCCACCTCCTCTGTGGGAGAAGGCGTGATGCTTTGAATAGCCAGGGCCCGACCTTTAACGTACTGTTACAGTTTAGAAATGCAAAGGTGAAAGTTCTTTTACCGTGAGCGTACTTTCCAGCATAGATCAGTGTGTTAAATCTACAACGTGCAGGTTAAAAATGGCTGAAATGTGCATTTACAATAATGCTCTTATTTTAAATGCTTTCAGGCATTATGCATGAGCGCTTGACATGTGAGTGGTGAGTGTTTGCAGTTGAAATTGTTATGTACAACAAAAGCTGTCTGGACTGAAATTGAAATGCATCTGCGCAAAGCTCTGGAGCGGAGCAGATGAGGCAGGGACATACTATCCTGGCTTGACCCTGCCTTTTCCTGCAATTCCGCAAGCAGTTCCGGGACCTCCCTCGGTGCGGAGATGGTAGTAACCGTGCGGCCCAGGGAGGTAGAACGAGGAATATGCTTGAAGGGGCCGTATATTCTGAAAACCATCGTCTGCTGGGACCAGTAGTAACTGGTTAATGTGGAGCATTCCAGGAAAAAAAATAGTATAACTCTGAATTCATTTTTAGGCAGTTACGACCCCTTTAGTAAGCTGCTTTGATGAAGCTAAGGAATTTGGCTTCTCCTACAGAAGCTTCTCATTCAGAAATGAGCTCTCCTTGTTCCTGGCTGGGGCACTTTGTGGCTGTGGGGGATGTCTGTGCAGCTGCGTGCATGGTACACCAGCAGTTCTCGGGGTTGCAGGGATAGGCGTGGGGAGCTGGAGAGGAGGCTGTTGCAGCTCTGCAGCATGGTTTAGCTAATTACCACCTTCTTGTGTTACCGAAGCTACGTGGTAGCAAAGACAGTATGACAAGTAGAGCCTAAAGTGCAAGCGAGGAGAGTGGCTGCAGTTCAGGTGCTCGTAGGTTTGGGGTTCTCTGCTAATAGGTGTACGTCGCTGCTGGGAGGTGGTTCAGCAGCGAGCCTGGGAGAAGACGGGAGTGCTGAAGGACTGCATTCCCCACACACAAAGGCAAGGGCATAGCATCTTCGGGCACTTCCTATGTTAATTCAACTGCAATTTAGACTAGATATTTGAACCTGTATCTTCATTTGGAGCCAGCCCTTTCTGGAATGATTGCGTAGTGAGGTGTTGAAGTGAAGCGTCTCTAGGCAATGGTCTCATGTGAAATTTTAGTTTGTTCTTAAGAGTAAAGATTTGTTTTCTATGTGCACTCGGAGAAGAAAGCTTCACTCTCTGCTTAAAGAGCAAGCTCACTGGGGGCTGGGTACGGGTTTTTGTTTGTTTACAGAGCTTTCCTATGTAATGGGGAGGGGGGGAGAGACTATAATGAAGAAGTACCCAAGAGGGGAGTGAGGGTTGTCTCCCCCTGCCCTCAAGGGAAGCCTGTGAAGGGAGAACGCTGATTCAAGCTGGCCAGACGGCAGTAGGCATGGTCTTCTCCTGCTCCCTTCAGAAGGGCTGCTCACCCAAGCAAGAGGGGGCTACCTTCTTTCAGCCTCAGAAAGAAGGCATGCTCGGAGGTAACTACTTATTTTGATTCTTAAAAAAACCAGAAGGAAGTACACTGAGCTACCACTAAGAGATGGGGTTTCTCTAAGTCCCTCCTGACTGCAGGATAACTTTTCCAAAGCTGCCTGTGGAGAAAACATGACAAGACATTTCAAGAAACAGGAAAATCATGTTTGGGACACAATTTACAAATTACTCTATTTAAAACTTTAATTTGTGATATTAATGACTGCAAAACACTTAGAATGACATTTGTTAAAGGCACATTTCATTTTAATGCATAGTGTACCATTCTAAAATATCCTAATTTCCTTACAAAGTGCTTGAGCAGCCACATACAGATAAAGTATAGCAAAATATATTTACAATCTAGGGTTTAAAATCTTAATCTGCCTAAAAATATTTAAAAAACTACAGAGATAAAATTAGTGCTTTCTTTCAGCTTAACTGGGTGAACATACCCTGCCCTCTAATTTTTTTTAATTTTTTTTTTTTAGTGATTTACTTAGAGTAAAAAAAGATTTCTGTACAAGATGTAGTTACAAAAAGGCATTTTTGAGGATACTTTCCTAAGTGTTAAGCACCCTGTTAGATGCTCATATATATATCTGGGAACCAAAAAGGGTGAGTGAACTGACTGTACCTCAAAAGCATTGGTTTCAGCTAGATACAGGAACGTAATTTGTTTCTTATTAATTAGAATCTGGAAACAAGTAATGCTGAAAAGTTGACTCACTCCGCCAAACATGATTCGTAGAGCTGGTAAAGATGCCTTCCTTCTTCCTGCGGGGGGATGCCTGATTTAGACCTAGTAACCATTTTTTTTCCCCCCCTCCCTAAGCCTCTCCCCTGCCTGACCCTGCAGGTCTGTCCAGCATCATGACTTCACACAACTGCCCTGGCGTTGCGCACTCAGGTGGTTTGCATTTCTTCTTTGAAGGAATAAAATTACAAGTTCTGAATTCGAGTGCCGATTCTCACTGTCTTAGCCCATGAACAGCAAACTCCTGGCTAGGATGAACCTGTGAGATTGCACGTGCAATCAGCTCTGGATGGCGCCAGAGCTAAGGACCACGTGGGAAATTTATTTTCCAAGAATTAATGTTTGCCCCCAGAACCCCAGATGCCAAAAATGGGTCTTGGTTTACAAGTATGCACAGTGTCTGGTCTAAATTATTTTTCAACTTTTGAGGTACAGCTTTTAGTGTTAAGGGGTTTATAAAATATACACTGTTTTTATCAAAAATATTTATACATTCCGTTACAACATATTGCTTTTACCCTCAGTAACTGCCAATCTAAGTTCTGGAGTTCAGTGGCCTATATGTATACAAATATTTTTTTTCACTCAGAGTTCTATGTTGTTCACTCGGCCACTGTGCAAAATGAATGAAGTGGTATAATTAAATTACTTGCCCGGGCATAAGAATACATTACAACTTCCAAATATACATGTTCACAGCATGTATACATTGAAAATCCTTATGTTTTCTAAAAGTGATATGATATTGTACAGCAGACAGAGGATGATCTAGGTGGTTAGCTACAGACCGGGTTAACTTATCTGTCCACTCGGTGAGCAGGAAAAGCATGAATTTGAGTACAGAAGTGGATGGGCTTGGGAAATGCACATGCTTCGCTCTGCGGTTAGACTGAGCAATGTCCTTGTTACCCTCTTCGCATCGACCAGGGTTTTAAGCCATGCTTAAAAAGCTTGAAGGCAAAACTGTTTGGCAAGTGGCTTTGGTAAACTTTCTGGATTTTTCTCTGTAATGGAAGCACTTACACCGTTGTTATCTCAAAGGCAAGGCATTTAACATTTTTCCTAATAAATACCATAGAAAATTTACAAAACAAGGCGTATCTGTTCAATCTCAATACCGTTCTTTTAAGAACACAAGATGAAGGTGTACATAGAAATGTGTAGTTTTATAGACTGCACAAGATAATATTTAACTGAAACCATTTGCCTTCTCCAGCTAGAATCACGTTCTGTGAGAGTGTCATCAGTATCCCAAACTTCTGTGTCAATGTGGCTGAGTAGGGATAAGCGATCGCCTAGCTCAAAGTCTGCTTTTCCCACTTAAGGCAGATACTTTAAAAAGGGATGTTATCTGCTGTAGGAGAGTGAGAGAAACAGTACAGATCCACGTGTGCCCGTGTGCGGGAAGCTTAATACAGCCTGGGTTCACCGACTCAGCTTAAGAACTCCATAGACCTGCTTTCCAGTGCTCAGATAAAAAAAACAATATACAAAGAGGCCACTCTTCACAAGAGCGTTAAAACAGTACTTAAAAGGGTCTTCATGTGATTTAAAAAAAACCAGAAGCTACAGGTGGCACAGAGAGCAATTGAAGGGTCGGTATTCTTCTGAGAGAGGCATTCTTGTGAGCCAGTCAGCTGGGGTTTCACAGTGTCTAGAAGTTAACACCAATCAGCAATGTAATCAAAATCTCTGAACATTTCCTGCTCTTCTTCTGAAAGTATCCTTGGTTCCCGAGGTGGAGTGAGGATAGGTGCTTCAGAGGTAAATTCGTCATCAAAATTACTAACATCTTCTCGACCTCTAATGGTGGGTACAAAAGGAGGCTTCACTTTCTTGGCCAGTAAAGCACTCCAATCTATTAGCTGTAAAAGAAACCAACTGATGTTTAGTTTCCTGTCTCTACTCCTTAGTGTCCTTAGAAATAGTAGTAGTTTGTACTCACCCTGAAGAAGTGATGCTTTTTCACATCCTCGGCATCTTTCTCTCCAGCTCCAAGACGCCGCTCTGGATTTCTTCGTAGCAGCTGACAAAACATGTGAGATTTCAGTGCAAAAATTCAGGGGTAGGGGGAGGAACTAGGGAGGGTGAGTGCTACTGTGTAAGAGCCAACACCTAGATTAGAGGGACAGTGAAGTTCATACTGCCTCACCTACAGAAAATTCTTGGTCCTCAGCAAAAGGGAAAGACAAAATTTAGATGTCTATAGCTAGAGACAGCAGTGCTCTTTTACAGATGCCTGAACCTGTTTGTTGGCGCAATTCCACCAGCAGCCTGGCTATGAACAGAGCAGACTGATCTGTCCCGCTGCAGATCTGCGGTACCGAGTCTTGGTACCCGAGGTGATTCGTGGGGCTAGCGTTCAGCAGAGAGGTATTGAAAAGCGTGCTTTCTGCTGGAGAGGATACAGAGTTTACATAAGCTAGTATTTCTTGCTTGGCTCAGAAGAGACTACTCTGCTGTCTCCTGTGCCCAGCTATTTCACAGCGGTCGATTTACCAAGAGGGGGTGGAATGCTGCTTTACACACCCAGCCAAATAAAAGGCTTTTCTAGTTAACACCAGAAGTCCGATGCTCCCACTTGTGAATCACGCTGCTGCGAGCTGACCCCTGTTCCAGGCAGAGTGCCCAGCGTCAGGGTGGGTTGATACATTTATGATGCAACCATCAAAAAATAACGTCTACTGTATTCCGTAAGAATTCCTCAGATGGGAACAGTGCACGTACAGCTACAACTAGTGAACTGCAAGCACAAAGTTCACGGTACACGTATTCTGGGTGCAGCGCAGCAGTCCCCTGTGGATATCGGCGTGGTAATTTTCACCGTAAAAATACCCTCCCCGGGTACTGCCTGAAAACTGTATTCTTCTTCCTTCGTTCTCTAGACAAACACTCTCTCCCTGGGAGTAAGCAATCACTTTAAGTAATAGCATAAATATTCTATAGCTTAAACACTTATGTCACAGTAGTTACTGTGACACGCTTTA
Organism: Aptenodytes forsteri; assembly: GCF_000699145.1. NCBI lineage: Eukaryota > Metazoa > Chordata > Aves > Sphenisciformes > Spheniscidae > Aptenodytes > Aptenodytes forsteri. Next base: position 938,384 of record NW_008794085.1, read on the forward strand.
ACTTACATGCTGCAGCACGTTGCTGAATTGGATGCTAGACTGCTATTCAGTGTCAGACATTTGAAGTTGAGAGGCTGCTTCTGAAGGCTTTGAATCGCCGCCAGTAGACGCCTTTTATCAACTGTGATTGATAAGCTTCTACCTTAGACAGGTTCAAGCATCTTCTTTAGGTAAGTAGAGGCATTACATTAAGGAATAGCACTAATAACAATCATAAACAAAATCAGCTGTTCTTTGCCAAGAATGGGACTGCAGATGCCATGCGTACGGTGTTCCCTGCCCCAGTTGGAATGGAACCAAAAAGATTTAGAAGTCTTTGAATTAAAATATTCATGTGACAATGTTAATCTACCAAATAGGTCAACGCAGCAATGTTCTGCTAGGAAAAGAGAGCTGAACTTCTCTAGTTAGATACAAGTAGGAAACTTAGTTCAGGGAGAAAATAGAGCCTCTAGTGTTTTACATTTTAAAAAGAAAAACTTGCTCCTGAATAAAGTGGAACGGCACTGACAATTTTCACGTAAGGTGATAGGCAGCGTGGCACAGCATAAATGAAGCAAGTCTGAAATTTAACTGTAGAAAAGAATACCAAGCGTAGGTTCTTAAGGTATTTTGTTCCTCACAAAAGTAATTAGTTTCCTTAATGTTGGAAACAGGATAAGAGGGGAACACGGTAATATTATTGTTACATTCTTACCCGTCTCATTATAGAGATGGCTTCTGTAGACAGAAATCGTGGATATCTTACTTCATCATTTACAATACTGTCAAACACCTCTTCTTCATCATCTCCAGGGAAGGGAGACTATAAGGAAAGTAATAAAAAACTACTATTAAACAGGCTTAAAAATCACTTACAATTGAAAACAACGTATATTCAGCTGACAGTTTGGAATTAGACACCCTGAAATGAAGTCTTCCTTTTCCCAGAAACAGATACGGTAGTTTTCCATAAGGAAGAGTAGAAAAGTAAGGCAAGTTGGTGTTATCCCTTAATTCTTACTGAAGGACTATGCTTTAAAAATGCGCTTTTAGAAGTAGAAACACCTAAAACTGGAATCTTCTTTGAACTCTGACACAAGATAGACGGGGAATGTGGAAAGTACGTAGAATGTGGAAAGGCTCCTCTTTGGAACAGCTGCCATTCACAAGTAAAGTGGTCAAGACTAATTTGTTTTCATAATATCGTTAGCATGTCACAGCTCAAGGGTTTTCAAACTATTTTGAAGTGGCCTGACAGATGTAGGCGACATTCTACAAGCTTTTTGTACTTTTTTACCTGAAAGGAAGCAAAAGGAAGTTGAACGATCATCTTTTTTGAAAAAGAACAAAATGATGAGCAAATCTATAGTTTTTCTCCCGTTTTTAGCATGTAAGCCATCACTGTGCTACCTGGGAGATACTAAACCAAAACGGACCAGAAGGTAAAGCAATATACGCAACGGTAAATAACTATTCAAATAGTAATTTATTTATGCCAGCTCATTTACATGGAACTGGGGCATTCTGTTTTAGCGCATGCGTAATTCAAATGGTAAACAGCACTGCGTTTGGCACAATCTTTCACTGCTATCCAGTTTTATGCATTAAAGTTCGCTTCCATTCAAGCTCCAGGAGTTAAGGAGTTTATTTTCTCCCCCAAAGCATTTGAAAGCAGAAGACTGCTATAGCTGTACACATCCAAATTTGACGGTAACAGGTGTGTGCTGGAAACTGAGCTCCCCAAAACCAGATGTGCTCCGTTCTTGCTTAGGAGACATTGATATTAATGTGCCATTACTGTAATTTGATTTAAGGCAGAATGACGTAATTAAAAGCAAACCAAAACAAAAACCTAGAGATTAAGTCTTGGACCAGCTACAACTCATTCACTTCCACAGTTGCTGATAATTCAAGCTCATGACATGACTCATCAACTTCTATAGCATTACAGCAGCTCGTATCAGGTAAGTAGCCGCTCAGTATTTAATACTTCTTTTTCTTGATGAAACACATTAAGATGCTCACTGTAAAACGAGGTATGCCTATACATACTGTATGTACAAGTATTGATACAACTGTGACGGGTAGGGCATAGTAAATGTTGACAGGCTGGTATCTTCAGCTGTGTAACCTTTTTAAGGTATGTTAGTTTTATGACTCCATTGTATCTTACTAGAACTTACCTCACCCACTAGCATCTCATAGATAAGTACACCAAGACCCCACCAGTCTACAGCTCTTGTATAGGAAGTTTCTGTCAGCACCTCTGGAGCAAGAAATTCCGGTGTGCCACAGAATGTGCTTGTTCTGTCTCCAAATCCCATTCCTGAAAAGTTACAGTTAATGAAAAGCAAGCAGTATTTTCTGCCACTCTACAACCTGTTCCTCCAGCAAGTAAAACCTCTCTCTAGAGCAACTTCAGCCGATACTGTAGTTCCAGGGCCTGTCCTGAAGGCTCAGGCCAATGAGGTAAAACGCTCCCCCACTCTTCCCTCCCACGCCCTCGTTCCACGTGTGCATCAGTTTTAAGTTTTTCTATCCCTAACTATATGCAATGAGCCAAATTAAGCTTCCAGTTACACCTCTGTCACCCAGTTATCTTTGCTTGGAAAGATACAAACGATCTTATGCTGTATTTCTACTAGCTGGTAGAAGAAAATGTGGTACGCTAGTTTCGTCAAACATGCCTACTATGGATGCTTCCGTAGTGGCAAAACTACATATAGTAAAGTAAAACATGGGAGTGTAGTGAAACAAGCCCTGTATATTTGCAGGAGGGGCACAGTTTGGGACATCAGCACCGCAAGGACTGATGTGACGCTACAAGTGGAGGTGCTGCAGAAAGCTCAAGAAAACCATTTATTGTAGTGGTCAGTAAACCAAAGAGCTTTCCTTGTCCTCGTTTCCTTTTGTCATTTACGGAACTTTTTTGTAGCTCAAGTCACAGGACTTGCCCTAGGATATTAAAGACAACAGTGATGTTTGAACACCTACCGAATTTACTAAATTCCCTCTTAGGCTACCTAAAAGGAAAAAGATATGAAGGACAGGCTATACAAACTGGAGAAGGAAACAGACCTTTCCAGATCTTCCCCCCCAATGGGGTTTGAGAAAGACACTGCAATTCCAGTTACTACCTCTATTTTATGTCGTATTTGAAAGGTAGCTGCCAGTAGTGGGATGCTTGAAAGTAACTTTCTAGCATCTAGGCTTCCCTTTTGGGATAAATTTCTCTATTTTAGTATACTTTGCATGTCATTTCCATATACTTAGAGTTGTGACTATTTCAGAATTAAAAAATTAGAGAATGAATTTGTAAAAAGTAAGAGTTGAGGTATGGATTATAATGGTCCTTGATTTCATTGTACAGCGTCAACATGTTTACGAGGAAAAACACCTAATGCTTTTTCTGCTAACTTGTAAAATGCAGCAGTATGCCTTATTAATAAACAGAGATACGATGAAGTAAGAATCAGAACAGGTGATGCTCACAACTGAAAAAAAAAAAAAATAGGGCTACGCTCAGATGCTCCTGATATTTCCCTACTAAGGAACTTCCTCCTATCTCCACAGTTGTACAATCAGAGATGTATTTTTTTCCTTCAGATGATACAGGGTAAGTATACACTATACACATTTGGCAGTCCAAAAGTCTCAAGGAACAGTCAAGAGTAAGACGGACTATGAAATTCCCCTAGAAAGAAAACTTAAGGGCCATTACCTTCTTTGCAAAGACCGAAGTCAGCAATTTTCACAAAGCCTTCTGTGTCCAGCAGTAAGTTATCCAACTTCAAATCTCTAAATGAACATTTGAGGACAAAATTGCATCACTGATGGTTCTTCAGCACTATTCAGAACAGCTGAAACTCATCTGTTGGAAATGGGTCAAGGACTACTTACCTATATACTATTTTGTGTTCATGTAAATACTGAAGTCCAAGAACCACACATGCAGCATAGAATCTGTTGAAAAAGTTAAAATTTCAATGGATTTTAGTCTTGCTTTTCAGAATGTGAAGTCCATTATTATTGATTTTTTTTTTTTTTTTTTTTTTTTTTTTTTTTAAATTAACCATGCTCTGAAGATTACCGATTGTTTTTTTGGGTACAGATTCGTTTTATACAAGGTCAGAGTTTTAAAGCCAGATGGCAAAAATGCTTAAACTTGCAGCTTTCAAGCTGTAGTATGTTTGCTTGGCCTGGAGGATAAGTTTTCTGTAGTGTCCACTGCCATGGCATTGAAGGATTTCTAATTGGGCTTATTCTTTCCTTTTTTAGCCCTGTCTGCTGTTTTAACTCTTCATTTAGCTTTTTTTATGTAATCTTTTAAAAAAAAAAAAGTATCATAAACATTAAATATTTGTATATCATTTTTGAATTCAGTGTAGATTCAGGCACGTTAAACCTGCATGTGTCTTTTTCTAACAAAACCAGTTAGAATCTCTGACCCTTTTAGAAAACTTAAACAGTATTTACTGAAACGACATAATGTAGAGGCATGTAGTGATAAAGAACTTAGTTTTTATCCACCGAACAAAAGACCTTCACTTAGCAGCACAAAAAGGGATGGATACTCACACTGCTCTTGGTTCAGAGAAGACATCAGTATGAATGTGCATCATCAGATCCCCACCAGCAGCATATTCCATTACAAAGCAAACGTGATCTTTGGTTTGGAAACAAGCAAAAAGGTTCACCAAGAAGGGATGTCTTACACTATTCACAGTTTCAAATATTCGCTTTTCACACATCAAGCTGCAAACAGAAAAATCAGTAAAAATTTAAGGCTGAATCCTGAACCACAATTTTTCAGCTCTCAGAAACTATTGGTAATTTATACCTTATGTTTTTTTCCTCTATTCCTCAGGATAAGGTAAGAACTTTTTTTGTTTCAAGAGAGAGGTTTTAATACTTGCACACACATTACGTTGATGCCAGAATTTCCACGAAGTTACATTTAGCTTTCACAAACAAAAAAGGAAACCTAGCAGCCCATGCAAATTGTACGCTGCCAATTTTCCTTCCAAATACTCAGACTTGCGTTAAGTATGCATCGATATCATGTGGCATTAGCTCCAATCCATTTTTATTTTAATTGTATACAATACATAAAGTGGAAAAACAGTAACAATATTATAGACATCTATCTATAGTAATTCCAGATTCTCTCTCCTTAAGCCAATTGGTTAATTTGTAGCTTATTCTTAATACAAGTTATCTTTCTTCCTGCAAGTCAAATGAATACAGTCACTATTAAACAGTTATAAAAGCACCTTCTTGCACTAAAACTAGGCAGTTTTGTAACCGCCACTTCACTTCCAAGCAAAGAAAAATCTGAGGTTTGGGGCAAAAAGATTAAAAAACAACCAACCAACAGTGGAGTATACAGAGGGCTTAAGGGAAAATGCGATGGAGAAAGTATGACAGTATGTCACAGGTTGAGGAATACCATCATAGATGTTTCTGCCAGTAAAGAAAACATAGTCACCGTCCTCCTGAAATGTGATGGAAGTCTATAGAACAAGTAATCGGAATAAATAATTGCAAGAGAACCTAAATGAAAAACAGGATCGGGTTTAAGTCAGATCTGTAGTACAGGTGTGGTAAGAGGGCACTAAAACGAATCAGTATGCCTGGGCTACACTGCTCCCTCCTTGCCCCAGAAGAAAGAACAGACGTCTGCAGCAGCCAACTAAGCAGGGAGATGACAACTTGTTTTGCTCTTTCACTGAATTTAACTACTGTTTGGTAGAGCTTACAGTTGTGTTGCATGCAGAAAGAAAAACACGATTTATGGAATCCATGTATCCATACGTTACAAACTGACCTGTCTACTTCATCACGAGCGACAATATCTCCTTTCTTTAAGGCTTTAATAGCAAACATCTCGTTTGTGTTTTTGTACTCTGCCAACAGCACCTAAACCAGAAGATAAGCAATTAATTTAAGAGCTATATTTAGTTTTTGATATAGCCTTGACATTCGATATAGCCTTTTGACATTTACCTTTCCAAAATGTCCTCTGCCCAGTACAGCACAACATCTGAAATCCTTCAGACTGAATTGAAATCTTTGTTGTGATCTATGTAAATAAAAAAAGTCAAAAATCTTCTAGTTTGTTAACTTTAAGAAATATTATTCAGATCAACAGCAAAACCACTGCATTTTTACCTTCTATCTTCAGGCTCTCGGGTGTTGGTGTATTTTATGTCTGAATGGGGAGCATCAGGCTCACGGATTATTTCAGGCTGGAGTTTTGGGACAATGCTATTTCTGCCATTTTCAAAATCAAAAGTTGTTACTTCATCCTGCGAGGAAAAAGAAGTCTGAAAATTTAAGACTGATTGCAAAGGCAAATTAATGCAGAAATTTCACTATAAGCATGTGAAATTCTTAACACAAGAATTATCTAAGCTAAAATGGTATACTTTAAGATGATACAAACAAGCAAGCTTTTCACAGACTGATGAGACCTATCGCTCTAGTCGTTCTGCTCTTTGTTAATAAAACCATTTTTTCCTGAATACTCTAATGATTTTGGGCTTTTGTTTTTTCTGTGGTGGAACCAATGACATGGAGAGTTAAACACACCAACCATGGAAACAGTTTGCCACCAAGAGTAATGGGAACATTCTGTTGAGACAATTCTATACGTGTAAGTTAAGTGAGCGTATGCTGAAACATAAGGGGAGAAATCCATCATAAAGATGCCAATATTACAACCTTGTTAAACTGTATAGCATGAAATTCTTAAAGTTACTTGCCTGAGATGGCACATCAGGAGCCTTTATCTCAGAGGAAGATTCACATATTTCCCCAAGGGAAGATGCACGGGGTGGAGCAGGTGGAGGCTCAGGCTCAAGTTCAAAGTCCAATTTGGCAACAGGAGAGTCACTGGCAAGAAAATAAATAACTCCTCAGTGTATAACAGAGACTGTTTTAATAGTATGAAAACCAACTTAAAACTGCACATTATGTAGATTTCTCCTAAAACAAATCTTGTGTGTGTAGATCTGTCTATAAAATGGGTGTCCAAAATTAAAACACTGAAGGGTCTGCAGTCTTGCAGAATAAACAGATTTGACGTACATTACGTACAGTAGGGCATAAGCATCTCATTGTTACTCTTGCTCTTCAAAGTACTTGAAAATTGTAGATATCACCCACCTGGCTGGCAGCGTTAGTTCAGGAATGTGTGCATCAACCACTGGCCCGCTGGCAGGCACTGGTGCTTGAGGGCTGAAGGTGCCAGAGTGATTTACTGTAGGAATAGCTCTTCTTACCAGCCTTCCCCAAGTGGCAATATTAATATTCATTTGAGGAGCTCTGAGAAATGTTTTGCCTGTGGATATTGTGAAAAAAGAAAATAGAGTGCAAGTAATTTCCTTACTTATTACCAAAAGCTATAATTAAAAAAAAATCATATTAATCAGTTTATAGTTTCTGAAGAACAAACTGAATTTGTCATATTCCTTAGCAATTCCTAATTATTCACTATTAAATGCTAATGCATAATAAGGAATTCTAAAACAAAACACTTCTAAATGCAATGCCAAATCCTTCATTATCAACAGCTTTATTCACAGGCAAATGTTAGGTGTCTGAAATCATATTTCAGTTTATAGTTTCTGAAGAACAAACTGAATTTGTCATATTCCTTAGCAATTCCTAATTATTCACTATTAAATGCTAATGCATAATAAGGAATTCTAAAACAAAACACTTCTAAATGCAATGCCAAATCCTTCATTATCAACAGCTTTATTCACAGGCAAATGTTAGGTGTCTGTATAAAAAAAGATATATCACAGATATGTACAATTTTTAAGCTTTACATGTTCATATTAAACAATCACCTTGCTGTTTTGAAAAAATTTTCTTCTGCCTCTGGAGTTTTGGTCTTCTTTCAATAACTGGATTAAAAAACGTAACCTGCAGTTCAAACAATGTGTGTTATAATTCAAGTTTCAGAACAAAATGCATTCTTAAAAGTTTAAGAAAAACTTCTTAAACTATTCTGCAACATAATACTTGCAAGTATGCTCAAGTGCTTCAAAGAAACCTTCTTACCTCTGCAAACAGAGTGCCCTGGGGCTCAAGATAGAGACACATGCCATGCCGTTGGTTATCCAGGAAATCTTCCAACCTCAGAAACTTTACTGCACACAAAGATCTCCAGTCACGCCAATAAACTGAGATTTCTAATTCACGTGACTACGACAGGAAACATATACACAGGAAATTACTTACTAGTAATCGTTCTGCAAGAGTCACCTCTGTACAATCATAAGATCTAGCAGCTCAAGGATCAAGATGCAGAGCTGTTACTTTAAAAGAGTGCCAGGGCTAACTAGCCATACTGGGCAAGCTCTCACTGGGATGATCGTAGCATTTCACTTCAGTTCAGATGTGATCGCCAGGGTCCAAATAGAAGTGTAAGTGTAGAATTCCCCCAAGAGTAGAGTAGAAGGAGAGAGTCACAAACAGTCACCGGACTTTTTGAGTCAGTCTAACAACAGTGCTAGTTCAAGATATTTTAGCTCAAGCTCTGACAACAAATTTTTACCTGTGTTTAGAAACCTCAACTTTACTAGTTTTCCATGTTATAACAAGTATCAATTGCATTTCACGGCTGCGTGGTGACATTTTAGTACCTGCATACCCATCATGATGCAAGACTTTATACAGTATCTCTAGAAATACATAAAGTTTTTGTAACATGGTCGCAAAGAGGGGCCAAAAACTTTAAACTAACAAGAACTACTGCTGTATCTTGCTGGTGGGATTTATATATTCTTAAGGTGTCCTATATGCCTGTTACAAAAGCTTGTTACAAAGTGTGAAGATTCCTGCAATACAATATAGCAGCAGCATTGTATGTTACTGAGTTCTTTCAGCATAGTTTAATTCCATCACAATGCATCAATTTACTGTCTTTATATGACAGCTGTAGGTTTTAAAAGAAACAAAAGCAGCAACAGATAAGAAAATGATGGGGTTTGGAATGTGCATTTCAAATACAGAAGGATGCGTGGTCATGCCCAGCAGAAGCAAGGTCCTTTTCTGGCACCAAAAAGCATCTAATATTGAGGTCTTAAATAGCGAACATGACACATACTAGGCTGGTAGGAGCAGCTACTGAACTTTGACTAGTTCTAGTCTTAATCTGAGAGTAATCAAGGCTTCAGGACGCCACAGCTGCTAGTTTTGTTCTGCACTGCTCCTAACCGGAACCTGAATTTCTCTACCTGTAGGTCTAAAACTGCTTCCTTCCTAGATGGAAAGAATCTGGTTTGGGGCTCGGAGGGGTGGGGCTCGGCGGGGAGAGAGCAAAAACAGGAAGGTGGCTTTTTTTTTTTGTTTTCTCATTTGTTTTAAATATATACTGGAGATGACATATAGGCTCTTCAAATATAGTTTAATTTTCAGTCTATTTTAAAAACTGATGGGAAAAAAAAAATCCTTGTACCATAAAATACTTACTATCAGGTATCTAAAAAACAAATGCTTGATTAAACCTATATAACATAAATTCTCTTCAAAAGGTGTGAGGAAAGAAACATCAAGTATCATTTCGATACTTGCGTCCTCCAAGTAACATTTGAAGTTCTAGGAAAGAACCGTTAGTGAATTTATTTATTATTCCTGAAGAATTGATCAGCTTCACATGAGAACACTTTTACAGAAGCACTGTAAAAATTCTATGACATAGCTTTACCAAAATATCCAAACTATATCTGATATTAGAATTTATTGATAAATAATGAGAAGTTGGTCCTAATAAAAACTTAAGCACCGTCTATCACAGGGTAAAAAGATGCTAAGTGTTAGATCTTGGATAAAAGTGTTATGTCAGTTTGTAGGCCAGAAAAGGTAAAATTTCTAGAATGCCAGCCCAGTGTAACAGCTTACCCCCAGGGAGCTCATTCTGTTAAGGATGGGAACACTTGCACATATGAAATTTGAACATGATCACAACAACAGGAAGAAAAAAAATAAAGCAACATGAAATTAATCTAAAGAATCGACTATAGCTGTCAATGAAGTAAGACCACATTTTTACCCTGTCTAGTTCCAGTGTAAATTTCTGATCCCATGACTGATTGGAAATAGGTTTCCAGCTAGTTTGACCAACCACAGTGTTATCCAGCTTCAGTACAGCACAGACTTCATCTGTAAGTAAAGTACACAAACTCAGCTTAAATCTTTAAGAAGATTTTCCATGAACAAAAAAAATCTTCAGTAAGTTTCTCTTAAAAATGTAATCTCATATTTAATTGGTTTTTATGGGCATAATAGTGTGGTTGTGTTTTGGATTTCTTTTTTTTTTTTTTAAAAACAACTTGACAGATGAAGAAACAAAGACGTTTAAAGCTTCAAATCAATGTAGATTTTAAGTTACAGAACATGGCATGCACATTAAAATGTAAATAAAAGATATGCATAAAAATAAGAGAAGTAAGAGTATACTGAACTGGACAAGTCATCAGTTTTCAGAAGGTTTCTACTACTCCCACTTTTACTTTTACTGGTTCTGCTCATGAAAGATGATCTGGCTTCATTTGGACTCCAACCAGGTAGCGTAATTGATGTGGCTTTTGATCGACCAGGGACGTTTTCCAAAATATCTTGGCAGCCCATTAGCCTAACTTCCAGGGTACCTAGAACAAGACAGACAATGATTTTTCAAAGATTTCTGTTCTTAAGTAAGCAAAGTGAATGACTAATGATTGATTTATGGCAATAGCTCACATTCTGACCCTCGCAGAGTGTAACAGAAATATCAGATGAAATCAAAAGACAGATCTAAGACAGACAAATGTACTGAAAATAAGCATTAAAAGTCAAATATGTGGCACTCAACCTTCTGGAAGGAGCAACAGTTCACCAAAGTAACACATTGTTTCGGTAATTAAAATAAACACATTGACTATTGAGACTACAAATTTGTTTAAGATACATTCAGAAGTCACGTTTGCCTGCTGCATGCTAAAGACAAATTTGAGTTAGTACATAATTTAAAATCATTGAATTGTTCCAACTTGACTGAATTTGGATTTATAAAACTCATACAAGAAGCTACTCTTCAAAATCTTCTACATCTTTAACCAAATGAGGTATAGAGGCTGCTGTTCTAATTTAAAAGAGTTTCCTCCAGCAGCACAGAAACATCTGAATACCACAGATGGTTACAAGAACGGTAGGACTTGCCTCATCCTGTACAAGATAGCATCTGTAAAACTGTGACACCACCGACACTAACAAAATTAACTACTAGAAGTGGTGAAATTAGCCAGTTCATAATCATACTGTCAGCTAGAAATGCAGCTCCTAAATGCAGTGTTCTTTTGACAGCAAATGTACTTATCTGTGAAACTTAAAAGTACTCTTTTGTAACAGAAACTTAAGTCAGACTTGACCTAAAAACGGTCTGGCAACATTATAGCCCACAGAACAGACACCAAGAAACCAGGCTGAAGAAATCCCATCCTGGAGGGAACTAACAGCCGTTAGTGACAGCTAAGCATTAGGCTACAAAGACAAAGAGATGCTATTGGCCCCCAAAACAGGTTAAAAGGTAAAAGAATACTTAATTCCCTAACTCTGTTTAGGAAAAACCAAACAACCCCCCCCCCCAAAAAAAAATCAGAAAGGCTATAATCTTGTATAAGGACTGGATGCGTATCAGAAAGTTCTGTTGATGCACTTTAAAAAGTATGACAGTAGGACTGATCTTCTTTTCACAGTGTTAGAGGCAAAACACAAAGACACCGTTCATTTAAATCCAGTTCAATACAAAAGCTCTTTATGTAGCCAATATGAAAGTGAAACTATTAAGAACTTCACAAGCATGTAGCTCTGTTTTGATAATTCCTATTAGAAACTGTTCGTATGTATCAGTAAATCATGTTTAAAGAGGAATTATTTGTCACTATAATATATCTGACCCATGATTATGTATTACAGGAAAAGAATAAAAAAAAAAAAAAAAAAGCTGTTTTAAAACCAAGGCACGATGCTTCCTGCCCATGGTCACTGGCCACTTGAGATTCCATATGATGAAAAAAAGTTCCCCTCACTAAAAGTCTGCAACTTTACAATGGCTCTCAGCTGAAGTCCTGATGCTTTTTACCCTTTGCTACATGTCTTACTGAACCAAAATGGAAGACAACTAGACTCGCTCCATTTTATTATTCTTATTGCAGCTCAGCAGAAGAGTTCCTCTTTTTGTTTTAAAATAGAACCCCACGGTACTTCAAAACTAAATTCTGGTTTCAGTTATACATGTATAACTAGAGTAACATTTGAACTACAGATTGTTTTTTTTTAATAAACTTACTCTGTTAATAGATGGTTTAATAGTTACATGTAAAATGTTTTAGGAAACAAAACAGAAAACCAAACCTATCTGTACTAGTAATTCTTATACGACCATTTATTAAATAAATTTAGTAAAGCAACATACCCCAAAGTAGTCAAAAGTATTTGCTTTTCTTTAAGAACACTGGGAGGCAAATGTTTAAGAGCTTTGTTAAAGTACAGCTCATCTCTTGAAAGAGTTTACTTCCAATGAAGGACAATTCCAGGTGAACCCAAACTATGAGAAGTTCCTAAGTCTTACAGTCTTATATTTATATATAAATGTAACTGTTCCCTCACAGTAGGCCAAGTCTCTAAAAAAAAAAAAAAAAAAACCACTCCATGTTTAATCGCAAGGAAAACAATTCACACCAATAAATAGAGGCTTCAATAGTTCCACACGTTTGTTAGGATCTCCCTCTTTGGTTTAGAAATATAATGCATATTTTGGTAGCATACATCTCACCTTCTAGGAAGTCAGTGTGGTCCAGTGGGAAAAATAGGGACTGGGAGAAAATCTGGGTGCCTACCCTCCAGCTCTGCCACTGACTTGTTGTATGACCAGGGCAAGTCACTTAACCCTTCTGCACCTCAGTTCCCCCATCTGTAAAATGGGGATAATGATACTTACCCACCTTTTAAAGTGCCTGATAATCCAAAGATGAAAGGCGTTAGGTAAACGCTAGTAATATCATTCTATAATGACCTAACTTAAGGCCAGAACTTCACTTTTTCCAATAGGATTATAAAAAGGTCAACAAATAAATCAGAGAAACTTATCTGCATTTTTTTGGCACACAGGCACTTGGAAATTCTAAATGCCTTTGTCTAGGAGAACAACAAAGATGAAGTATGTCCAGAAAGAAATGAAGTCAGTATTAAAGACTTGTTTTAAACCATTTAATAAAATAAAATGCGCTCCATAAATCATACCTGTTAAAGCTGCTGGTTTGGACAGTGAACTATACTGGTTTTGAGTAGATATTACACTTTGACGAGGACTTAATGTGGGTGAGGAGACCAATGAAAGCTCCTCTATAATAATACTGCTTTTGGGATGGTTTTTAGGAAGTTCATTCAATCTCTGTTCCAGTGAATACTTCAAGAGGTCCAACTTCTGGCTTGATTCATTAAATCTTGCTTGCGCCTTTTTAAAATAAAAAAAAATTGAAATATTTCAGATTTTTTCTTGAAAGAACATTTAAAATAAAGTATCAGAAATTGTAATGACGTAAATTACTTCTGAAAGTGCCTTTCTGTCGGTAACTTTCCCAGATCCAAGTAATTTCATCACATTTTTTGCACCTTCTGCTACAGCATACTCTATCCTAAAATGATGCCGTAATTCTTCCATTCGGAGTTCAAGAGGGCTTATCACAGGTTTTGCTGCAAAGAGATATAAACAATCAATCTTCACTGAAGACAATACCCATGTTTAATTTCTTTAATATTAATCCCTCCCCCATATAAACAGAGGAGAGGGGAGAAAAAAAAGAAAAAAAGAAAAAAAGAGTGAGATGCAGATTTGGTAGTCCAAAGAAAAACTTGAAGTATGTCATAAAAGCAACAGTGAAATTTTAAGCATCTGCATTTGAAGGAAGAAATAACTGATCAGGGCCTCGATCCAATTAACAGGTCCTACTCCTTGAAGAGCTATAATTGCTAGAGGATGCGAGAAGAAGAACATGTCTTCAGGGGAGTTAAGGGACAAAAGCCAAATCTCCCAAACATCATTCAGCTGGCAAGAAGGAGATTTTGAGACTTCCACATTTCTGAACCACACTCTGAGGAGTTATCTTTCAAACTACTCTGTAGCTAAGTAGATCCCTGATCAGTTTCTGATAATTCTCCTGCTCCACACAAAATCCCAGGGAATCTGGCTTCTGCCAGCACAGAGAATGTAAGAGGTCCCATACACTGCCTTCCCCAAATGGATTGGGTTAACCATTCTAATGTCCACTTCTTAGTGTTTAGATTTCCTAAACAGAATGAGAAAGTTTCCTGGATATATTCCTTTCTGTTTAAAACTCTAACAGTAGTAGGAACACAAAAAGGCCTTTGAAAGCCCTTTCTAGCTTGAATACCTTTCTGTTTCTTTTGAACAAATGATATACATAATACATGTGCTAAGATGGTGTGTTAAAAAAAGCCAGAAGTGTCATAAGTGTAAAACAAACAAAGAAAACCACCCCCACACACACCCTGCAAAACAAAACAAAACACACGCAAGTTTTTCATTATCTAGGATATATCCAGGCCCTGATTACGAGCATCGTCATAAAACTTCAATACTCAGAAATGCATACGAATAAAGTTCAAGACTTAGAGATGTACCGATATGCCCACAATTTTATAGTACATTCATGCTATGATAGCTCAGGGGTAATTTTTTTTTTTTTTTTTAAATTTAAAGATTTCCAAAGAAATGCAAGTTTAAAACTACTTTTTAAATGCAGCGTGAGTATTTCAAGTCAGGTCATTTTAAAACCACTGATTTTTTTGTTGTTTTTAAAATAGTTGTTTACTACTCAATCTAGCCTAAATACCCATAAAGACAGCAAAAATTTGCCTCCATCTGTGCTCCCATTAGTAATAATAAGGTCGATCTATTCAAGTATGATAAGCAGGCTTTGTACCTATGTCGGATTTGTTTTTTTTTTTCTTTTAGGATAGTGGAAAGATTATATGCTTTAAAGAAAATTACTAGTTATTGTTAAGGCAAAAGAAAGCATGCATGAAGGGAGGGGGAAGACCACAAAGCAGAAATGGACTGCATAAGGTATAAAAAGGATGACGATGAGAGATTGTATTTCTCTTCATTAAGCTTAAGGTATTTTGCTTCAAGTCAGATGTATTTGGCATCCTAACACACACTATGGTATGCCTAGTCTCCGATTATTTCTGGTTCATGCAAGCTTTGTCCAACATTCCTACTAGAAATTTATGGTAACTGTGTGCATACGGGTACATATCTACATGGCATTCTGACAGTAATGATTCATAATTCCTTTCTACTCCATCACCATTATCAAAAGCCAATTCATTAGTCTGGACTGCCTGAAGAATCTGCATCCTTATAACTTCTATTTTTGTCTTGCTGTCCTGGAGCATCTGCTGAGCTGTGGCAAGAAGTTTTCGATCCTATTAAAACAAACAAACAAACAAACAAAGTTAAAATGGTAAACTCTTCATGGAACAAAACACATTGAAAGCTTCAAAACCCACGTGCTTTAGGAACAAGAACTAAATCTATGTAGTTCATTCAGTATAGCAGACCAATTCAACAAACCACATTAGGATATTAGTGGAAATTAATTTAGGACAGAGGCATATTCTGGTTGTTTAAAGACTATAAGCCACTCTCATGGAAACTGTATCTGTTTAAAGCTGAATAAAGGAGGCATGATCTAGCAACATTGCATGTGAAGATTAATGTTTTGTAAGCTGATACTAAAGAAAGGACAAATATTAAGTGCAAAATACCTCCACCCTACATGGAATGACTCAGATTTACTGTGAGTACGATGAGAACTCTTCTAATAGACAAATACGCTAGACAAAATCCATATAAAGATCATTGTACTAATTCACTCGAGCTGATTTTCAATCTTGAAATTAGAAATATGAAGGTAGCTTACATAGCACATTACAAATAAGTCTGCAGTATGTTTTTCTGAACAAATCAAAGCTGAAGATTTTTTTGCATTAATAAATACATAATATACGAGGGTTACTTCATTAGCTATTTCATCAGCAACTTAAAGTACAGTACTTTTCATCTAAAGAAACTAAGATAAGCAATTTTTGTTTTCAAAAGCAGTACCACAAGAAGCAGCTTAGAAGAGAACATTTCTGAAGATGAACTTTCAGACTAACTGAAAATACGATTTCATTGTCAGGAGCGCAGCCAGCCATCCACACATTTCTCAGGTATACCATTTTTTGCCCTCCAGCTACTGGAGATCTGACTTACAATGGATTATCAAATGGTTCTTGGATGTGGAACTGTGCATGTGCTTCTATGGCTGCTGCATGGCTCTCTCTATATGTTCTGGGAATTACCAGATAACTTAAAGGTGATCTGACTTGCAGTAAGAACAAAAAAAGGGGTATAAGAAAATTTAAGGCAGTCTATTTGTCCTGTCTGTGAGGTACCAATCAATCACAGTAATTAATAGTAGTCAGTGTAGATGAGTATCACACTTGTTATAGCCCAAAGGGTATTTTGGTTAACTCATTTTGTAGCCGCTCTATAACCTCATTAATAAGTTACTTTCCCATGGACATGGTTTATACTTATATTTTTAATTTTATAATGAAGTTATCAATTATTTAAGAAGTTAAAGAAATTAAATTCTTCCCCTTACCACAACCAAGACAAAGAACTGCAGTGTAGCACAGATACCCAGAGCTAGAAATACTGGCACCATGAAGTATACTGTGAGAAAAATCAGTATGCTGAGAAGAGAGAAATTTACCTTCATAGAGCTCCTTATGACCTTGCGCCTAATGCATTACTCAGATATTTTAATGCTGCCCTATGTTCCGCAGGGTAGATACACCAAGACATACACATAAAAAGGCTTTGGCTGCATGGGGAGAAATTGTGCCCCCTCTGCATACCAGAGTCTCAGAACTCTTGGTTTTAAGTTTTAGTTTTAATCAACATTTCAGAGAGATGCCACTAGTTCATATTTTAAGATTCCATGTTAGCTATCCAATTATTTAATGAGTACACTGAATTTCTTAAATAAATGCCTTCTCAAATACAAACATCAACTTTTGAAATAACCACCGTCTACAGCAGAGGATAGGATCTAAGTAACAGATTATAAGCAACTCTAGAATCCTGTATTAAACCTTATCCATGCATCATTCTGATGTATAAATATGCTGTAAGTGTTTCTTTGTCTGTATCGTCACTTTTATGGTTTTTTTTGATCTTGCTGCTCTTGATTGTCCCTCATATCCTCTTACTGCAATGGATTTGCTTGCTCAGGGGCAGTATCAGCCCTTCAATGCGTAGAATGGAGGTAATTCAGGATTATAGAGATATCCTTATGTTTTCAAGAGACAGAAAATCCCATCTTCAGAATCAAAATGAATGTGTTCTACTCAGCAGCTCTTTTAGTGTTGGAGGCTGAATACAAAGTATTTCAAGGCATCTCCTGAGTATAGAAGAACTGACAGTGCCTGTAAAACTGATCTGCAAAGCTGTCGTGGGATCTCAGAGAATCCAAACAAGTCCAAGGAAAGATAATCAATATCTCAGAAACACTTAAGTCTGAATAGGTTGAGCTGAATGTTACTGAAGCGAGTAAGTACAAAAGGAAAACCCTCCCATGAGATGATGGGTTACTATTTATTACTATTAACAGATTGCTTTTTCATTTTTAAGAAACAAATTATGACCTCCTTCCATTAAATTTAGGTCTGAAAATAATACAGTAAATTTGAAATTAGATCATATAGTACACTTGAATAAAGGTCACAAAAGAGTTTAATATGTTTTAAAGAGGGTCCTGCGACTACTTTTTAAAGAACTACTGGATTACCGGGGCTGGATTCAAACTGGGAATTTTCTGCGCCTTTTGCCCACCTCATCCAGACACTTGAGTTGTTTTAAGCTCTGCTTTTTAAAATGTAATCACCATACTCAAGCCTACAGTTTAAACCTGCCAAATTAACTCACTACTGAGTATTAAGAACATGAGAGAATGAATACGTACCATTTCCATCCTGTTTGTTGAAGCAGCTGGCAATGCTTTTGTGTTTTCCAGCTTGCTCTCCCCAGCCCAGTTACTATATACACCCAATCTGGTAGGCTGATTTAAGTATTTACCAATTGCAAATACAAGACTCAATCATCAATTTTAATTACATGCCTCAATCATAAAGCAAGCCAGAATTTATCCTTTCTACCTAGTCTGATCAAAGCCTGCTAACAATGTCTAATATTATAGCCTGAGTGTTTAGTTAAGTTTTTTCAGGCTGTTATAAGGTTACTTACTGAGGGTTTATTAGGAATATAATTCGTGTATGTCTTTTGATCCATTTGGGTCAGCTGCTTATTATTTTTAAGTGTACCTGATGTTAAGTACATGGCCCCAGAGGATGTAGACTCCAGGGTTTCCAGGAGCT
The DNA here is from genome assembly GCF_000699145.1 of Aptenodytes forsteri. NCBI lineage: Eukaryota > Metazoa > Chordata > Aves > Sphenisciformes > Spheniscidae > Aptenodytes > Aptenodytes forsteri. Next base: position 956,867 of record NW_008794085.1, read on the forward strand.
GTGGCACTGTAGTGCATGGACAGCATTCCCAGGCCCTTAGTCATAAGGTGCACTCCAGATATTTCTTCCATCTGCCCCAGGGTAGTAGGTTATAGGTCACTTTCAGATAAGGCTACCAAAGTACCAGCAGGTTCAACAGAAGTGCTGCTGGGACAGAATGGGCTTGATGGCACCTACATTCCATCTAGCCTAAACTCATTTTTCTGGGGGTGAGCAGCATTCGTTGTAATTTTTTCGAGGTATAAGAAAGTCATGCAGTAGGCAGATGCAAAGTAATCTGCCTCTCCACCAGCCCCTAGCAGAAATTCACTCAGAAACATTAAATTCCTTTCCAGGACTTTTTGGTTAGTATCAATTATAAGGGGTAGCAACACAATTCACAGATGTCTACTCTTCAAGTCAAACACTTCTTTTTCAGAAGTTCACTGACCTAGCTAGGTGTCGGCTCAGTCAGTTAAGAACTTAAAACGTTTCAATTTTATTTACTGTTGTCTGTACACAGAAACATCTAACCAAGCTACTACATACTATTTGTTAGATCTATGCTTGTGTTTCCCCTTAGTTTGGAAATTCATCTCCTTCATGATTTAGTAAAAGTAAATGGAAAGAACAGGTAATGAGTAACTAATGAAGGGTGAAGGGGCAGGTGAGCAGAGGATTCCCCCCTCCCCCTCCCTTTTTTCTTATTTGAGAACTATGACTCCCTTATACTCATAAAATATGGGGGGGGGTTTGGTTGGATTTTGGGTTTGGGGTTTTGGTGGTTTTGTTTGGTGGTTTTTTTTTTTCATTTAAAAGTTTTGGCTGGTCTTTCAGCTGAGTTAAGGGATTCTTAGAGTATGATGAATTTTATTACATAGTTAGGATCATGTAATACATGAAACCCATTTAGGGGTTAGCAAACGCTTCCCCCCCACCTCCTTGGAGAACTTCTGATGCTATCAAGAGAAAGTAAGTGCAAGTGAGCATGTGTTTAAAATTCAGATCTAGAATTAAGTGTGGCTTTGTTTTTAATTTGTTTGACGCTATCAGATGCTACCTCTAGAATACCACACTTCTGTAAAAAAAAGTATCTTTATGTGTATTTTATGTGCGTGTGTACTAATGCAGATTATAACAACTCTATCAGAATACTATACACATCTTATTAAAACAAATATTTGGTACAAATCTTTTTACTGCCAACTACAACTAGATGACCATTTTAGAAGCATACTTGGCAATGCCGCCTTTTGTGTAGTTATCATGCACATTACAACTTTAAACTAATGGATTTTTTTTTTTTAGTGGAGCTAGGCAAAGCATCAGATACCAGTCAGTGTCATACCGAGCTTTGTTGCTAAGTGAATCACACATGATCAAAGATTACTAGATGTACTAAATTTAGTAAGCCGGATTTGTTATTTAGGTTGAACTGCATGTGGACAAATTGATAAGACAATCACTTGGGTGGGTATCAAACCACAACAAAAAATGGTATAGAAATTTGTAGCAGATTTGACATAACTACTTAACAAAAATATACCCCAAACTAAAACCACTGAAACTGCATACTGTTTATACATTGTACATTCACGCCACAGAAATACGAAAATCCACAATCATTTTGTTCTTTAAGCATTCCAAAGCCTTACCTTTGAAGAGCCATTGGAGTACATTTGTATCATATTTTCTGCTCCCTGTTTTACCTTCAGTTCTATATCCAATTGCTTCTTTAAGGCCATCAATCTGTTGTTAGTAGAAAAACGAGGATCGCTATTCGGAGTATCAGGAGTCCTAGGACAATCTGTGAATTAAATGTAAGATGTAACGTGTGCAGAAAAAAAAAAGAAAAAACCCAAACCCCACAAAACCCAAAACCTGAACTCCCACCCCAAAAAACAATCTAAACTTTTCTATTCTATTAAGTTATAGATTAAACAAAGCTGGAACGTCATACGTAAGTATTAAGACTGACCCTCCTGTCCAGAGCTACTTTGCAACAGCACTGCAAATGCGCCTTAACAGGAAAAGCCTCACGAAAGCCTAGTGACTCCTACACATGTCCTAATTCACATGAATCACCTCCGGGAGTGGCAAAATAGGCAGGTTTGCAGCTAGGTCTATTTTCGTTTCAAATGAGATTTATTTCTTCTGGAATGTCTTGAGTCAATTAAAAATGCAGTTTTCCATTAAGCTTTCTTACACTCTTGATTTTAAATCTAAGTGTTTTAAAAACAAAACTTGGACAATAATATTCAATACTAATGAGCATGGTCTAAATACAGATATTAAGTAGATCCTCATCGATTCTAGTGTGAACACTGCAGACACGGTTTATGTCAAAATTAAGAATAGATAAAAAGAGCCTCTTCCTTAGTCACAAAGCTGAACAATTTTTGCTCTGGAATCATAGCAGAATCCTGGGATAATTGGATATATAGGCAGACAGGTTATTGAACAATTGTGATCCGTGGGAAGGATAAAGTTTTTTCGTTTGACAATATTACTGTGTTTAGATCTCCATCTTGCTGGATTAATTTAATGGAATGCAAGTTATTTTTATCAATCAAATTATATAGTCAAACTCCTTAACTTTTCCATCCTCCTCCAGAAAAGTCAATTAATCACTGGTTCATATTTCAGCTTCTGCAACATGAACTGTTAGCAAACTGAAAGTAAGTGGCCACCGGACTATTTCCTAGTACTTAACTATTTCCAACACGACTGTCCTTTTAGCTAACTATCTTCCCTAACAGTCCCAATGGCTTCTCTTTCAAACTTTTTGTAAAAGAGGATAAATTATGTCCACTGTAATAATGTTGTTTTGTTGTTGACTTCTTCTACCCTAACAACTGAGAGAATACCTTCTCTATGAGCAAGTGACATTAGTTGGTCTCCTGGAAGATAATATTTACCCGACCACAACAGTATAGTCTTTTTTCCCCAATTTTAATTAATTTTCCTTGAATTAAAACTAGGATGATGGATCAAGTTCCCGAAATCCTCACTTATTATAAAACACAGGCATGCAAGTGACATTATGGTCTCCTGGAAGATAATATTTACCCGACCACAACAGTATAGTCTTTTTTCCCCAATTTTTATTAATTTTCCTTGGACAGGTTATTGAACAATTGTGATCCGTGGGAAGGATAAAGTTTTTTCGTTTGACAATATTACTGTGTTTAGATCTCCATCTTGCTGGATTAATTTAATGGAATGCAAGTTATTTTTATCAATCAAATTATATAGTCAAACTCCTTAACTTTTCCATCCTCCTCCAGAAAAGTCAATTAATCACTGGTTCATATTTCAGCTTCTGCAACATGAACTGTTAGCAAACTGAAAGTAAGTGGCCACCGGACTATTTCCTAGTACTTAACTATTTCCAACACGACTGTCCTTTTAGCTAACTATCTTCCCTAACAGTCCCAATGGCTTCTCTTTCAAACTTTTTGTAAAAGAGGATAAATTATGTCCACTGTAATAATGTTGTTTTGTTGTTGACTTCTTCTACCCTAACAACTGAGAGAATACCTTCTCTATGAGCAAGTGACATTAGTTGGTCTCCTGGAAGATAATATTTACCCGACCACAACAGTATAGTCTTTTTTCCCCAATTTTAATTAATTTTCCTTGAATTAAAACTAGGATGATGGATCAAGTTCCCGAAATCCTCACTTATTATAAAACACAGGCATGCACTAGTAACTTACAAATTATTAATTATGAGGTGTCATGGGGAGAAGATGTCTTATCTGCCATTTCATATTTCTTCTGTAGAAGCTTCTGATAACTAGTTTTGAACATTTAATACATTTTACTTTCAAGTTTGCTGTGTAATTTCCTCCTAAATTGCAATTTTTGCTGAGGCTACATACAGATTTCATGTAAGGAGAAGTTTTAATTTCCTCTGCTGCTAGTTCACTCTTCACTTCAAGCCACTTCAAGACTCTTACTGCATCCTCACTACTTAAAAGTAGTACATAAAATACCAGATGTTTAAAAAAAAAGTGTTATTCCTCATCTGTTTTATCATTCATCCTCTCCTCAATGTTTTGGCTTGATTTCTCTGTGAAACTGCACTTGAACAGCTTTACCTTACATCTGTTATTAATAAAACAAAGATTAACAACATGCTTTCCTCTCACTTATGTCTTCACATTCAACTAATCCTCACCTAATAATCTATTCAAAATTAGAACAAACGTGAAACTTGAAAGTCACAGTGTCAAGTCTCCTTGTAAAGTAGATTAATCGTACAAATGAGTATTTACCAACTTTAGGTTTATGAGGCAGGCCTCTACCACTTAAAGATCCCAGCCCTCTGATGATCCCTGGTGAGACTGTGGGGCTCCTGAAGTCTGTTTTCACAGCTTTTAAAGATGCACACAATCAGTCTTCCTTTGCATTAAAACAACACTCAAGTTGCAAGTCAAGGACTAATTAGATACCACAGTTCAGGTTGCCCAGGCAGCTGTTATTATCTCCCTTTGTGTGTCTGCACTGTGAAGGTGTAATCACATCACTTGCCTGGGTCATCTCAAGAGTTGGTCTAACTTGTGGACCTGAACTACCCTCTACCATTTAGTTTAAATGGTTCTAGTATATGCTTTGTTAGTAACCAGCAGCAAAGGAAACTTTTCTGCAGTATGGACTAATTGCTAGGAAGAAATAATTTTTTGCCTTCAGGCATAATAGCTGCTCACTAAACTCCCAAACATGGAACAATATGGTTTCTTAACAAAGATTTTTTTTTTTTAAAGGAAAAAAACCCCATTTACCAACAGCTTTTCAGAAATGGTTTCCAAGTGACTCCTTCTCCCCCCCCCCCCCCCCGACCCCATTAAAATTCAGTAAGCAGCCTGAGGCAGCTACTTACAGAAGAATTCAGATTAAAGTTTTAAATCAGCCAGACAAACTGGTCCTATTATGGAAAGCGTTGACAATCTTAGCAGCAGCACTACAAGCTACATCTGTATTAGCTGTTTCCCCCTCTGTAATGTCTACCGAGGTTGTAATCACTTCGGTATGTCTAGTTATCTCTGATCTATTTGTATAAAGCACTATACAGAGGGGCTCAAATCTCATCTGGAGACATTTAGTCAGCTTCATAATACAAATAAGTAATAAATTCATCCAGATAATTGCAATCAATGGGATTTATGTATATGCTTAAAGTTAAACAAGAGTCAAGTACTCATATCAAAATTTATATTTCACTCAAGTAGGTAAGTAGGGACTGAGGAAAATAAGAGATTCTCCAGTTTGCCTCATTTGTTGGTCAATAAGGACTTGCCATTTTGGATGCATTCAAGTCCAACTTTGCATAGGACAGCAAGAGCTTTGCTGGGGTATGGCCTAGTGCCCCTAGGCATTTCTTCTTGACAGTGAATATCAAGTGAAGTAACAGATGTATTTCAAGTGAACTTGACTTCATTTCAAGTAACTAGCATGTTATTTTTGCTGAACAACTGCAAATGTTGTTGCTTAACACTAATGAGTTTTGTGCGGCTTGTTAGCACACATCCAGGCTGCTGGAAGAGCCAGAGTACTGCTTCCCCAGCACTTGCAATATCCTGTTTTCATGAACATATACTCACAAGACTTAAAATAAGTTAATAGTGATGGTTTAACTGATTTTTTTTTTTTTTTAAATGTCTGGATTGCATCAGGACAATGGCAGTTTTCAGTCTGAAATGTTTATCTTAACTGTGATCTTTGCTCTTCTGAAAACCTTTTCAGTCTGAGTCTTCGCATAGTGTTCACCAGCAAAAACTTTTTGCTTCTAAATTGCCTTTTACCAGCGCTCCTGTCTAAATTATATTTATTAGAGTAGTGACACAAGTCTACTCTTCTGAAACTGCTGCTCATTCCTTTGGGGACTCTTCCCCAGATGCTAGGTATACTATTTCTTCAATAAGCTCAGTGTGAAATCTAGGATTCCATGTAACTTTCTGAATTTGGGTTCCCAGATGGTACTGCAGCATGCTGCTAAGCTACTCAATTAGCAGCAAGTGCCCTTTGGTAAACAGTTAATTTTACTCTTATTTGAGGATATTTAATTGCAGTTAGCCTCATCAGTGTCATACCCAACAGAAATACCTGTGATGCATGTTTAGGCATTGCTGGAGGGGGGAAGAAAGAGGCATCATCAGGCTTTTCTCAGGGAGTCAGATGGTTGCATCAGCACTTGAACTAAGCCATCAGTAAGTCCAAGGCAGCAGTGGACATTCTGCAGCCAGAGGACATCCAGCACTGACCTCCTGGAAACTTTTGAAGGTCCATTGAATTTCAATTCAGTAACGGCTAATTTTAACTACTAAACAAGTGGCAGGAGATTGTTTCAAATTGCTTCAATAATGTTATTCTACATTAAGGTTCCCAAAAGCTACCATGAAATTCCTATAGATATGAGCCTTGTAGGTGGAGTCTGCTGTCTAAAAAGTCACTACCTCTACTAATTTGGTTGCTACCTCTACCAGTTTCCAGTAATTGGTCTTGTATGGACACTTTGGTGTCTGACAGGTGAGCCTAGTCATTTGTAGGGACAGAGAAATCCCCAAAACAGTCTCTCTCACTCCCCTGTCAGCTAGTCATATTCTTAAACAAAGTAATTTATTTTCTTTGTGACCCCTACAGCCAAATTTGATGTAAAGTGGATAGCTTAGAAGTTAGTTAGGAGAATGGAAGAAGAGGCATGAACTTGTCTTTTTGATTTCATGTTCTCCATGTTTTATCCAGTCTCCTCAATTCCCTCAAAATTCTATCATCTCACCACCCTATCCACCTTTACTTCAGCTCTATGGAACAGATTAATTTCCCAATTTATATATATCCTACGTATCAACTATATGCCTAATTAAATCAGTCACTTGCTGTAGGTAAGCTATTTCAATCTTACATCTTACTGAGTCATATTAAAAGCCACAATCTCTACTGCTACTTTTTAGACACATGAAAAGAATATCAATTTAATCTGTGCTACTGTGTAGAAGTATGTTTTCAAGATACAAAATTTCATCATCTCTAAGACTGAAGTAATCATCCCCATGTTACACATTAAAATAAATCTCTCAGATTTTCAGCAGTAATGGTCACTAGACTTGTCCTACTCGTTTTGTATTGCTGCATTCTGCTTCACTTTTAAGTGCTGACCTACAAATTTTAAAACTCTGCGTCCTAGTATGATTAATACACTGCACGGTAAGGGCAGACCTGGGTACAACATCCCACTTCCAAAACAAATCTAGATTCACCAGCAACCCCGTAATGTAAAGTAAACCTATGTTATGCTAAAATTTGTTCCTGAATCATACATCTGCTGCCAAATCTACCCTCACATTCAGTAACATAGCTTTTTGACAAACTGCACTTTTTGGTTAAGGTTTAATAACAATTCTTCAAACAGTTGTGAAAATAATTTCCTACGACATTAGGACATGGAAAGCTTTCAGCTCTAGGCAAATTACCATCAAAACATCTTAATTTGCTTGAAATGGAATGTTATTAAAACACATTTTTCTACAGTACATTCATTAACACTACATTTAATGGTTTTAACGTGTATCAATTAAATTGTGCTGATTACAAAGAAGTTACACTACAAGTTAGTGGTAATGTAAGTTACTGCTTGATACCATAAGCAACAGTAAGAGTCACAACAGCTTGCATGGCACTTTTCAGCTCTAAATCTGGAGCACTTTACAAATATATGTTCACACCCACTTTTCAGATACAGGAACAAGGAAAGATTAAATGACTTTTCCAAGTTACCACAACGACCTTTCAACCAGGCAACAGAAACAGTCCAAAAATCTTCAGAGTTCAGGCCTGACAGGTCAAAGGGATCATCATCTTATAGGCAACAATTCTCTCAGTGTTACTTCTCAATGGATCTCAGTCCTGACTTTGCTACTTAGAACCTGCAAAAACCTACACAATATACTCCAGAAGACAGGGAAAAACATAGGGCCACCCCTGAAAAATATTAAAGTACATAAAGAGAACACAGACCTTGACTCCCACAGCTCTTGAACCCTCTTTACCTTATTTTCAGCATTCATGCTCTGCACAGTCTAAAAATTTCCCATATATTTCCTTCTCTCTTTTAAATCTTTTGTCACTAACTGACCAGAAAAAGGTCAAACATGAGCTAAAGTGAAAAGCTGTAACTTAGAATAAAGCTAACCTCTGGAAACAATGCACTTATTCGGGGAGCTCCCATATTCATCAGTAAATAGTTATTAAATTCACTGTCGATATGAGCAAAAGCAAGAATTCCCAAACTGAGATACCTGTGACCTCTCCACAGAGATATCTTCTGTCAGATGGCAGTGATCTTTAGAGCTATGTGTCTAAGTATTTGCTGAATATTATGTGTATACACACACACAAAAACACCCACACAGTTGGTGTGTCATAAGTTTTATATTACCAACCTTATTTTGCAAAGGCCAAGCTCACTAATACCTTAAGTCAAACCTAAGACTTCAGTATTAAAAATCAGAGTATCACCTAGATCACTTGCACCCATTAGTCTTAAGACAGACAGAATGTTTACCGATAGTGCTCCCCCTCCATCACTTAGTGACCATGAATGAGGAAGGTGACAGGCAATTAAATTACAAGGCAAACAGTAGAAAAAACTCAAGCATTTCAATTTTGGAGGGTGGGTGCTTCTAGATCTTTGATCTAAAAAGATACATTAGAAGAATTAAAGACTACTTTTTTTTTCCCAGAAAGTTATGCAATGTATTCTATTAAAATGGGTCTTATATAGGAATACCTGATGTGATACTATACAGACAATATAAAGATCTCAACAGAATTAGTAAGTTTTTTCTTGTATATTTCAATAATTAAGACTGTAAATGCTATCTTACCAATAACACTTTGAACGGAATGAAAGTTAAAACCATATTACTAAGTTTAGCATGCATCAAAAGTGGGTAGAAGCACATAAGTTTATCAACTTTGATGTTTTATCCTTTGAGCCTTTCATTCAGTCTCTGGTATTTGAACACAAGGCGAGATGAGCCTGGCTGCTAACAGTTATTTACAAAAGCAATGGGCACTGCTGGCCTTTTCAGAAGTGTACTAAGGATCTGAACAACATTACTTAGATCTTTGTACCCAACCCATCTCTTTAGAACTAGTAAGTGCTTTCTTAGGGTCTACTGCATTTCCTGAGTCACGCACAAGGACAATATTGCTCATTAACTCATTGTGATAGTTTTAAAATGCTACACTGGAAGGGGGCATTCCAACAAGAGCATTCTGTGCTCATCCACTTTTCAACTCTACTACTAGATGAACTTCACAAATTTATTTCTGCACAGATTTTATATTCGGTCTATACACAGTTTGGATCCAATTTTTTTTTCTGTTCCACTCTTCCCATTCCTTTAAAAAGCCACACTACTGTCAACACTGAAGTGGATTTTCATAAACCTGAGCCAATATGGAACAGAATGCTTCATGCCTACTAAAAAACCCAATGGCTATCTATGAACCATACATTATTGTATTCATTCCCATTTTATGCTGCAGCAACTACTTTGCCTCACTAGTTCCACCTGTCGCCCCCCCTTCGCCCCTTGTATCTCATGAAGATCAAAAGCAAAAAATGCAGAGAACACAGAGAATACTGTGCAGGCTACCATGGTCACTTCAACAGTTTTGCAGCATGTCACAGGGCCAGACAGTATGAATTGCTGACATCACCTGCCAGTATTTTCCTAAATTCTCACTATAACCAACCTTTCTTACAAGGATGATGCGGCCTTTTATTTGACTGCCAAAGCTTTTTAAGGCTTGGCATTCACTTCACAAACACCTTCGATGGCTTGTGTATATTTATTAACTTTTTGCCAAGAAGAGTCTGTGCAATGTGAAATCACCAGGCTGGCAGTATCTCCCAAGTCATTCCACAAAGCTGAAAAAGGACTGTTTACTTTCACAACATTCCATCTTAAAATACCAAGCCTGGTATTTTAAAAAAATACATTCAAAATTAGTATTGACTCACTGCCGTGCCACAGAAAATACTAATTAAAACCATTAATTACAACCATTCTGTGATTCTGTGAAAACAATTTCAAATTTTCTTTAACATGGTAGCTTCATTGTGGAAAAGCCTGAAGATTTAACAAATCATTGCCACAGTAAGAAATGTTTGATAAGTTATTCAGATAAATGGCATAACAGAAAAAGTTTTTAAAAGTTAGATTTAAGTTTAAAAAAAAAAAAAAAATCAAACACTTTTAAGTACAAATGTTGTAATTTTTTTTCCACCATAAAATAAAAATGTGTATTAATGCTGATTCCTACAGCGTAACTCAGAGAAAGTCACTGGAAGAGCTACTGAAATTTGCCTTTATACAGTGAAAAGCCATTAGGAAATATTACAGTGATAGAGAAAATATTTTAATATATTAATAACTGAAAGTGAAGAACTGGTACATGTTAAGTTAGTCTTTAGAGCATCATCAAATAGTCCATGGAATACAGTGCTCCCCAGAAAACAATTTAAAACTCAAAGGGACTGGACACTTACTTGTGAATCAAAACAAATAGCCATATATAAGTAACAAACTTGCCAGCTATGTATTTGCTGAGCAATTTTTTTCAAGTGAAATGGGATACAGCTTATCTAAGCTAAGAGGAAAAAATGATTTCACAGTAACATATGGTACCTGCAACATCTTCTGGATCCGTTACAACAATGTGTGCATTTAACTCCTGTAACTTATGATGCAAGTCTTCTAACTTCTTATTTGATTTTTTCAAAATGTTGTCCACATATGCCAAGTTCTTTTTATCCGTTGTGACCTTCCTGAGGTTCTCCGCTCCCTCCTTGATTTTAAGTTCCTTCCTTATTTCCCGCTTGATTTGGTCCTTTATTTCATCCAGCTTCTGCTGTACCATTGTATCTGAAAAGTCCAACTTTTGGCCAGTGCTCACATTCTCAGAGGCTAGAAGACTTTTGGCATCCCCCTAGAAAGAAAAACAGTAATATAACTTCGAGGAAACACTGTTTCTTGACAACACACGCTGCACAGTTAAAATGACTAGGCTTTAGGCCTCTGTATATTAAACACTCACTTTGTAAGACCATTTACTAACCACGGGTCTACACTCATGTTGCCCTAAAGCAACAATCTCACAAGACATTACATGTTAACTGGAGTTACATTTTACAACAGATTTATTTTAAATTTAGCGACATCTTTACTATGCCTATTTTTAACACCAAGAGATTTAAATACTTCGGGATTTGTCATGGCTGCTTGCCTGGCAGTTATATGCCTCAGAGCTAATGACTCACATTCTAGATTTAATTGTGTGTTTTAATAGACCAAGTGGATATAGGAATAAGACTAACTTCTAACAATTATTATCTATGATGAATTTTTATACATTCATTAGAATAGATTCCTCCTAAAGATTGTTAAAAGAAAGTTAAAAAAACCTTAGTGATGATTGCAAATGTTTAAAGAAATACTGGCATCTTTATAAAGATTTGTCAAGATGTTACTGGAAAATAAATTTACCTTTTTTTTTTTTTTTAAAAAAAATCCCTCAAGTAAAGCCTTTCACTTAAAAAAAAAATAATAATCAAAAAATCTTACTTTCTTGTGCAGGCAAGCTAGGCTGAAATGAAAAAAAAAAAGTTGCAGTGATGAATAGGAGTTGGTGTAGTAAGGGAACAGGGGATGAAAAGTCTTCAGATCACCAGTATGTATGAGGTCATGCTTGTGCCTAGTATGTGTTTATGTATCATTGAGAACTAAGACTACAAAGGTCATGTTATAGAACCTACATCAATAAAGTACAATTAATTACATATGTAATAACACTTCCTGTGTGTCTTATACATGGACCCTGTACAATAAGTAGACACTAGGTCCTACCCAAGAAGTCTTAGCTTCACTCTAAGTGAGTGAAGATCAAAGAAGGGCTCTCCTGAACTTAGAATCTGATCTAGTCGTAATTCAGGATGTATTTAGTAAATGTGTGGCCTGATCTGTATGTAACTACCCAAAAGACCAAAATTCCAGTAAGTTTTCTTAAACACAACTAAGAAATTGCCTAGATTTCTGAAATATTTGGATGGACAGTAAGGTATTTGAAGGGATGATTAAAAATTTGAAAGTTTTGGGTGTAAAATTAGTTGTCATCACTCTTTGCTATTGGAAACACCACCAATACAGCAAAGGAAACAGTAGAAGACGACATTCAGGAAGGAGTTCAAGCAGCACAGCATCGGGCTAATAAACTGTAAGAATGCCCCAGAACACATGATCTCTAGGTATAGTCCACAGTGACTTGTTTGTTTTCAAAAGAATTTGAGGAAGTGAGGATCATGAAGGTTGTGCCTGGGCCATATATGTCAGCAGGTAATGCTGGTCAAACTATTTCAATCTGTGCACATTCCAGTGATACTGCCTTCTATAAGCAAGATCCAATCTACTAGTCCTCAACTATAATTTTAGAAGTTTACTAAATCATCTTTAAACCCCTCTTATTAAAACATTTCTACCCATAGTTGCTACTTTTAGTACAAAAAAGTACTTTTGTACTTTTAGTACAAAAACTGAGTAAGAAACAAAAGGGGGAAAAAATAATGCAAATTTATACTTAAAGTGCACTTGTGATTCCTGTAAGTACACTTCTGTTAGTGCAGATCAAAATAAATAATTTATTATGCATATGTAGAGAGGCTATTAATAGTTGTACTGGGAAATACATGACATTGTTTCCATATATAGGCATATAAAAAGCATCAACTTTTTTTTTAAAGAACAATCAATAGTGATGAGCAACTAGTACAAAGGTTCATATCCATAATGGAGGAAACCAACCACCACATGTTGAGTGTTTTGTTTTGAGAAACAACTGAAACTGAAAATAAATTCATATAGCAACTGTATAGCAAACTATTTAAGTAATAAGTATATCCAAATTAGATTCAGATCTTTGATTTCCCTGTTTAACACACAAAAATTTAGGATGTAAAAAAAGAGCTTCAAGATTAGTATACTACTATTTAGCCTTTAAAAACAGAGATCAAAACAGTGATTGTAAATAAAAAAGTGTGTATTTTTAAATCATAATCCTTTGCACTTGTTCTGCAAGCTTCCTAGAAATAAACTTATCATCTACCTCCTTCAAAGCATGATATTACACTTTTCAAAGTTCACAGGAGAAAGACAAGTGGTAAATGTAAAAAAACCCCAAAAACCTAACAACAACAAAAAACCCCAAACACCCCAGAACAACAAACAACCCCAAAACCAAAAGTAAACCTTTATTCTGTATTTCAATAGCACTTGAAGTATGCTAAAATTATGCCAAGAATGTACACTTCTCAAACAGAATAATGTAATGAAAACATAAATAATTCAGAAATATTCCTGACTAGGGTTTCCCAAAGAGACTTTAGTTAATTGTGTATCTATTGAACAATAACGTATTTTGTTACAGGGGAGGTTTTTATCCCTCTACAAGCCCTACATCCCACCTGTCAAAGGGATGTTATGTTCTTCCATAAACAGGTTTTTGGAGCCCTTGTTCCAGATATAGAGTCTCTAACAAGTCTTCAATTAAATTAAATCTCCATGATCATTAGTAATTTGCATTCCAAATTTCCAGTAATTAAGTTGAAGTTCTCCTCAGCTTGAGCAGTCTCAGCAGCATCTTTGTGCCTGGACTTAAGGGTTTCAGGATACAGTGTTGTCTTCTTCAATCTGTTTCTGAGACAGCCAAGCTCAATAGCACGGATGCTAACACTGGAAGCTGCTCACACTGCCTATGCATTTAAGCATTCATCTTTAAATCCCCCCAAAAGCCACAGATGATACTTCTGTCTCAAGATCTTGTCATCCAGAGTTAATTATACTTTTGAACTAAAAGTATCCTGTCACCTAGTTACCTAGACGTGTCACCTGGCACAAAGGTCACTGTGAAATAAACAGTCTTCCAAGGAGACAACCGTGCACTCAGTGACCTTGAAGGTCGCTGTGAATGCAGAGCAAGAGCGTGTTCTCCAAGCGAAGTTGCTCTGCTCCTGCGCTGACACGTTTTGCTGCTGCAATGGAAGTTTGAGACAGATCCTCATGCCGGAGAGATGAGCAGCCTCAGCAACATTCCATTTTAAAATGGAGGTAATGCCAAGATGGACACAACTGGACAGAACGTCTAATAGTTGAGTAAGAGAAGTGAGGTAGGAGTTTTGCTTTAAGAAAAGCACCTCCCCAAATGCCAAACTCAAACTCTACTTTTAAACTGAGAAGTGACTTAAAACACAGGATATTCCAGCTTTATTTGATGACAACCTATTACAAATCTCGTTAGAGCTGAATATTCTTTCAAAAAAATTCTTTTCCCCATTTGGACAAACTCCCTCCTAGGATGAGCCTCACATCCATTAGGACGTAGGTGTTCTGTCCCCTCAACCTGAAAATTAACAATGTCAAAAGAAACAACGGTTGGAGGCAGGGGCCAGGTCCTTTCCTTTGCACTGCTCAGTCAGGCAGGGTGCAAAGACAGAAGAAATCATTCACGTTCTCTATGCCAAGAAACCATCAATGGATTTTGCACAGCAACTTCCTTCACTCTCCCTCCCAGAATCATTTTACATAAAATATCTTAAGAGTGGAAATGCTCTGAAGCAGATAATGACTAAACCACTCCTGCTGGCAAAACAGGGAACAGGTCTCACTGCTTTAAAATGTAAGACAAAAGAATGGGCAGCCAGTTACTGATTCTCAGTTTCTTTTTTAATTCTGGTAGTGTTTTGGCTGCTGGTTAAAAGAGAGGAGCAGATCTTTGTTGGGTGGTCCCAGGACTGGACCACTCGGCATAGCATCCTTCTCTCCCTTGCACCACAGCAGACTGCTTGTGACCTGGTTCTTTGCCCCAGCAGCAGCAAAGGGCAGCAGGCACCTGGTGCTGCTGCTCCTAACAACCTGCTTCTGGGCTGTATGGAAAGCAATTAGAGGCAGTGGTGCATACTTCTTTGCAATGGGAAAATGCATGTTTATGAGCCAGACTAGAGATTTCTGAAACATTTCAGCATGTAATGAAACTGAACCACAAATTAGATACTACTGCTTTAAAAAAAAAAAAAAGGGGGAACCCATGTATACAGCTTTCCTGCTGCAGTGGCCTAATGACTCAACCTCACTTTGATTGCTGGCTCAAAGACTATCTATTTACACAAATGAATTCAAGATGCCAGCCATCAATTTCTGTACTCCTGGGAAATGTCTTAAGTATAGTTGCTGAAAATAATGGGTAGTGGTCTGAGCATGTCTTTTAATAATACACAGAGTCTATTCTGGCTGATGTGGTGAAAGAGAGTAGTAACGTTGTTTATGAAAACCCATGGGGGCACCACGCTTTTTCTTTGGGTCAATTTGGAACCAAATAATCAGTGAAGCAGGTGCCTTGCCAAACTGCATTTACCACCCAAACTCTCATTTAAGAATAAAACATCTAAATTGCTGAACGATGGAAGTGGTACTGCTGAATAGAAGAGAGTACCATGAAGCTGAACACATTAGAGAATCTGCTTAAGTTGTATAAACTTAATGACTTCCAATTCAAAATGAGATTCTCAAATTGCCACCTCTTAGAAGAAAAAGATAATGCTAAAGTCCTGGGCATTAATAAGTCCCAAAGACTTGCTCCTAAGAGCACAGTACAGCTGCACTGTGTTATAGCATGTATTCACCACAGAGAATATTGCATAGGGCAAGAATTCGGATTGCTGACTTCTGGTAGGAATTGTTACAGAAAGGTAAATGGAGCCTTAAACTACAGCATGCTTAACAGCTGGTGAGTACTCATACACAATACTATTTACACTTCACACTGACTTGCTACTAGCACACACTCAACCCACCTTTATAAAAAAATAAAAAAGACCATATCAAAACTCACAGTAAAACATTGTATATTTTTTCCTAAAACTAAAGCATTCATTTTTATATGCTCTTGAATTTTACTAACCATTTAATTATCTATTGTCTATTGAAACAATAAGAAAACCTGTTTGACAAGTATAGTAAAAAAATGCTTGGCTATTTAACATAAGCATACTCATTTCAAATACAAAAATAGGATTTTCATCTTATGTATAATTTAAAAAATTACCATAATCCATAAAGTCTAAATGTGTATTAATTTTTAATTTCATTTTGAAGAGCTGGAAGTACAGATTTGGAACTATTAGGTCTCTTAGTTTAATTTTCGGAATAATCTTTTAGGACAAAAAAAAAAAGGAAGAAAAAAAAAAAAAGTTGTTTTTCTGAGCTAACTGCCAAGGTCCCTGAATCTCTCTATAGTAATTCCTGAAACTACAGTAGTCTCTGATTTTAAGAACAATGTTAATCAATTGCAAACTTCCCTTCCCCCCTGAAGTCATTCATAAAACCAGATGTGACGGCTTGTCTGGATTACTGGAACTACATGGACTATTTCCTCCTGCCCAGAAGCAAATGTGATTGTGGTCAAGATCTCAGCACTCACCCAACGTCAAGAACAAAAAAAAAAACCTTGGAGGCTTAATAGATTTTGGCATTAGTTTGCTGTGCTAACATGTCACAAATCAGGATTTAAATTTAATCTAAGTCACAGTTCTCTGCTTTGTAACAAGAGGCTGTTTAAGGCACAAATACCCACAGTGCATTGCATTATATGTGGATGAATTCAAGTAGGACACTGATTAAATGGGAGTCAATTCCTGTGTGCAAACAGTGAGTGCCTGGCTGCATCTATGAGATGAAATAGATTTAAAAAAAAAAAAAAGTGTTGCTTAAAATAGGGATGTCCAACCTACAGTCCTCAATCAGCTGGTCCCCTCTGCCCCTCTCTCCCAGTTTGAGCTGTTGCCCCAATGAACACTTCAGGAGGAATGTTTGCTTTTAAGCATGAGAAAGCTGCTGGGCTGCAGCACTCAGTCCTACAGCACCTGTATGAAAAGCTATGTGGCCTGCCTCAGCCAGAACATTGCACCTAAGCAGGTATTAAAATTCCCTGGGGATTCTTTGCTAAGATCTAGGCTTCCAGCATGAAATAGATAAAAAAAAAGTGTTGCTAAAATAGGGATGTCCAACCTACAGTCCTCAATCAGCTGGTCCCCTCTGCCCCTCTCTCCCAGTTTGAGCTGTTGCCCCAATGAACACTTCAGGAGGAATGTTTGCTTTTAAGCATGAGAAAGCTGCTGGGCTGCAGCACTCAGTCCTACAGCACCTGTATGAAAAGCTATGTGGCCTGCCTCAGCCAGAACATTGCACCTAAGCAGGTATTAAAATTCCCTGGGGATTCTTTGCTAAGATCTAGGCTTCCAGCTACAAACAATCCCTGATTAGGCCAGCATTTCATAGAATTGTATAGAATCATAGAATAGTTTGGGTTGGAAGGGACCTCTGAAGGTCATCTAGTCCAACCACCCTGCCGTGGGCAGGGACATCTGCAACTAGATCAGGTTGCTCAGAGCCCCGTCCAACCTGACCTGGAATGTCTCCAGGGATGGGGCATCCACCACCTCTCTGGGCAACCTGTGCCAGTGCTTCACCACCCTCAGCGTCAAAAATTTCTTCCTTATAGCTAGGCTAAATCTACCTCCCTTCAGTTTAAAGCCATTCCCCCTTGTCCTGTCGCAACAGGCCCTGCTAAAAAGTTTGCCCCCATCTTTTTTATAAGCCCCCTTTAAGTACTGATAGGCTGCAATGAGGTCTCCCTGAAGCCTTCTCTTCTCTAGGCTGAACAACCCCAACTCTCTCAGCCTTTCTTTACAGGAGAGGTGTTCCAGCCCTCTGATCATTTTCGTGGCCCTCCTCTGGACCCGCTCCAACAGATCCATGTCTTTCTTATGCTGAGGGCTCCAGAGCTGGACGCAGTACTCCAGGTGGGGTCTCACCAGAGCAGAGTAGAGGGGCAGAATACCCTCCCTCGACCTGCTGGCCACGCTTCTTTTGATGCAGCCCAGGATACGATTGGCCTTCTGGGCTGTGAGCGCACATTGCTGACTCATGTCCAGCTTTTCATCCGCCCAAGTCCTTCTCAGCAGGGCTGCTCTCAATCCCTTCATCCCCCAGCCTGCAT
The DNA here is from genome assembly GCF_000699145.1 of Aptenodytes forsteri. Lineage (NCBI taxonomy): Eukaryota > Metazoa > Chordata > Aves > Sphenisciformes > Spheniscidae > Aptenodytes > Aptenodytes forsteri. The sequence continues at coordinate 974,963 of NW_008794085.1, forward strand.
TGATACCAGGGATTGCCCCGACCCAGGTGCAGGACCCTGCACTTGGCCTTGTTGAACCTCATGAGGTTCACATGGGCTCCAACAGCAGCACAGACTTGCTTATAGAACTGGAAGTTGTGTCCATGCAGTGCTGTGCCAACATTGATTATAGAAAGGGGCAGAAGAGGGCGATTTCCTCATCATGGAAAGGAAGGAAAACATTTTAAGAAATGCTGCCTTCAGCTGCTTCTCATTGTAGCAGCTCCTGATGGTTTTATGCTAGGAGAAGGACCTGCAAGGAGGCTTGCAAAGAAATATGTCATTAAAAGAAAATCCCCACAATCACCTTTCTCATGATCGCGAGGACTCGACTGAAGCTATGGCACAGCACAAGCTATGAGCACCTGAATCTGAGATCAGCAGATGGCTACAGTATCCAAGAAGCATGACGAGATATTCTGGCAACAGGCGTGGTACAGACATTTCAGCAGTTTCCGAACTTTTATCTGTAACTTCAAGTTCCTACTCCTAGCCAAAAAATTCCAACAGAGGCCAGCACAGTGGAAACAAACCTTACCCTCTCTAGTTTCAGATGTGCAAAAGAAACAACACAAATCCCCGTCAGGATGACTGGGGCCTGCTGTCACAACTTTTATCACATGTGTCCAGGAACAAGATCAGCATATGAAATTATGCCTATAACAACGCCACTCCTCCATTCTCTATGAGACCTTGCTGTCTTAGTTTTAATTTAGCTTCTCATTTTTAAGTGCACATGAAGTACCAATGATTATCAGTGGTGCTACAGTAACTCAGTTAGTATAACAAGATAAAGAAGCAGAATACAGACTCAGAAGAAAACTGCATTTTACATAATTAATATGGTTTCAAGCAGACCACACACAGTAGCAGAAGCTCTATTAAATGCCAAAATATAAACGAGCTCTTTCAAGATACAGGGAAAAAGATTTTATGAACTGTTAATACCGTACCGCATGCTGGAAGTATCTCCAATAATGATGTATCATAGAACGGTGCCAAGAAGACTGAAGTAATTCCCCCTAAAATGCAGCCTCACCTAGATGCATGCAGTAGAAGCACTGAAATGATAATTTCTCATCTAATTCCTGTAGCATTACCATAGCATGTATTCATAATGTGATAAATACACACATTCCTGTTTAAAAGATGAGGAAAAGCAGGCAGATTAAATGACAGTTCAATAAACGAAAGAGAAGCAAGTTCAAAGCAGCATAATATATTTCAAGAAAAGAAGTCCCTTAGTCACAGATTCTGAACTGGAGCTGTACATTTAACGTACTGGGCTGGGCAGCAAAAATGGACATGCATGTGTGTCATATCTCCTACTGCCAACACAGGAATTCCATGCACAAACTTGTTTTGCATTTTCCAAATTTGATCTGGAAAATTTAGTCTTCTTTTGAGACGTACTGTGGGGAAAAATTCTTAAGATCCCATTACACAAATAAAAACACGAAGACTGGTAAATAGCAGAGAAATTACTGGTTTTGTGTGTTTGACAGTTTGAGGCTGCTTTGAAAAAAAAAAAAACCTTAAATTTTAAAATTGATAGCAAAAAAAAACATTGAAAGGGATTTAGGTTTTGGTGGGGTTTGGGGTTGTTTTATTTGTTTGTTATTTTAAACACTTTCAAATAAACATAGAGTTATTGTTTTCTTCATGGGAACATCTGTAATTTTCTGTACCATGTAAATATATAAACAACTTCATCCTAATGGCCTAGAATAATTTCTTGAATATATACAAGAAAAAAAAGTATGTACTTTTAAAATAAGCTGTGTATTTTAATATTCTTGCCAAATACTACATATGGGTATGCATGGTTTCCATTTCTTTTAGAAATTAATACACTCATTTTGATTTACTGCTGCAGATTAAAACAAGGGTTTTTTGAGAGAAATTCTTATCACTAGACTTGTCTCAGTTTGACTTGATTGATTTCTCTGTAGTTACATTAAGCTCAAGTTTGGTGCAAGCAGTTGTTTTACTGCTCTGAAATGCTTGAAGTTCAACATAACTTAATGAAGAAACAGAACTATTTAAGATAAAGCTAAGGTCATGCAAATGTTGTGTGGAAAATTTGCCTCCAAGTACTGGTAATACAGAAACTAGTAATCTGTGCACGAGATAAACACTCTCCTCCTTCCCCAAATAAAACATAACTAGTAAGGTACCTGTTGAAGTGTGTGTTAAAGCAAACACCTAAAATAAAGCATTTCTGCTGCTACAGAAAGTTAGTATAATTTTGTTTTATGTCACCCCAATATAAATACTTCTATTGGTTTTTTTCATATAAAATATTTACCTAATTTTGTCAAACATTCAGAGCAGAATAATATTACACATATAGCTCAAGATGTTGGAAAAAATATTACTACTATATTATCCAAGCTCCAGGATATGATATGGTAGAAGAGACATTCAAAAGTAAAAAGGTCAGTGAACACACATGAGTCACAATCACGCCTTATGACTTCGGTAACTCCTCCTCAAACACAACGCACACTGTACAAAGGTGATAGTTTGTTGGGCATGCATCCAAAAAATATACTTACCTTAATGTAAAGTTAACGTTGCAACTACACATTTTCAATGGCTGTAATGTTAACATTAAGATAAACGTGTGGTTAAATTTCTGCTTGTGAAGAAGTTTTAATCGCTACACAGAACTGTCAAAATAAAACCCCAAGAAACCCAAACCCCAGTTATTAATACTTAATGACAAACAGGTCCACTCCCATCTGTAAGGTGGTTTTCTTCTATTATGATAAAAATGAATTAGATAATAGCTACTATTATCTAATTAAAAGGTATTATTATCTATCTCAGATAATGCAACAGATTGACCATTCTGCTCATCCACAAATTACATTATCAGCTATTGCCAGATCTGTAAGTGGTGGTACTTAAAGTGTTACACATTCTAACTAAACTACAGGAGAAGAATGCTAAAATGCCTTACTACAAAAACAAGTCAGTACAATTTGGGACTTCTCTGTTCTTTCAGTGCAGGTTAAAAATCTTAAATCACTGAAATGATGTAAAAGAAATCCTCAGCTAGTAAACAGGAATTTCTCAATAACACATACAAGTGTCAGGACACTGTTAAAGAACAATACACTAATTTCTTTAATCTGAAAACCACCACAAAGTGATCCATGTATGAGAATCTCCATTTCCGGGATGGATAATTATGATTCGGGGGGGGGAATTAAAAAAAACTGTTTCCAGCAATTTCAGCTTTCAGCACAGACAACTGCTACGTAAGTCCATTTAACTTTACTATATTTTACAGGAGCTATTTTTAGCCATTGCAAAACTAATGGAAGAGCTGAGAGTCTACATTCCACTCTAATTAAGCCATCATCTTTAGCAGCCAACTATTTTGTACATTATAAATGCAGCAATACATATCAGAGATAATACTAACATCTGTTTTATGAGGCAACAGGCCAAGTGGCTAAATACTAGATCTTGGTGAAGGAACCAGATTTTTTTTGCTTTCTAGGACTGTGCAACAGTGCCTTCACCACATCTTATGGGTTCCCCAGCTTGGTAGCTGAATCTGTTATTACAGGAAAGGGACGTATATTTGTATTTATACCAAGGAACTATGTCTTTATACTCTAGGATTGAGAACTCTTTCACAGTAGTTTTGGCTATTATATCTGAAGTTACTTAAGTTCACACCCTACACTCCAACCAGCTGGAAATGCTGCTCCTGTTTTCATCTCCAGCAGTAAAAGAAGGATGAAAAAGCCTCCTTAAATCCTTTCCTCAACTTTACAGGTGGTCAGTAGAAAAGATCACTTTTCACTATTGGGGATAAGTATTGCCACACCCAAAATTCTGCTTGCAGAGATGCAGGCATCTCATTCCATGCCTTTCCAGTAAAAGTTTATGGATGAACGCAGAGTTATTTATAGAAGCATTACTTCACATCCCCATTTGTCTGAGACTTTTACAGAGCATCACTGATGTATGCTGTGATACATTTGAATAGCGTTTTTGCAACCCTTCTTTCTCCGACCCTTAAAATACGGTAGAAAATTTCTCACTGGCTCTTAATGTCCATTTTCTATTTAATTCCCTAGGTATTAGATAAGTCATGAAGAAACAGAAGCCCGTCTTAACCTACAACACAAGCAAAAAGAAAATTTCCTGACCTAACTGCTTTATATGCAATAGCAATGAAAAAGAGGCAGGTGATTTCACTTACTGATTATGTGGACTACAAAAAATTCTTCATACATTTACATTTCAAAATACAAATCTGCTTAAAGTTTTGGTTTTAAAAACTTTCTACATTTTCTTAGTTTTTAGAAGCCCTGATCCCCCACTGACCTGCAGTACAGTAATCCAAATCTACTTTCTTACGACCCAAAATGAACCTCTGACATTTATATGAAGTTGACAGTGAGAAGTGTTGAATCAAAGTCTAAGGTTTTAGCTGAAGGATTTCTTAATGCTCATTTAACAAGTTTTACTCTTTACATTCAGTCTCAGTACCATCGCCCAAGTAAGCTGTTTCCTGTTTTGCATATATACTTGTGTAGGACTCTCTTCCATCTAGCTCTTGTTACCAGCAGAGTTTCAATATCAGCTAAATTGAAAATGGGAAGCATCAGTTTCCAAATAACCAATGCACCAATGAGACCTGTAACATAACAGAAATAAAGCAGCATAAAACAACAGCTTTTCAATGCATCACATATAGATGTGCCTATAAAAGTAGATCTTAAAGGATATGCTATAAACCCAACTTTACATAATAATGGCAAAAAGTTCTCACCTTACAACTGCATTAAACTAGCGGAATGATATGTTGCTTTTTATACTGCTGAGTATTCAGAAAGCCTACAGTGAGGCATACTTGTTAGTGATTTCAATGCCCTTCCTTTTTCAGAGTGGGTAAGATTACACATGCATTCTATGTGTTTTCCAGCACCAATCATGTGAATGGAATCTGGTATTTAACCTTTGTTTATCCTAAATTGATCCATTTTTTAATATTAAAAACCTCACCCTATTTTACAGGGCATATATACACAGTAGTTTTCACACACACTTACAATTTTAAAAAGCGTTCTAGGAATATTTGTTGCCAATATTCCAGTGTAACTGATTTTGATATGCTCATAACTTTCAAGACATTCTTCTTCAAGGCTAGAAGTTTTCCACTTCATTCCAATTCAGAAGCATTTTAGTTAGCAGTCTGAGAAAAACCTTTAGTTAGTAATTAAAACTGTAGCATGAAAAATATGTTAAACAGAAGTAGAATATTCTGCTGTATTAATAACCAAGAGCTACAAAAAGTACTCTAGATATGACATTCAGCAAAACCTTCATGAAGAAGTCCTTTAAGCTAAAGAAAGAAATTACTGCAGTCAGAAGCTATTTATGGTTGAAGTTTAACCTGTTGCATTCCCAAGAGTATCTACTATGTATTCCTCTATAACGAGCTATCTAATCTAAAGCATGTCATCTTTAGGAGACAAAAATACACAAACTAACTTTTGACTGAAAAATACCAGCAGGAAGACTTCTTCCACTTGATCAGAGAGACCAGCATATTCTGACAGAAACTTAAATTTTAGGAGGTCGTGGCTATTTCCTAGCTGTATTTGAAGTGGGGGGGAGGGTGGTGGTGGTTTGTGGGTGGTGGTGGGGTGTGTGTGTGTGTGTGTGTGTGTGTGTGTATGTGGTTTTTTTGAGGCCCTCTCAAGCATTCTATTAAAGATGTCAAGAGTCACAGGAGAAAAATAAAAAGCAGTCTCTATAATAAAAAAGAAATTAAACTACACAAAAATAAAGTACAGTCTCAATCTGTCCACACCATCTTCCAAAATAAGATACTATATTTAGCTCAGACTAGCATCCTCTCAACTGTATACTTCTCTGACCTCTCTGAGCATTACTGGTTTCTTTTTCACACCCTTCCCACTGTTTTACCTAGCCAGGACGCAATGAACTGGCATTATTATAAACATTCTGGGGTACAGCCAATGCTCCTGCTTAGACACAGGTTCTCCCCATCTTCTGAAGATGCCAGAACCACAGCCAGCCCTTCCCTCCTCCTTTTGCTAGCTCTGAAGGAGGAAGTGGCATCTCTGATCATTCCCAGTATATGCCACCAAAACACTCATTGCTGCTGTAACTCAGATTTGCAGGAATTCCCAGTAGGTGTACTTGACTATGTACTAAGCTTCAAGTGTATTCATTGTGATAAAGAAACACTTAAATACTTCAGGACAGTAGACAGCTTATTTTATAACAGTGGAAAAAATTCATAAAAGTAATTAGAAACACCTGACATTTTCAACATATATGGTTAGCAAAGTGCAAGACAAAAATTAGTAAAGGAAATCTGCAGAAAATATTACACACTAGATGGAAATCAAGAAGAAAATAATTCAACTGCATAGTTTAGAAAATGTATGGGAATAAATTCAGAATATGGATGCCTGTAGTTAAGTATTAAAAATCTGTTTACTTGAAGTACTGTATAAACCTTAAATTGACAGTTAATTAATCCAAGTAAATGCAACAGACGGGAAGGCAGACAGATGCTAAAGAAATGAAATGTTACTTTTGAGTCCGTAAAACAGTATTGTCTATTATAGAAAGGAAAGAGTTACAAAAATGGGAGACCACTTGCAGAACTTGCATCTCCCTTGCCTTTCTTTCATACCCAAGGTCATCTGGTTCAAGAATCAAATTGGAGTTAAAGAAACCAATTCCCACATGCACAGCAGCTGCTGCCCCAACTGTGTCACTGAGTTACTCCCATCAAAAAGAAACACTTCAAAAAAGAACACTTTAATATTAGTGCTGGCTGCTAACCTGAAAAATAGAAGATGATCCTGAATACTACTCTACAGCAGACCGATGTTGTTTTTCCTCCTGCACTTCAGAAACTTCTAAGGATTTTTTTTTTTTTTTAAATCTGTTAGAATTAGTTTAATTAAAGCCTGAGAATACATTCGCTCACTCTCTTGTACTGAATCCTAATACAGGTAAACACCAATTTCTAAAGCGTTTAACAATCATAAATTGTTTCTGCATTTTGCAGTATGTTACAACAGAAGGCAGAATTCAAGAAAGGAGTTTGCCCCCCAAACAAAAATTAGCTGCTGCTCCTGAATGCCATGTACTTTGCCATAGACACTCATTTTATTTGAAGAGTGCACATACAAAATGAAAAGGAAAAAAAGTCAGATTTAGATATTACTTTGTGAAGTGGCTTATGAGATGAGGAATCATATTTGAACCATCTTGATAAAGATTAATAGTTAAAACTTACTACATTTTTCTCCCAACAGACAAATACTTAGTTTGACTCAGACTAACTGGTATGAATAAAGAAGTAGAGAACAACAATTAAAAACCCCTCTGAAATAAATTATTTTGTTCTAATGTTAAAGTACTATCTGTTTTAAATTTCAAAATGTCATGTTTCCATCTCTCCAGGAGAGGAGAGACCAAAGACACAAATCCTAGCAACTTGAAGCAAAATCATTAAATAATGGGTTAAGTTTCAAGAACAAAATTTACATAATCTTCCTGAGGATCTCTAATTATACTGATATTGTAATTTGCAAACGATAACCTTTAACATCCAGTCATTCTCAGCCTAAAACATCAGCTTCATATGAGCTTATAAATAAGCAACAAACAAACTCAAATATTGAAGAAAACATGCTTCCATTAAAGGAGATTGCCGAGTCCTAAATGGGCAGCAGTTCAAGAATGCTACACTAGTAGTCAGGCATGTACGATTTACAGTACTTTTACTTTTCTACTGCTGCCACTAAGTTTAGAACATGTCCTACAAAAAGGCCTTGCCGATTTTAAAATGTTCTCTAGATCTGTAGTATGATTATTTTGGTACTTTTCAAAACAAGTCTTTGAAACCCTGCCTTCAGTCTGACTCTGTCTTCTATAATCTTTTGCTAGAATCTAATTTACTGTATTCTGACTCCCCACCCCATTATGCCCATGTAGTTCCCCATGTGCTCTGGACAGGTTGTCAGCAGCATCCATCCTTACAACGTCAGAGGTTAATAATGTACTTGTGTCTTTTATTTTTAAGAAAAGCTGACACTACTTGTCATCATTTGTCTTATAATTTTAGCCTACACAATTTGAGAATTAGGGAAGAAATAATCTCGTCATGTCATATGCAGATCTGTCTATAAAGGGAACATCCTCTTAAACCACATTCCACTTAATTGTTTTGCAAAGTCTTCCTGTATAAATAAACACATGAAGTAGAAAAGGAGTGGATGGTTTTACATATTATGCTTGTAAAAAGCAACAGGCCACACAGTCAATTTGCATTCCTCCTAAATTCTCAACAATAGTTTTGGAGGCTTTTGGACTTAAGTTACTTAAAAATCCAAGCGATAAGATAATATGCATCACAATGATGAAAGAGCAATTTCAATCTCATATCTAATAACCTAAGTCATGTAAACAGTGTAAGTCCTAAAATCTATCATAAAAGGGGTCATGTTTCTCTTCCGCGGGAAGAGAAATAAGAAAGGTAGGCAGAAGAACAGAACTAAGCAAGTTTTTTCCATTTATCTAAGGACTGGCATAAAGTTTCTTGCTCACATTACACAAATAAGCTAGTTCTTAGTAGAGAGCTTTGGAACATCTGAAATTACCAAAACCACTCTCCTTGTTTATTCTAAAGATAATCCTTCACTCCAACAGCACAGTTTAAAAAAAAAAAAAAAGTCCCAGATTCTAATGGCATAGCTGAGTTACAAAGATAACACACCCAGAGTTTGTCAATGTGTACAAGGAGGAGAAAGAATTGAAAATTTTGAAAATGAATTCAACACCATGAGAACTTTGGAAACATTTAATCACTTTGTTACCTCAAATTTGTTATTTCTGCACCATATTTTCAGGCCTTCCCCCCCCCACCAAATTTGGCTACGCCTCTGAAGCACAGCATCAATCTTGTACACAGTGGTTCAAAGTCCTCTAAGTGGTGCTTTAATTGATGCTCATGTGACTATTAAGAGGTATTCTGTTATTGCAAACATTCAAGTCATCATTGTTTGGGTTTTTTCCTACTAAATATGCCTTACAGTTATTGAACTATTCAATAACTGACAGTTATTAACTGTTAACACTAAATAACAGTTATTGAACTATTCAATAACTGACAAATGTATTCATACCAAACTGTAATACCTTACACTCTTCATTATTTTTATGGACAGTAATTTTATAGTATTATTTGCACAGTAAGTTGTCTTCACTCCAAAATTCGATCCCATCTGTTTCACTTATATACTCACTTTTCTTTCACTTAAGTTAGAGAAATAACAAAGAGACTCAAGATTTTTCAAAACTACTCCTTGCCTTGAGTGCATAAAAGGTTTAACAGCAAGTTCTGAAAGCTAGCAAATAAAGTTGTGGTGATATCCCCACATTCGCCTAGCGTACTGCTACAAAACCTTAACACTGTTCTCAGCCTTTGACATCAAACTAAATGAAACTACCTCTTCCATCCATGCATGATGTCCAAACCAATTCTATTTTCAATGCTTTTTCAGACAAACAGGTTTTTACTGTCACATGCAGCATATTGTGAGACCTTCTGCTTGAAGAATGCGAAGCTAGGAAAGAATTGCCATAGACAGGGCATAGACTGTTCGTTAGCTGTATATTCATCTACAGCAGAATTGGACTCTTTTTACAGTCCCTAGCTCAAAGCCACATACACGAGAGTAAATCTCAGCCTGTAATCTGATAAACATTTTACTGCATAACCCATCATTGCAAGCAAAAAAAAGCACCCTAAAGAACCAGCAGTCCCTGTCCTCCCCTAACAGTTTGTTCCTGCCCCAGACCATTCGCTGATAGATGCCAGTACAAACCTTTATATGGCCACACAGTGAACTGGATTGTGAACCTGATCTGGCTGAAAACTAATTTGGGATGGGGGGGAAACCCACCACAACAAAATTAACAACAAAATCTGTTCACCATATAGCTGTCTGTGCAAATGTAAAGCAACACAACATGGCACCTACTCGTTTTCAGCAGCAGTACCAGCTGACAAAGTCTGACACTTTCTTTGAACAACAGCCTCAAGTCTGTACGGGCAAAGCTTCCAGTTCCAGCACACGGCAACTTTTCCATCCTAAATTTACATCACAGACCTGCCTTGCATCTTAGTGATCTGCAACAAAATAACCAAACTGAATATACCTTTTGACAGTTTTAAAAGATACATATGTTAAAGTTCCTAAGTTCATAAGCAAACTATAGCGCCAGTGATATAGTAAACCATATCATTAATATTATTTCCTGTTTAATTAGCCAGTTTGTGTTTGGGACTTTAAAAAAAAAAAGGACTTTTTTTCTGCTTCTTTTAATCATCAACTCTCAATTTCTCCTCAAAAGTTACATGAAGTCTATATATGAAAAAAAATTTATATACATACAGATAGAAAAATAATTTCAGAACAGCTATGCACCGCAATTATTTGCAAGCAGTATTTCTAAATCAGGTAAATAACAATTACACTTACTATTAGCTCTTATTCCTTTTAATAACCTATTTATTTCAATAGTCTAACAAATGTGAGTAAACAGAGGGATGTTACATACTTACTTATGAAGTTCATGTACATTCTTTTTAAATTTCATAAAGAAATTGTACATGATAGTGATCTTCAAGTGCTTTGAGTATTAACTTTTATGAGCTAACAAAAAAGGTATATCAGGCTTACATTCCAAGAGTTGAGCAATATTCTCCAGGTTTAAGGCCCAGCACTAATTCAGAATACTAGTACTGTTGTAGTAATCCACATGAGAAGTTGTCCTTTCTGACCTGATCTCCTTGCACGTGTTTCTATCACACTAACAGGCACAGCCTCACATTATTCCTGTGATTTATCTCAGAACTTTGATATAATCTATTAGCACCTTGGTATTGCAGACTTAATTATGCCTTCTCCTGGCTATAGATCTGCCGCCTACTGTATTTTGAGACACACTAATAACAATTGTGGAAAGTTAGTGGAAAGCTGTCCCCCTGGTTCTTCTCAATAGAAATAGCACTGGTTCTGCTACTTTCATTTCCAGGTTACCATGTTGTTGTGTTTAATGGAAACTTAAAATCTATGAGCCCTGCTACCATGTTGCAGGATCGCAAATATTTGAAAAACCTCAACAGAAAAAACAGTTAGCTTCAGCACCAGACTACCATACATAACACTACAGACATGAAACAGATATTATAAGCTTTTGATTCAGGCTCTCTGATCTGTACTTATTTAGAGAACAAGTCAGAAATTCTCTGTCATTTAAAAACCAATACATCTCCAGTAAAGAAAATAAGGCTTAAAGAAATCCACAGGAATTGGAGGCAGAAAAAGCTAACTAATTTAGTCATGTCCACATTAAGGTTTTTACCAACATAGCCCAGTTTTCCTGATTTGCATAATGGGCTTGAGCAAACCCTCCCTGGGCCCTGTCACAGATCAACCTTTCTTTATGGCACAAAAAAAGAAATCTGCATATATTAACCTTTCATAGCCCAGCCCTTCCCAGTCAATCATTTCTTATTTGGTACCTGATAGCTATCTATATATCTATAATAAAATAACAAAGGCCTTTAGTACAGATGCAGTTGTCCTAGCAAAATACACTTATGCTAATATTCCTGTGTTTTTCCTGGTTGCCCAGAAGTGACAAACCACACTGATGAGAGCACAGCTTTGCCATCAGGGTGCCTCCACTCCAGAAGTGCTCTCTACACCACTGTAGCAGCAAACAGGAACTACAGCCAAAGTGGGCATAATGTTGATACACAGCATAGGAAACTGCATAGGAAACTGCATCTATACGTAATATCAAGAAAAATAGGTGTGGCCTACTCTTAAAAAACAATCAGATCACCACTACCCACAGTTGGCGGTCCCACAACTGAGCCATAGTAACTGATCACCTGAACTCCCTCAACTCACCCTATTTGTGAAGTTAAATGCATCAGCCTGAACAGCTTGATTTCAGCCTCTTCTATTACCCACAGTACAACAGCAGCACAATTCACAGCAGAGCTGGTCCATTTAGCTGAACATAAGCCTGCAACTGCATGTCACTATCCTGTTCACAGTAGTGTCTGCCCACCACAGAGTTCAGCCGTATCCTCCTCACCAGCTGCCAGAAGTTGCACCGGCAAAGTTGATGGATGCCACAAAACTGCAGTAGTTTGACACACAGTCACAGAATTCCTGAAGGTTTGGGAAAGCACCCCACAAAGCACCACGAGAAAACTCACAGAGCAGAACTTTGCTCTGTAGGATGCATGCCCAGACTGCCATGCAAGTAGTTCTACTCACTGGTGAGCTGTCAAACAGTAAGTAACCAGTAACTGTAAAACGGCAGTAACAAAAATGGTGTGGACTTGTGTCACTGTGACATAATTATATTGTTGCAGTTCAAATAAACAAACTAATCAGATATAGTGTTACTGTAAGGGCAGGCCCAAAGCATTTTGTTAACTAATGGCACTACTAGCTTCTGTTTCAATGTAGTACTTCCGAATCGTATCTCAAAGTAACAGAAGTCACGGATGAGATACTACAATATAAATCTCATTTCTTTAAAAACAACCCCTCCCTCCCCAAACACTAGCAAAGAAGCTATTTTGCTTGTGCCAGGAATTGCAGACCAAGAATTAATAATTAAAGCTTCAAAGTACCATACAAATGCCTTGCCCATGCTACAGAGCAAGATCTCATGAGAGATGCTTCAGCTCAGTCCGTTCCTGAACCCATTCACTTACTGGATCCACGTAGAGAAAACAAAACAAATGAAAAGTCTACCATCAACCAATTTGTACCAGTCGTACACATGATTTCTAGAAAAAGGAAAAGCAAAAAGCAGACTGAGACCCTCGCGCTGCATGTAACACACCATAAGGCTTTGTTACTCTGAATCTAAGTAGAGGCCATGTAATGTCTTAGTCTCTAATTCAGCAAAGCACTGCGACATTGACTAAGAGATTCTTAATCCCATCATTAAGCCCTTAAACCACCGTTTCCCAATGTAAAGGACATGTTTATCTAGTTATTCTACTACAGATTTTAGGTTACATTATAATGAATGACCATTCACAATGTATAAAACTCTTCCAACAGAGCTATTACACATACTGTAACTAAATATACTTTTCTACTAGCCATTACTAATAATTTATCTTGAGTTAAAATAACAGATCTGGGTCTTAGAAAGACAGCTGCTCTGATAAAGAAAATTCAGGCAAATATATACAAGTCTATGTCATATACAAGTTCCTATGTTAACAGGCAGGCAGAGAATTCAGAAGATGGGTGGGGGGGGGGGGGGAAACAAAACAAAACAAAAAAAAAAACAAAAACGATTTTAAGGACTGTTTTATGTTTCATGAGAACAGGATGTATATTTTGCTAATACAAGTTTTGAACAGAGTACTGTTTAAAGAGTAATCCACAAATGGAAAAAACCTGAAGTGCTTCCCTAAATCCAAATCCTCTGGAAGCGTTTGTAGGGACCTGAGAAGTCCCAAACAAAACCAAAACCCCCACCCATGCACCTACCTAAAGGGATTTTAAGGACTGTTTATGTTTCACTGAGAACAGGATGTATATTTTGCTAATACAAGTTTTGAACAGAGTACTGTTTAAAGAGTAATATATATCCACAAATGGAAAAAACCTGAAGTGCTTCCCTAAATCCACCAGTTCTGGAAGCGTTTGTAGGGACCTGAGAAGTCCCAAGCAGCTGTACACACACTTTCATGTCTAAACTGCAGTAGACTAGTTCAGGATATTTTCACTTGAATGTGACATTTTCTTGTTCTGAAGAAACAAGAGTAATTCAAAATTATTTGAGGCTCATCTGTCCCAGCTGAACAGTATTTGAAGGGAGTCTTACTGCTGAGTGTTCAGCCTAATTACAATGTCTGTTCAAAACAGATTAATTAGGTTACTTGTACCTTTTTAAGGTGTCCTTAGGCACTTGACCACAGCTAATAATAAATACACAGTACTTTTTATCTCTAAAAAAGCAAGCATCATTACCTCTATTCTACAGATGAGGAAACTGAGACGTGAGTAAGCAAAGTCATCTGCCTAATGTCACCTAGCTGAGAGCAGAGCAGCCAGGAATGAAATGCAGGCATTCAGAGTCCCATCTAGTAGTTTAACCGAACATGGCGAGGTGCAAGTGCCTAATTTATACACATTTATATACAAAACACAGTTGTGTAATCTAAGGCTCAGCTGTTCAATTTTTATCATGCAGACTAACAAAATACTGAGCATTTTTCAATCATGTTAATTTTATGAATATTCTTGTCCCATATATGAAACGGAAAAATAAAACAAACTAAAAACTATACCGGATGTGCCATCGTGTAAGCATAATTTACATATTTTTCAGTTGTGGTACTCTTCATCACTACTTTAAAAAAAAAGTTACCAATGGCCTTTAAGCACGATGCTGTAATGAAATTTATGCTTCAAGATCCCTAAGTGCAGCATCTTAGGAAATTAGATGACTAGGGCTTCCATTAAAACAAAATATCCATTAAAAAAATTCCCTTTATTCTGACCAACACAGAAATAAAGACATTTTTGCCAATGTTTTGTAATTTTAAAATTATGTATTGAAATTTGAAAAACTCATTCCAAGAGAGCCTTTAACACTTCCATTTGAAGCAAATGAGGGTCTGTTACATCCTTAATTACTTTAGGGCATAGCCCAAGTTCTCTATCTTGACCAAACAATTTCATTTAAGCAAATAAAACCAAGTAATACATTGGTTTTTTCTGGTGTTAAACAGGTATTGTTTTGGAAGCATAATTTTGAGTGAACCAAAAATTTTCTTAAAATAAATCCTGTAACATTACCGAGAAAAGTCTAAAGATAAAAACAATTACATTACTGTCTAGAAAAGAAGTGGTAGAGAACACCTTGAAGTACAAATGTGCAATCACTTTGCATACACAATAGCCTCATTTAAAAACTCTAAGTAATAATTTCTGTTACCCCAGCCTTACTGTGCTGACCTCTATCATCACTGCCAAGAAAGCACACATCTTTGGAAATACACACTACCTCACAAAAACTTTTTTCTTAAAATAATGATATTAAAAAAAAAAGACTTTTTTTTCATATAAAACTTAAAAGTTTTTATTTCATGGATGCCTTATTTAACAGCCTACAGCATCATAAGTTAAAGTTTAATTTTATGAGGAAACAGAGTTGCCACTTCCACCAGGAAGCAGAGAGTTAAAGGCTGTGCAATTAACCTGAAAGCAAGCACTGGAGAGGCTAGTTTACCTGCTGGACAAAATTCTAAAAGGATGCAAGCCCAGAGAAGGCCAGCAGAATTTTGGAAGGGAAGGCAACATCAGCAACACTGGTTCTTATCCAAGCTCCTTCCCCTTCCTACAAAAGAACCTGTACTGGAGATAAAAGGAGGTAAAAAGGTAAGCTGGCTTTGGTAATCAGGTAATTTTGCTAGTGAAGCTACTGAACAGAACAAACTAAAAAGAGGATTTGTTTACTGCCAAGTTTATTTCATACTATGCATTTGCTAACTACTGAGGAGTAAGTGTTGCATTTTTCACCTTGAACAAACTTATGCGAAAACCTGCTTAGAAGCAAGATATACTTTCCACATCCTATTAACTGTCTGTGAAATGTTTAAAGTAAGATACAGAAGAATGGAGAAAATATTTTAAAGAAAAAGCAGGACAGAAATGTCTAGTGGATATTTGCTAGCAGAAGTTTTTAAGAAACGGCTCTATCAGATACGGCGTCATTTTTTTTAAATATAAAACTGTCACCATGAGAGGTGCGATCTAAGGCCTGTTTAATTAAACCCAGTACACCGTGAGGCAAGTACATATACCACATCTATGTTTTACTACTTTCTTCTTAGCAGTTAGTTATTTTGCCCTTTTGTTTTTCATATTTTCTCAGAACCCACTTCACATCCTGTTAGTCAGTAGTTGTGAAAGTTTGTCGATCTTTGTATCAGGAGAGTTCAATTGATTCATGACTACTGATCCACTTTTATTAACTTCATCCAAACCTAACAGTTAACTACTTACAGCACGCTGCAGTACGCAGGGCTATCATAACGAAGCGCATACACAACATACGATATCACTAAGCAATGTGTTATATTGATCACAGAGTGACAGTCACTTTACAGTCCATGTCAGGATCAAGCTTGGGATTAACACTGGGTATAGCTTGTTTTCAGTAGGTTTTCGTGAGCATTACCAAACATCGAAACCACACATCGTTCATGATCTAGATCAACCCAACAACATGACACTTTCAACCTTTACTGTAGTCATGCATTCTACAACTTCCTCATCTTTCTGCGCAAGATTGCAATACGCAAGTAAAAGCCCATTTTACATATAAGCACTTTTTAAGTTAGGGTTCTTCAGATAGAGGAAGTTTCCTCCTGAAGAAACATGAGTGAAATGGCGTATCTCACACTTCACTGTAGTTCCCCTTACTTTGGGAACATGCCACTAAACTAGCTTTTATGCATAGGTATATGAAGAGTAATTTGTTTTGAAGAATTCCCAAGAAAAATGATACTGATGCCTTCGCATTCCACTGCTAATATATGCCACTGCAAACAAAACACCACCTTCACAGTGGTTCTTCCTGATATGGAAGTTCCTCTTAAAAATACCTAAAAGTTAGCAGTTTACAAAGCTTAAACCCTACTGGGATTTCCATGTTAACTTCGTAACCTTTCTGTCTTGCCCAAAGAACTGTATTTATCGATACAGAAGTTATCACATATAATGGAAGAGACAGTACAACCAAAGGATCTAATCCATCCTGGTGGTTTTTTTTTTCTTGTTGTTGTTGTTTTTTTTTAAAATTAGTATCACTTCCAGTCTCATCTTCCAAGAAAAAAATAAAACCCTCCCCACCCCCAAGAACAAAAATGTCCCCCCAAACAAAAAACCCCACTCATTTCTGTTTAAATTAATCCAAACCCAACTCTCAGTACTTCTACAGAAATTCTGCTTCCATTTAGCTTACCTGTAACACTACCATAGTTACTTATTCACACAGCTCACCACTTCAAACAGGTTTACCAGCTTATATATCATCGTATCAAGTTTGTATTAACATAGCGATTCTTCCTAGACACTTATGAGCCACTGATTAAAGTTCAGCATTTTAGATGGATTCTTAGCCTTCAGCCATCTCATGTGCTACACTATTAAGTAGAACGCTACATCTCTGTTGTGCCTTTTCCTTTGTTACGCAAGTGAGCACATCGCTAACATTTAAAATTACAGGAGAATTTAACAGCATTTAGGAAATGAAATTTCTCCTTTTTAAAGCACGCCTTTCTAATTTCTATTCGAGCATTAAATTCAATGCTTTCCATTTATGGACTTCTTTCTTTGGCTAATTGTCCAACTAATAAATTCAGAGACACATTCTTTGCCTGGTTAACCATAACAACTTGCATAGACTTAGCGGTGTATATTAAAAAAAAAAAAAAAAGTAAGCTTTCTTTTGGACAAGGAAGCGGAAGAGCTAGCAGGTTGAGCTGACATTTAAAGATAAAAGCACAAAAGTGAAGCTCCCGAATTGCAGCTAACCCTGCAGCTGACAAGCAGAAAAGTAACAGTTGCACGGGCGACCGAAACTGGTCAAACTACAGGGATGGAAACAACCAACCCTCGAGTTTTCAGGACCTTTTACGGTGTTGGGGGGTCGTTTGGGGTTTTTTTGTAGTGACCAGGACCCTTGCCGTGTGACAAATAGCGTCGGTCGGACCATTTTCGCCTCTTCACAGGCTCCGAGTTCAAGGCCTACATAAAGGAAGCTGCTCCGACTCCTGCGCGGTGCAACGTACAGGGGAAAAGCTCTTTGCGTGACCCTTGGCGCAGGCGGTGGGGCGGCTACCGGGACCCCTCCGGCCGGGGCCCCGACGAGCGCCGTGCCCGGGGCGGCGCGGGGCGGGGGGCGAGCGCTACCAGCCACCCCG
>NW_008794085.1:993920-1001865 GCF_000699145.1 Aptenodytes forsteri
CCCCCCGCGGGCAGAGCGGCGCGAGGCGCGGAGCGCGGGCTGGGCGGCAGGGCGCGAGAGCGCGAGAGCGCGCGCGCCTCAGCCCCTCGGTCTCCTCAGCCCCTCGGTCTCCTCGCCGCCTTCCTCCCGCGTCGCCGCGCTCCCCTGGCGGCGCGTCCCCCTTCTGTAAAGCTCCATCGCTGGGAGTCCTGTCGTTCCCCCCTATGGTGGCGGGGGTGGGGGGAGGCGTGTGGTAGATCCCTGGTGTTAGGGGTTGCTGGGGCTCGGCTCCGCCAGGCCTAGGAGACAGGTAAAACCCTCTGGCCGTTTTTAGGAAAAGCAGCTAGCTCAGGAAGGAGAGGTCATGCTTGTCTCAAGCGCCCGATGAGAGGGCACCCACCTGCCACCCTGGGGACCTGGAGCAGTGGCCCAGGAGGTTGTGGTGAGTGGGGGCTGTTAATGCCGTTCTTACTAGTTTAAAGGGCTAAACATATGTGCTTGGGGTGCTTGGCGAGTTTTGGCGGGGGTTGACACTGTTCGGTTAGTCTGCAGAGTAATAAGCTTCTGAGAGCTTCAAAGTCAGTTTGAGTGTCTGGGAGGAAATGGTTTCTCTTCCCTCTTGGCAGCATGTGACACTAGCATTTATCCTCAGTTTCCTGCCAGTGTCGGTTGCTTTTTTTCCAGCTGTCCATAAACACATACTTTCTGTTGGCTAGTCTATACACAAGTGCATTCTCATTCCACCTTGATACTGGGTGTTACATTAGGCTAATTGAACTCATGCAAAACGCTGTGTGGAAGCAATTGTAACTGGTTTTTTTATCTGTGCAGTTCATGTCAAACTCATATAAGCTGAGGCATTTTTGATAGATTCATCTTCATGCAAGCATCAGCATTTTTTTCTGTTTATGCCAGTGCATCTCTATATGGCTACAGGCCAATAGTGGTCTGTTTGCTCTAGAACTGCATGTTAAATTTTGGAGGGTTGGTTTTTTGTGTGGGGTGGTTTTTTTTTTTTTAGGAAAAAGGGAATGGGAGACGTCAACATTGAATTACCACTAGTACTCCTAGCAAATTTGGAACATTTTAAGTATTCTTATACTTCCACTGTTGAGCACCAAACAAACCAGACAATCTGAAGTACTGTCTGTCATTCAGTACAAAAGAAGTTCATGAACATACGTACACAATGTCACATAAAAGAAATATTAAGAGTTCTAAAGTAACAATGCACATCTTTACAGAAATTAGACTTTTTCATTGACTTATGCCTAAGTAACTGTGTTAATATAGTTCATAATTTTGCACACACACAAATCTACGTATAAACTTAGTCCACTTGAAGCCAGTGGCTTAATTTCTGTTCTGTGTGGCCAGACAATTACAGGCTGGGAGGAAAAGGAGAAAGTGGAGAGGAGGAAAACTTTACCTGCCAGTTGTCTAACAGTCACTATTTATATAGTGACTATTATAAAGAATATCAGAAGTTCATAAATCTGGGGTTAAGAGAGTTTTAATGCAAGACTTTAATTACTGTTCAATGCTGCATTGGTACATGACAGCAACCAGTGAGGAAAACATATCTTAGATATCACAAAGGAATATACAACATCTGGGGCTAAATTGTAAATTGTGTTAAATTGTACCAGGAACTGGCTTAGCACTTGGATAAAATTTTTGAAGCATGCACCTTCTGTGGTGAATGTAAATTCCTCAAATGCAGTTTGGGTTCTTGAGTGATTTTTTTTTACCTACTGTGCAATTTTAAACTACCTGAAGAATGCTAACTTGGGAGTTCATGTAGGTCACTTTTCTGAGTCTGGGCATCAGGTAAACATCTTTATGTGATCAAGAGCCACAAGGTACATAATTCATACCTTAGACAGTTATAAAGAATGAGAATTTCAGAAATCATTCATATGACTCAACTGTAAAAAAGGCTGTGTCGGGGAATCCTAGTTATTCTTCACCAGACTTCCTGGCTCAATTTTTCCCATAGTCAAAGTTTCACATTATCCAGTAAAATTTGTGCTAGCACAGCTTTGCTGTCAGTTGTATGAAGTAGTCTTAGTTTAGCAGTCACATGTCAAAAGGCATGAATTGGCTTTACTTGTGGAGCATGGTGCAGTTTTGGGCACGTTGTGGAAGAAGGGGCAAAGACAGACATTTATACAATAATCTCTCATTTTGAGCAAGATAGAATGATGCCAAACTGTATTTAAAATTCATTTGAACTGGTTTTGAGAACAGGTGTTTAAGGATATATAGAAGTAATCAGAAATGACTGGATTATTGTGACTTAGTGACTTCGTATACTTGTCAGCATATATGTGGTCCATTACGGCAGCTCATCTACTAGCCTGCTCCCATTGCAAAGGAGGAGGAGTCAATGTGCTAGCATGTGTATTTTACAAGATGTGGTCAGAGGGAAACACAGATTGTGCCCCAAAGAAAATTCGTAGATATATGAGTGGGTGTCAACAAAGTTAGTGAAGCTTTGAGATTCTGTCTAGAACAGGCAGCTGACTTTAGCTCATGCTTAACCTAGCCTGTCTATTGAGTGTAGCCTAAAACATATTGTTATCCCTGTCAAGACAGGGCCTATAATCTTTTTCGTATTCCCAATGTTATTTACATAACTTGGAAGGACAAAGTCCTAGATTCTTTGATAGAAGTGTAGTAGTACAGGAATCAAAAGAGGAACTGGTTTGAAAAAACAACATTAGCTTAGCTAAATCTCTGATACTTAATCATTCTTCCTCCAGAGTCTGGAAAACACAAGGCAGTGCTGGACAACGGTAGCTCTACATTTTAAGTACTGTGGCAGTGAATTACTGAGCAAGAGAGAACATTCCGAGCGAGTCCCAAAATAGAAGGCAGTTAAGTACGTAAGTCCAAGAATTTACCATTATATGGAATCCTGGGTTCAGCCTGTGCCTTAAAATATCTGATTGCTATTTCTTCAGCCATTATCCTGTTAGCTCATTCCCTATACTCAATTAACATGCTAGAAAAGCAAACTGAATGAAAGGGATGTCACTACCATTGGCTAATGCCTTTAATTAGTTCTTTTCTTTAGGTTGTGTTATTAAAGTCTTTGCCCCAAAGACCTGGAAAAGTAAATAGCTGAGACTTCCAGTGTTCCAGGTGGTGCAAAGCACACCTTATGAACCCTTGAGCATAGTGCAGAACTCTTTAGAAAAATATCCAGGATGCTGTAAGCAAAATCTAGGGTATTTTTTAGAATAGGTCTAACTAGTCCTATATATCATCTAAAGAGGAGCTTGCCTTCACTTGGTGATGCATATAGAAAAGAGGATTGAGGACATGTGAGGAACACCAGATAGGTGTTAATTATCTTATTATTATACTTACTACCAGCAAGACTCTACCAGGAAAAAGTAAGTTTTTATTTAAGCTTCTGGTTAATCTTGCTTGTTTAAATTAGTGATGTACTCTAGAGGGACAACAATGTAGAGACATGCTTGGGTATGGGCTAAATGAAACTCTTGGGAAGGAAGAAATTAGATACCGTTCTACCAGCGCTCTGTTAGTAGGTGAGTGGGGGCAGAGCAATTCTAGGCCAGCCCACCACCTTTTTAGGCACAGAACAAGCTCTAGGAATTAGTGACCTTTTTGATGGCGTGGGGTAAAGATTATTTAATTTTGCAAGTAATATTGATACCTGTTAAAGGAAATCCTTCTCTCTCATGAAGTGGGAATGCTAAAATTCACAGTTCAAGTCTACTTTAAGATAGCATTTTCTTTAAGTTCTTTCGCTGAGGAATAAAGACAAGTGTGTAAAAGAAATGTAGTCCCAACGTTAGTTTAAAAAAAAAAAAAACGCAACACAACAGATTTTTAATAATGTAACCATTTGTTCTCCCTGACTTCTAGACATAGCAGTGTTACTCTTGTATTCCCATAGTTGTCCTTCTAGGTTGGATCCTCTGAAAACGTTATGAAATCCTGGAGCTATGAGGCACAGGAGAAATGAGATGGGAGAATGTATATGTCTTTGCCTTCTTTGTTTGTTTACTTCAGCCTGGAGATTTTGAAAAAAATAGTATATTAATGAAGAATAGTACTTTTCATCTTCCTGTTTTGCTTCTCAAATCATTGTGGGAATAGAAGAAAGCTTTGCTTTAAAGAGCTTCCAGTAAGAAGTCTTGCAATGGACTTAGAAAGAAATGTGTCTAGATCAGGTTAAACTTTGAGATAAAAAAGAAATTAATATAATAATCTTTCTTAGACCAGCAACTTGCTGGTGTTTGTTAAAGAAAATGCCAAACAGGAGAAAAAAAAATCAAAGGTGTGGATAATTTTAATGTGTTTGGCTTGATAACGTTGTTTCCTTTCTTGAAAACTCATTTCTTCCATATATTTCTTAGAAGTTAATTACCCACCTTTCACTCAGATTTCTTAAAGGGAATGCCATGTAAGAAAAGGCTCCTGAGAGAGAGCGTGAGAGCTCTCTGAGGCTCTTACTGATGTACCACTGACAGCGAAGAGGACAAGATGATATGTCATAAACAGAAAACTAAAATGACTATGTAAGTTTATTTAGCTCTTGTGGTGCTTGCAAATTTTGCATATTCTTAAGCTATTCCTTTATTACTCTTTTAATTACACAGCTAATCTTACAACTTTTGAGTGGATTACTGTGATGTAATCATAACCCTCCTAGCAATTGCTGCACACTGTCTAGTTAAAATTTGTCTTTTGTGTTTACATACTATTACCCAGGGCTAGGTGTAGGCATATTATCACCCCGCCAAGTAGGCAGATGCTATGAGGACTGGAGTGCAACAAATCTTATCTTACTATCTGTTTTATTAATTCTGGACCCTGGGAAGACTTGCAGTCAGTGAGAAGAGAGTGCTCCAGGGGAAGAAGGTTCATTCCTGTTATTGCCTCCTGTTCTTCTTTTCCCTCCTTCTCTCACAAGGGAAAATCTGCCTTATGCCAGTTAATGTCGGTGGAACTCTGTGGAGATGAAGCGCCCTACCTGTGCAGAGCCAGCTGTAAGATCAGACCTCATTTCTTTAAAAGAGATCAACTTGGATTATTTGAAGTAATAGCAAAATGCTTTATGTCTTTACATTAAGGCTATGATCCTACAAGTGGATCAACATGAGGGATCTTTACACCTGTGCTAAGTCCCAGTGATTCTAATTAAACTTGATTATAGGATCAAGCTTAAGATACTTGGTGGTGTTTCTGCAATGAGCTCTGCACAGATGGACTCTTGTGCTTTCATTGAATCCACTGAAGTGAACAGGGCCTAGTGCAGCATTGGTAATATCAAGGCCTTATTTTCTAAGAATGTAGATAAGAGATCAGTACAAGCAAGGTAAACTATACCTTTGGATAGTTCCTGGTCTCATTGCTTTATTTCCATCAATTGCAAGCACGTTAATTCAAATGGGGGCTGTACCTTAGTTCATTACAAAAACAAGGCAAGATGCATTCAGGGGTGATTCAAAATATGTTATCCTGTTATGAAGAAGACTGACTTTCTGAAGAAATGTAGGTGGCTGTGACCTAAAGCTGCTATGAATAGACATTAGAAAATTTGGGCTTTGGAGATAATTGAAGCATTTTCACATGCAGCTTTAGGGTGTGCAACTTTCCGTGATTCTAGGAAAATGAAATTCCTACAAAAGGCTTTGCAAATATAAAACAAACAAAGAGTTTGAGAGTCACAACATAGCTGAAGTCCCAGTCTGCATTTGGAGGAAAGGGAAATGTATTGCAAAGGATGAGTCAGACATGGGTATCCCCAGAGAAATCTTTGCTAAGTAGGAGATCTGTGCTTGAAAGGCTGCTGCAGGGATGTCTCTGTTGTGTGCTTCTAAGGTGGGATTTGACCTGCCTTTGGAAAGTCTGTTGCTGCCAGCAGTACTAGACTGCAGATTTGCTAGCAGCTCCCAGCAGGGTGTGCAAAAGGCAGAAGGTTGTGTCCATTCTCCTCTGCATCACGGTACTGACAGACTGGTCTCACCCTGTGTTGTGGAAGTTGATGTGTGTGACTGGTGAACTTTTGGTTGTCCTCAACCAATTTTAATTTGCTGTTTTGAAATCTACAGCAAAGACTGACAGAAAGAGGAACTAAGTCCTTTGCTTGAAAACATATACAGCTGTAGTGCCATGTCTGGTGATGTAGTGTCCATACATCAAAGTTTTCTTTAGCTCTGATATGTTTTGTGGACACTATAAACAACTATGCCAAATGATCCTGAAACAGACTTCATCAGACACTCAGTCTTAGATGGTAATGATTTTTGGTCATGATTAACTCAATGGCTGTTTTTTCTCTCCATGTCTTTATCTCCTCTCAGAGACAGTAGCCTACATATATAACTCTGTCAGGGATTGAAGTCCTAACTAGTCATTAACTTGTACTTAGTATGCAATGTCTCCGAATTAAAAGGGCAGATCTATCTTCATCTAACAAACACTTAAAATGAGAGAGTTACCAGGCAGGTTTATAGCTAGCTCTAATTGCATTCTCCTTGCTCTGCTGGGACTGATGTGCCCAGGAGAGAAGAGAACTTAAGAACTTTCAGAGAAAATGACAGTTGCATCAAACAATATCAAGAAGAAGACATTAAAAAAAATGTTAGTGCTGATACCAAATACGTTACTGCTTCCCCTTCTCTCTTCCTTCTCTTCACTCCCTGTCTTCCTCTACCCTAATTCTTTTATTCTCATGCTATGGCAAACAAGCTTGCTCTCGTGTAATTTAGCGCAGCTTCACATTGCTTTCATTCATGTTCCACTGCTTTTGAACCCTGTGGTTCAGAGACGGCTTGTTACAGTGTATTCTACTTAATATACTGTTGTTGAAGCATAAGTGAGGAAGTAAGAATAGTATTTCTCTCTTTTTTCCCTTCTTTTTTTCTTTGTTTTTCCTTTTTTCTTTCTACTTTCCCCCTGCCCCTGGCTTTAAGTGCGATGGTCATAATAGGGGCGAGCAGGGAAGTTAATCACACACATTCCATTTGGGATACTTTTTTAACTAGATGCAACTGAAACTTTCACACATCTTCAGGATGTTGAAAGGCATTTTCTCTTGTGTGAATAAATTTGCTGGCATTGTCACGTTGCCTGAAAATACACACAATGTAGAAAGGCTTAGATGAGATTTCTATACTGGAGACTAGTTGCAAAGTTAATTGTGGAGTGACTCTTCTGACTGAGAAGTGAAATGATTAGGTGTCTGAAAAAGCAACAACAATTAAATTCTTGTGCTTCTCTTAATTTGCTTACATACATAGATGCCAGTGATTTTTATTTTTTTTATATAGGTAATGCATTTTCTTGTAAACACTTAATGTTACAGTTTAGCCTGTTTTTATGTTATAGAGCAAACACTGGATGTCTAAAGGACTAAGCTGAATCAATTTGGGTTAAGTAGCTTCGAAGTATCTTGAAATGCATTTTCTGAAATCCCGCAATGTCAGTGTGGCCTCGGATTTGAACCATTTATTATAATCATGTAATGAAATATTCTAGTAGGAATATAAAACGCTTTCAAGCTGGTTTGCTGCCTAGCAGGCAGTTTGCAGTTAGTGAACTTGTTTCTTCTTTGTAAGAAAAATGAGGCTAGAAGATACTGAAGAATGTGTGGAAAAATGTTTTGGAGCCTTGATCTGTTTTCTGTATCTATGCTGTCAAGGAGCAGTCAGCCAGAGGCAAACACTGAGGTGGAGTTAATGGAGGAGAGGGCTGAAGTGTACTGGGTTGATATTTGAAACGTGATAACCTGGATTTTCTTTACATTCATTTACCTCTTTGCTTGCTGCAGCGTTGACATGTTAGCTTTAATGAAGGTAGCTTTTACACAAGTGTTAGAAATGTCTCTAACTAATGGAAAGCTTTATTCAGTGTGCTCTTTCTTCCCCTCGACTTGTTTCTTGCTTTCTTCTGTCTGTTCCCTACACACACCTCACACACCACACCC
>NW_008794085.1:1001896-1017509 GCF_000699145.1 Aptenodytes forsteri
CCCGCCCCCCCCCTTACTGGAAGTAGTGCAGTGATGGAGCAAAGCATGAAAATGAAGTGTAATAATCTAAAAATAAAATAATAAGGTTTACCCTCCTCCCGTCCTATATTCTTTCTCTCCATCCTGAGATCCATCTAGTAGGCCAATCTTGAACTGCAGTGTCCTTAAAGACTATTTGATTGAGGTAGGAGAGCTTAGCTTAATTGGACCTGAGCTGAATGTGGTCATAATAATGATGGAGATGATGGGGACATATCAATGATATGTCCTCAGTATCTTTGGAACCATGGCCGAATTCTGTAGGACAGAAGTACATAATTACCTGAAGAGTTGCATAAGCAGCCTAATGTTTGTTCTTTTATTAATCTTGATAGATGATAGTAACAATTATTAGAAGAAAGCACTGCATCTAGACATTAAAAGCATGTATTTTCACCATGGACCTAAACACAACAGTAAATCCAGTTGTTATTTACGCCTGCTGTGCAGGTAGAAGTTGATTTAACATTAGAAAAGTGCAATAATAGGCAGGGTAGTAAAGTTGTATACTGTATTATAAGGCATGCAGACTTCAGATACAGCAGACAGTATATTATAACTTGTTTTCATAACACTCAGATTATCAAATCATACTTAAGAAATATTCATATTTCATAAGTATAATACAACAGAAGGAATTTAAAAGAAAAAGGTGATGCTGTGATCAGTTGGGGGTTGCCATTCACTGGCTGTCCTTAACTGTGTTTATTGCTTCCCCTTTTCCCAGTAAATCCAGTATTTAAGAAGGATTGTAAGACCCATGTAATCACTGAGGATTTTCTTCCTTTGGTGCCTCAGAGCTGCGTTCAGCAATAACACTGTTGTTTTATTTGTTTTTTAAGCATACAGCTCACCTTTACAAGGTCCAGATGAATGTTACCAGGAAGTATTTTGGATAGCAACCACTGTAAATTGTTGCTTG
Source organism: Aptenodytes forsteri (assembly GCF_000699145.1). Classification (NCBI taxonomy): domain Eukaryota; kingdom Metazoa; phylum Chordata; class Aves; order Sphenisciformes; family Spheniscidae; genus Aptenodytes; species Aptenodytes forsteri. The sequence continues at coordinate 1,002,858 of NW_008794085.1, forward strand.
AAGTTAACATTTGAAATTTAGATAGTCATAGGTTCAACTTTTGGTCTTGCACTGGCAGAAGGCACTGTAGTTCTACAGGGATTTTAGGTACAACTGATGTAAACTGGGACTCTGGCTAATGAGGTCAAGAGTCTCTTTTTCACATGTGCCAGTACAAAATCTTCTTAATTCTCAGTTTTGATATTAAAATATAGACAAATTCTAAATATATAATAGTTAGGCTAAGGTTCGGGGTAGGCTTAAGGCTTCTAATTTGGAAATATCTTTGCTGGCAAAAAGTTCTTCTGGTGTCTGTGGTGAATAGAGAGCATAATACTGTGATAAACTGCTTAATATTTCTTAATACTTAATGTTTCTGAAAATTGTGGTGTAGATTTGTGGATAAATGAAATTAATAGCTTAACTGAAGAGCTTTAGAATTGCAGTTTACCTCACACTGTTTCCAGTCTTTGCTGTAATACAGGTAAAATATAGAAACATTTGTGTTTATTCATATGTAACTTTCTTCTTACTTGCATAATCTGCAAGAACGCAGTATTTCTGAGTGCCCTTAGCACAAAAAGAAAAAAAAAAAAAATTGGTAATGGGAAAGGTGTATTAGTGAAAGATCTGAAACTTCAAGAGGATTTTCTTTATAAATGGAAATTTTAATATTAAATTGCTCCATCTAGTGGCAAACTGCTAACCCTGATAATTTTTCTTTAGTTATTATTATCCTTTAGTAATTATTATTCCTTTTAAGAATTTAAGACTGAATTCTTCTTCTTTTCTATGGGAAGTTCTCTGACAAGGGAACTCCACATGTGACAAGGTACAAACCTTGATTTCCCTTCCAGTTCGTTCTGAGGAGTTTTGAGGATGGAAGCAAGCCACTTATGTGTCCAAGTGTCTGAACTGCTTTTGAGAACTTGGTCTTAGTGCCTTAATGCCTTTGGTTTGAGTTCTCCTTGGGGCTGGGAGGGAAAATGGGGAAGCTGGGTTGCATCAATAATACAATAAAGATGAAGTCTCTGATTCTTTGGCAAAGAGTTAAAATACACAGTGAATCATGTATTGAGTACAGCATACTAAAATGCATCTTACGTTCTAACACAAGATAAGTTTTTGTTGCAGACTGTTTCATTCAAATCTTAACTGGCATTGACACTGTACTTTTCATAATAATTATGAACTAATTGAATGATTTGTTAATGTCAATATACTTTGTAAGCAATTGGAATTCTTATGGCAATCAAGGTGAAAACCCCTGTGTTTCCCAGTCATGAAAATAGGGAGACAATTCAAAAGGAAAAAGTTCAAGAAAAGGTTTAATCCAGACATCTCTGATGCCTTCTTGCTTTGCACACCTTGAAAAGATACATTCTGACAAAAAAGAAGGGAGCTCTTGAGGAGGCTTGCATATTTCCCTCTGCCCACTGCTGTGATCCCTTGTGCAGCTGGCTTTAAAGGGAACTCATGCGCTTAAGAATGCAAGATCATAGAACAATGAATCAGTTTCAGGGTGGTTGTGTGCTATTGTTTTTCTCTTTCTGAATGGAGTGCAAAACTGTGCAGCCAGCAGCTGAAGTACTGAGGAGAAACAAAAATATTTAAAAATTAAAAGCAAGAAAAAGGAAAAGAACTAAAATAGCTTAAAACCACATTTTAAGTACTAGATAAAAAAAAGTTTGCTGTTCTTGAGAATGTAACAGATGCAGTGGACTTGCTGACTCGCTATCCTTTTGTCATTCATTTTTCCATTTTGGTTAATCTGCTACATAAATAATTTATACACCTTTAATTTCCTGATAGATTAATTCTCACTTCTCAGTCCATGTCTGGATACTCCTTTTATATTAAGGAGCTGCTCTATAACACGAGAAGAGTTGCACTTTATTCCAAGACTGTTGTTGTTACTATTATTCACTTGAATAATGGAACGTAAACCTTGTAGTGCACTTTTCCAGACTTCCTCTCCCCAGTTAGGTTGGTCACTTAAAATTGCAATCACTGTTCCTATCTTAATTTCCCAGGCAAATGAACCCGTTAAATATCACAATTGCAAAACTTCCCTACATGCTAACTAAAGTTTCCTTGCAGCATGCATTTTAACCTCAGCTGTTGTACTTTTGGCTGAACTTGCGGTGTTTGAAATACAAGGTAACACATCCTGATAATAGTGCATGAACATAGAATTAATATTGCTGTGAATTGGAATGGTGCTTTTCATCTTCTGTGGTTCTTATATAGCTGAGGCCTTCTCAGGCAATAAAGCCAGTCAGGTGTACCCCATCTCTGCCTTTTTCTAATGCCTGCTGGATTTTGGGCTATTCTTTCTGAAGAGTGTAGTTCCTGGAGATAATCTTTATCAGTGTTGCTGTGGTTGAGTTCCTTTCCTGGTACTGGCATCTACAGCAGTACTGACAGAAAACTGGACAAAAACCCTTGGCCTTTGCACCTCCTTCTGTTGGACTGGGGAAACTGAGAGGTATCAGTGACTATTTTTTTTTTTTTTAAACTAGTGACTTTCAAGGTTCAAGGCAAGGGGGTGACTACTAAAGGGTTTGCAAAAGTGAGAAAAGAAAGAGTGCTGCTTGAATAATTACATTGTTTGAAATACTTTGGAATACACATCCCAGAGACAGTTTAGTCTGGAATAGTGGCTTTCATCCAGTTTGTCACTTGAAATTATGTGATCCCTTTACACTAGCCTTACACGAATTTGATAAGCATTGCTAATTCAGGTATGTATCCTGTCTATTGAAAAATCATTTGATATACACAATTGCATGTTTTTAGTATTTCCGAACAAAGTTTTCATTGGGAAGTGAGACTAATTTAGAAAGACTCATCTTCTTTTAAAACTACTTGGAAACAAATTAATGCCTATTGCAGTTTTGAGAGGGGTTAGGTTCTTGCCCTGATTGCTTTGGCAATCGGTCTGTATTTATTTCGAAAGAAGGGTTTTTCATAATATTAACTAGCTGTAGATTACTCCATTTTACCTACATCACATTTTAAAAAGCACCCATCTTTAATCTGTTATCAAGATTCAATTGGCAAGTTTTTGTCTCTGTATGCTACAAACCTAGGTCTCTGTTTTCTGGAGGGAATTGCTAGGCAATGTTAGACAGTAGTAGTAAATGACTTATGGTTCAGCTAACAATACCAGTTTTCTCAGTCTGGCACACATTTCTTGCTAGGAAAAAATGATGATTATCTGGTTTTGGTCATATTTGTTGGCATGGTAAGGTGTCTTCTTGGAGGTGGCCATGGGCAACTTAGCTTTTTCCTGTTGGAGAGGTCCTCAGCTGTGAGGGATGTTTTTTAATTATTTAGATTTCCAACTTTGTGAGTGTATACTATGGTACTGAACGCTCCAGGGTTTTGAGATTGCTTTATCTTAAAACAGTAGAAACTTCCTTTGAATGAATGAAAAAATATGTATATGGAATCTTTGTACTCTTCCTGGTTTCCTGAGGCAGAGGCATTGTCAGAGTATGCCTTATGATGATTTGTACTGGTCCGATTCTGCTCTTCTCTAGAGTTGCTGTGTTGTGCTTTTCTACTGATTTTGATCTTGAAAAATGTCTAAACCATTGTACTCCTCATCCCATCCAAAAGGCCTTATTTTTCTTATGAAATTTATGTGTTTCAACCCTGAGCCAAACAGCAGCAGTCTCAGGAAACAGTCTCCCAAAGCGTGCATTGAAGGAGAGGATATTTAATGTATGTTCTTCTGTTTTTTCAAAACGTACTCATCAGAACCTTGCTGTTACCCACATGCAGTGTAAATAAATATTTGGTATTGACCACTTTTTCTTTATTCTTCATCCTCGCTCCTATAATGCTTCCTTGGTTTCTAACAGAAAATGTCTTTTTAAAAATGTTATAAGTGTGTACAGAAGCGGTGGGCTTTTTGTCTTTTTGCAAGTTGCTGAGAGTACCTATCTGCTGATCCATAGACACCTGAGCCTTTTCTCTGAACAGCTGCCATAGCACAGTTCATGACTTGCAGAGTGGTTAGGTTTTTTCATCTTTATTCTGGACTTGCAGAGCTTGCTTTTCTCCCAATTTTCTAAAGGTTTTGGTCTCATGCACCTTATTAATGAGACGAAGGCCATGGATTTTTGATGCTGTCAATCTGTCCTGTTGCATTTTGGATTTTAAATTGTTTATCATATCAGGTTGCTTATTTCATAAGCTTAATGCTGGATTGTGTGACTTAATAGGGCAAATAACTATGATTCTAACTACTTCATCAGAAAGTGATTCTAGATCTCCCAGCATGGCTAACCTCTAAAGTTTTTCATTTTGGATTGTAATAAAATCTCATCTTACTGATCATTCAACCCTTTTTCATTACGTAGATGCTATCTCCCCAAAAGAAACAAATGCAAACGTTTTTGGGATTTTTTTTGTTGTCAGTGTATTCTTATCATAGATGCATTTTTCTAGTTCAGTCAGGTTTAACCCCCTCCCAAACGTTCTTTCATATGTTTCTTGTTGAGTATGATATTCCAGCTGCTGTGGTGTTTCCATAGTTGGCCTCCTCTAAGCTAACTGAAAAGGACTGATTTTCAGATTCACCTCTAATCAGAAATAAATGATGTCCTTTTCACTGGTGTGCACTGTGGACAAAGAAAACCAGTATGTGACTTCTTGTCTTACACACGTTTCCGTACTGACAGATAAAAAGCGTTCTAAATTGTTCCACTCAGGTTTTTTGTTTTGTTTTGTTTTTTAACCTCTGATACAGTGTGGTCTTCAGGAATAATTACAGCCCCAATATTGTAGCTAATCTGAAATGATTTCCATTACATCCCTCCTGTGACTGCAGGACAGATCATGGACTATTTTGGTGCTCCTTTCCAGATTTACTGCTACCAAAGCAGAAGTCCATGTTGAAAGACACATTTCCAGCCCAGCAAGCTCTCTGTCTGCATTCATGTTTCCATGAAATTATGAATCAAAGCTGTAGAAGCAGAACACCTGAATCAGAATAAAGCATTCTTATTCTGGAACAGGTGGAATCACATGATATTACATGAACATACCTGTGAATCCACATGTAGAAGTCCTGAATTTCTCCGCTCCATTGTAAAGATAACCAATAAAAAGGACTGCTCAAGTACAGAGCAGAAAAGTGGCACTTCACTTGGCTTTTGCCAAGACTTCTCACACTTCCTGTGTTTATTGGTAATGTGAGCTTCCCACTGTTTCATTAAACAGGCTGTTCGCGGCATCCTATTTTCATTAGCAGATTTCTATCACAGCAGTTATTGTCAGACTTGACAGACTGGCAGCTGGAGATATGAACTAGGCATAGTAGGAAAAAATTTAGATGCTTAAGGACTCATCTTTTTCAATTGCTTCACTTTTTTTTTTTTGTTCTCTAAACTGAATTTTGTCCTGTTATTCTCCCAAAGTAGAAATGTGGGCTTTAAGTTTTCTCTCCTCTGCTGTGAGCAGGAGGTGGGTTACAATATGCAAGCTGATTTGGAGTAGAAAAGAACAAGGGATTGCAATGGAGGCAAACAGCCACTGGAAGTAGCATATTTCAGTCTACTTTCCAGGTTTAGCATTAGATTTGTGTGTTAGAGTGTAGAACTGGACACTATGGATGGCTCCTTATGGATTGTAGAGGTGTGTTTGAGTACTAGTATGCATGGGGGAATTAAGTTTCATAGGAAATGTGGCAATGTTTAGGGTTTTTTTTATTTTTTCCTTTGAAACTTCTGCTGCTTGTTAGCTGAAGTCTGAATTTACTTTTTTTCTGTGGAAGCTCTTTCAAAGAAGAAATCTGTGAGCTAAGCATGCACTAAGCATGAAGATCATGGAAGTGTATCTGGTTTGGAGAAGTATTACCTGGAAGCATTAACATCTGAATTAAGTCAGTGAAGTGAATATGCTGTAGGAAGTATCCAAATCTCCGGAAAAAGGTACTGACCAACTTGCGTGAAAATACTGTTTATGTTGTAACAAGTATGTATGTATGCTAGAGAGGGGGAGAAGATGGTGCTTAAAAAAAGAGAGGTTTGTCATCAGCCTTGTTGGGTGAAGCTCCAAAAGAAAGAAAGGATGTGCTTCTGAAGCACACAGGTCCTATTTAATAATACTTTTCTGGAAAAAGTCTATATATGGTGCCCACAACATGCAAGAGATGGGATTTAACCTCTGATTAAAGACCAAAAAAAAAGCCTTTGTGGGAACTGAGGCAGAGAAATATATACAGATACAGCTGTATATGTATCAGTATGTCTTATGCAAACCCAAGTTAAAAGTTGGGAATTAACATATTTGAACAATTTAGGAGTCTGGAAGGCTGATGCATCTGGATCATATGATCTTGTATCTGTAAACAAAGGTAACATACTTGTGATACATTACAAAAATGTATCAGAAGGTAGTATAGCAGTCCAACAAGGCTAAAGGACATGCACCTAACTTACTGAGAAATAGAAACAATACCCGTGGCTTTCTAGCAATGAGATTGTTTCCTAAGGCTGATATGATACTTTGCCATGAAAGATGGATAGATCATGTTAAACTTAGTTGGAAATTTGTCTCCTCTGAAGATAATGTTATGTCATGTTTATTTGCCGTAAGACAGTAATCACTTACTTCTGTGCATATTCTCCTGCAAATAGGTCTGCATCATGAATTTCATGTGCACCATCACATTTATTCAATCTGCTGTTTTTAGGTCTATTAGGAATGCTTTCCAGTTACAGACCTAATTCTACGGCTCACCCACATCATTGTCACCATGTAACTTCCCATCCTCAGAAGGTTACATATCTGATCTTATGACTATTTTCTTCTCTTCCATACAAGAGGTGACTTTGAAATGGCCTCAAAACAATTGCTTTACTGTGTGTGGCAATTACAAAAGAACACTTGGATCATGGTGCTCAGATAGCAGGGTCTACCACTCATATGAGGATATGGAAAACTGTGGACTCTGAGGTCTCTGAAAACAGAAATATCATGCTTTTCTAACTTAGTAAAAACTTGAAGACTTGGCAAAAATGAGTGGGAATTAGTTTGCTGAAAAGAAATTTGGGAAGGCTGAGAGGGGGAGCTAGGAAAATCACCAGCAGACCTGTTAAACTGATTCTAAGAAACAGAAGAATGGCTCTCTTCATTACTTGTGCTAAGTCTTTGTGGTCATTTGGAGAAGAACAATGTGATAAATAGCAATCCAAGTGGATCAGTTCAATCAGTCATATCATCTTGCTTGGTTTCACTCTTTGATTGGATAGCTAATTAAGTATTAACAGGGATGTAGTAGAGATTGCATACTTGTGTAATTTCTGTTTCTTTTAATTTAGAAAGTGCAGTAGGGAATCTCTGCTTTTCAGGAAGCTTTGACAACAGCATGCAGGCAAAGGAGACTGGACTGCAGCACACAAATGGTGACTGTGGTCGTGCCAGTGCAGAATCCCCTGTATGAATTGAGTAAATCCAGTTTATTGGACTGAGTATGTACAGATTAGCTGAACAGCATATGTATAGTAAATCTAATGTTGGGTTTTGAGGCCTGTCCCTATGTATATATGCTTTAAAGGTGGTACTATCATACGGCATTCTTGTGTGATTGGCCAATTATTTGGTCATTTTATCCATTAAGTCTTCTTTTAAGGTAGGGTTGCAGATAAGTTTTCTGTTTGTTCTGAGATTCCCAGATGTCTAAAGGCTGTAGAATATTGTATGCCACAGCATGGAATCCTATAAAAAAGAATTTAAATCACAATGCATATTTTGATGCTTAGCATTAGTGAGTTACTATCCCACAGAAAGTCAGTTTTGCTCTAGAAAATAGCCTGACTGCTTGTGAACTTCAGAAAGTTCAGGAGCAGCTCATTAGCATCACATAAGTAAAAGGAGAGTCAGGCTTGTATTTCTAGAAAGTTCATTTGTAGAAGACAACTGAAAGAACGGGGTGGTGGTTTTCTGTTTCACCTTGTGGACAGAGATTAAGAAGATAAGCCTTTTCTCCTTATGGTGAGTTCTCTGAAGGCAATTAATTTAAATTTAAAAATGCCAAACTTTTTTGGGATCAATTAGAAACTTTGCCCTGAGCACGTAATAACTCTCCAAATGAAGGAACAATCTTCCCATCTCTGCAGGGTAGTCCACCTCATCTAGGTTTTTTTAAACCATTATTGTGAACACACACACGTGCAAAATACCATCTGCTGTGTATTTCATACCTTTCTGCTCTTAACAGGAGGTCTGAGCCCTCAATCCTTCTTCTTGCGTTGATTTGGTGTCATTTTTGTAAGTGGAACAAACTTCCTTAATCAACTCAGTAAAGCAGAAAGGTGGATGGAACCTGCTTTCCAAAACTATCTCCAGAGATAGTGGAAAGCACTCAGTGGAGGCTTTTGTTAATTTAAACTATTGAGTTGGCAGTCTTGGCCACTCTTCCCCCATAGGATGGGGAAAACAAGCTTTCTCACTCCTGCTTTAGGCACACGTTGTGTCACTGGTGACTGAATGGGTAGATGCAAGGATAAGGGAGGTAGCTGAATTACTATGCTCATTTCATCTTCTTTTTAACTATTGAGATTTCAGAAATGGTACCAGTTAGAATAAATTGTAACTGCAGTTTTGGCATTCATATGAATTAAATTTCACAAGTGAATCGAATTCTGTATAATGACTTTCTTACAATGGGTTCTAATTCTGCTGGTTTTACTTGGACAGAAGTCCTATTGAAGTCCCCATAAGAACTCTAGGATCAGCATTTAGTATTTGCCTCAGTTCAGTAATTGTTTTCTTTTATGCGACTTTTTAGAGTGCTCTGACAAGCAAGGAATGAACAGCTTATCTTATCAAGATTTATAGTCTATAGCTTCTGTAGTCTTGTGAAGAAGACATCTGCTGTGCAAATAGCAAGGTTAAAGTGATTGTGCATGGAGTAAATACAAACTTCAGCTAGTATTTCATCCTGAAAACCAGTCTGAACAATACTTAAATAACTTCATGTAATGGAAGCCCTTTCATAATCTTGACCCGTATACAGTTTTGTCAAATCCAAGGTCAGATAGAATTTTAAAAATAAGCTTTATTTGAACTTCTACAACCATGATTCCACATTTGTAAGCATGATCTTTAATAAAAAAATACTACTATTGTTTGGTGGGTTTTTTAAATTCTTATATAAGTCTCAGAGTTTGATCAGTTGTAATAGAAAAGAAAATATTATCTATCTGTTTAGGAAATGTCTTCTAAACCATTACAGCTGCAGACAAAAGGAGTTCATTTCAAATTGATTAATGTGCTGTAAGTATCTGGAATTGCTGGGTCCAGTCACTTTGTTGCTTTCTCATCTCTCTGAAAAATCAAATGAAGCATCTCTGAAGATTCCTGATTGATGCTGTCAGCTTTGTACTGATATTACAGTGCATTTCAGGAAATGTTCAAAGTGGGGCAATAATTTTCAATCTATTTTCAAGTATGCCGCAGTAAAGTTTTTCTATCGGATTATACAAAGTCCATTTCCCAAAAAACTATGCATTTTTGTGTGTTGTGCATTTGTGGGTGGGAGCTTTTACATATGGATCTTTATAAATATGCATGAAAGAATGATGTATTGGTGATATTGCCTACTTCTGTTGTACCATGCCAAAGTGCATTTTTTTTTCTCCATAACCCATACTGCCCATTTCTCTTGTATACAAGCTCCAATTAATTTATTTTCTTGGAAGCCATGTGTAACTTGGTTTCATTTCATAATGTATGTAGAAATATTCCAAATCTTGGTACAGAATTCTTCAGGACCAAATCCGGTAATTCATTGGTAAGTATGTTAAAAGTACAGGAAACTGTAACAAAGAAGATTATTTTCCTCCTAAAAAGGGAACTTGGACAAGATAGTATTGTTAATTCTATATTTGTTTTTCTCAGCTTGCAAGGAAAGCAGGAATTAACTTAAATTATCAATTCTGCAAAGTCATGTGTGGATATGATTTGGCCAAAAGAAATTCATGCACTTAAGCTGCATGAAACTGTAAAAAAATCTTACTGCTGATTTGGTTACTTTATGAAAATATTCAGTGAACAAATAACTGTTAGTCAACAACATAGAAATACAGCAAGAGGAGCATAGCCTTTTGTATCCATAGGCTGTACATGCAAACTCTGCAGGAGATCTTGGGCTGTAATAGAGGTGGAAATACAGAAGAACTCTAAAATTTTCTCAGGAACCCCCTCCAGTCCATAGCAGAATGGCTGGCTGCTTGCCATGCTGTCACTGGCTGCTGGCCAGCACCAGTACTCTGTGACCCCTTCTGACGCAGCTCATAGAGCATGAAGGATGAGTTAATGATGTTTCAAGCAGCATTAATGAATCAAATTTTAAATGTGGATTTTCACCCACAGTGGTGTGGGAAGGTCTGTGACTCTGAGAAGGAGGAACCAGGGAAGAGAAACCTTCTCTTAAATTTAGATTTCATGTAGGCGAATAGAAGGTACCTTTTTCCTCCTATCACTCCCATAAGCAGCATTGTTAGTGTCTTTTCTTGCCGCAACAGGAGAAAAGAAATAACTGAGTTTATTAGCATATTATATTGCCATGTTTTGTATAGAATATCTTGTATGTGCACTCTGAAAGCTGCCTGAAATAGAATTATCAGTGTTCTTCTGTCTTATTCTTAATCTAAAATACAATGGAATATCCTGATTCAGGAAAAAAAAAACACATTTAAGCCTGTACTTACTTTCCATTGGCTCTAATGAGGTTATAATATACTTGTAAATTCTAATATGCTTAAGTATTCTCACTTAGAAAGTACTTAGGAAAGATTATTTCAAAATATTAATTCTGAAAAATGGAATGCTGACCCCTTAAATTCATTGAACACATTTTGTAAAAAGTATTCTGCCGTCTTTTGAGAGCAAAACAATTCTGTCTTGAAAATCTGGAAGTGGAGCACAAACACGATGAAACTAGTCTCAGGATCATTGTGATGTAGCTTGTGAAAATTCATTAAATAAGGTCCCCTAATGATAATGATTTACCAAAATTATTTAAGTAGCTGAACCAGTAACACAAGTGAATATTCTTTTGCAGTACAAGATTGCTAAATTGTGTTCCATTCAGTCTCTATTTGCTTGCTTATTGCTGCAGTGAAATAGGCAAAGCAGTTGCATAATCAAGTCTTTATAGTATCGGTGTAATTTGCATGTTTTCTTTATTGTTTCAGAACCATCACAAATTGTTAGAAATGAATAACACTTATTTTCATGCTGGATGGATGATTGAAACTGCTGAGTTAATTTTTCTGTGATATTTTGGGGTTTGTGTGATAAGGAGGTATCCAAAGACACTCTTTAGTTTTGTCTGTTATATAGCAAAGTGTATTTTCCTCTTTTTTAAACTTCAGTATATTCTTTTTTTGCCAAGGTGATTTTGTGCCACAAAAGCTATCATTAGGGCTGTATCCTGAATACCTTCCTTCCTATGAGCATTACTTGCACAAAATTATCATTACTTGTATGAGCAGTGCCATTGTTTTCAACTTGACTACATTTACAGGGATGTACTCTCTGTAAACTTGGCCTAGTGAGGCCTACTACATCTCCATTAATGTAAAAGGAAAATCCTTTTGTTGAATTCACTGAAAGTTGAACTAGGCTTATAGCGAGCACTGATTAAGCTCCACCATGCTGTTTGAAAACTTATTCTTCAAAAAGAAAGGCATAATCAATAAATTTTCTCTTTTTTTTAAATTTAGAAATGGGGGGAATGGTGTTGCTTTGCCTAATAAGGTTGCTACTGGCAAGAAGAGCTCTGGTCTTAGTCTGATCCTGTTCTGAGGCTTGATTATCAAGGGCTGCTCCACTGCCTTGTGCTAATCACAAATCAGTTCGTGGCTCTGTGTGTGTTTTGTAGTACAGTGCCCCACAACTCCCTCATCTCAAGTACTCCACTCCTGTGTGTGTGGCTTGGCTATAAACCCAGTTAATAGTTCATAAGATGTTCCAAAAAAATTCTGCCTCCAGTTTCAGGTGCTGTTTTCATACAGATTGTAACAAAAGACAGTAATTTTCAGTGTTCAGGTGCTTGCAATTCTTTGTTCAATCTTCATTTACAGAATGCTGTGGAGTTTAGCTAAGGCATTTTTTTTTTCATGTAATCCTGTGTGGCACTGTTTTTCTTCAGTGCCTGGGTCTGAATTTATTCCTTTTTCTAGGATGAGGAGAATTCACTCAGTCTAAAATCATCTTCTTTTTTCTTTTTTAATTAGGCCTGGAAATGTTTTGCATGGCATTGTAGTACTTCTTCCCCATTCTATTTTTGTTGTGCAAAGTGACATGCTGGGTCTGTGCTTGTATTTTGTAGTGTTTGCCTTTGGTCGGCACTGTGTCAACACAAAGCTTTAAAAACAACAAAATACTTACTGACTTTGGGAGAGGGGAAAGGCTGAAAGATTGGCCATGTATCTCAATTTTAAAATTATAACAGTAGTCTTATATACAGTTTATATTAGCACCTCTATCAGCACTGCACCACCTTCTCCCAGGAAGTACATCTTCCAGATTCCTGAGTAGATTAAATACTTCCCTTAAGAAAGTACAGTTGCTCCCTGTAGACTTAGTGAGCTTTGCCACCTCCTTGTCCTGTGCTTTTCGCCCTTTAATTTGATGTGAGGAGTTCCTGCACTCAGGAACTGCAAGGAGAACTTGAACAGCAAGGAGACAGATGATGGCAGGGGCTAGTCAGTATTATGAAAAACATGTAATGAGCCATTCAGCCTGCAGAATTCTGGAAGGGATAAAGGGGAGACACTTAAAGACAGTTTTCTCAAAGTAGTCTCATTAGCCTGTGAACCAGGGTTAAGAGAGAAGAGAATTCTTGATCATCACTGGAACCTGCTTCTTGTGTTTATTGGAAGCTTGTTTTTCTAAAGGTTATAGAGTGTATTTTCAAGGTGTCTGATAGCTACGCTGTAGTAACCTGCCCTGTCTTGATTTTCTATCATTACTGCTTGCAGACTGTGAACTAAATCCCAAATGGTAGTTCCATGAGACAGTAACTGGGAATACCTGAAGGTAACCAGAATTCTAGTAAGTTTTGATTCTGGAATACTTGCATAAGTAATCCTCTGAAATCAAATTGTTTTCACCCCAGGTAGTGCAACCAGAACTTGGTATGGGAGCCCATCTTCCCCAAAAGCTTTTCTCTCATGACTGTTTTAAGATTAAATACAAAGTTGGTAGGGACGTAGCTCCTGGGTAACAATTATACTTTCCCTATTGAAAGTATGTTTTGGAACCAATTCTTTCATAATTTTTATCACTACATAAGGATATGGAATAGAATTTTGTGAAATTCCCTAAATAATTGGAAAAGGCTTTTGTTCTGGAAAAGAGGAAGTGTGTGGGTATGCAGGGGTGGGAGGGAGAGGGAAGGGTGCACAATAGTTCCTACCATAGTACAAACTATGCAGGAACAGAGCTATCAGCAAAGTGGAAAAAAGGAATCAGCTTTGTTTCTAAGGAAAACAACTCCCAGGAGGAAGCAAAAGTCCATATGTAATACCATAACTGCTGATGTGCTGTTCAGCTTTGCTTCCCACAGCACATTGAAAGTTCAGCATATTTTGTTCCTTAAAGCGGCACCCATGAAATTATGGAAATTCTCATATATAAAATTTAATACAGGGCATCTACTAATATAATGAGTCACCTGCTGCAATGTGTATTTTCCTGTGTTCTTCATCTGCAGAGGGGGAGGTGGCAGCAAAAGAAACCTCTTGCAATACGGACTGAAGGAGTATCATAGCATTGTCTTAACCAGACCCCCTGCCCCAACATAGTCAGCTAAGCCTATGACATGCCAGACAGAATTATCAGTATTGAAGAGTTTACAGTTTGTTGGGAAATTTAGTGTTTAACTAGCCTTACCTCAGTGCCTAGCTACCGTTATCTAACCCATGCTTATAGACCTATATTTGTCTTGTTTGTTGATTGTCCAGGTTATACATGCTTAGAAAGGGTCCAACACTTTGAACTCTGGGTTCCTTATTTCAGCCAGTTAAAAGGTGCTGATGCACTCATCTTGCCTACCTTGAAGAGGCAGGAATAAATGATCAGTTCTTGCAGAGCCTGGTGGGTGGACATGTGATGAAACTGCCTCTGACTTCCTTCCACCAAGGAAACTTAAGCAGCAAGGTGGAGGTGCTGGTGCCCCTGAGCCACATGTGACACGTGGTCAGGGAAGCCAAGCTTTAACTGATATGAAGCTTTTGCCCTCATAAATACCCCAAATGTAATGTTGTCCTGGTTTTGGCTGGGATAGAGTTAATTTTCTTCCTAGTAGCTGGTATCGTGCTGTGTTTTGGATTTAGCATGAGAATAATGTGATAACACACTGATGTTTTAGTTGTTGCTAAGCAGTGTTTATACTAAGTCAAGGACTTTTCAGCTTCCCATACTCTGCCAGCAAAGAGGTGCACAAGAAGCTGGGAGGGGGCACAGCCAGGACAGCCGACCCAAACTGGCCAAAGAGCTATTCCGTACCATATGACATCATGCTCAGTACAGAAACTGGGGCGAGTTAGCCAGGGGGCAGCGACCACTGCTCAGGGACTGGCTGGGCATCGGTCAGTGGGTGGTGAGCGGTTGCATCATTTGTTTTTCCTGGATTTTGTTTCTCTCTCT
>NW_008794085.1:1017613-1024240 GCF_000699145.1 Aptenodytes forsteri
CACTGGGGGGAGTGAGCGAGCGGCTGTGTGGTTGCTCAGTTGCGGCTGAGGTTAAACCACAACAAATATCTCCAATTAAAATGTTTGCATTGGTAAATATTTAAGGTTATAGTTATGCTACTGCTGTCACTTGTTACAAGTAGGAAAGCTGGGGTAACATGAGGTATGATATCTCTGTTTTACACCAGTAGGAGTTTTATGTACCTGAAGTTATACTGACAAAATTGCTGCTGTAACCTGTTCTGTGGATTATGGCTTTGTTGTATTGGTATAATGCACGTCACTGCCACATTCACAATAGGAGAGCTTTGGGGGTATCCCTGTATTAGAGAGCTCATAGTATGGCTATAGCATGAACAAATGGCAGGCACATTTCTGTATGAGACACTAATACTTGTTTACTTGTGTTGCTACAACTTCACAGTGAAGTTTGAGGCCCTTGAATACAGAGTAATGGAAAAATTTAAAATCGGCACAGAATATTTGGGTTTTTCTCTTTATAGTTCTCATCAGGAGGCTTCTTTCACATCTGCTGTTAACAGGTTAATGTCAAAAGTGCAGCCATGTGAAAAATGTTAGTTGAACGCCCCCTAGCTGAAATAATTTTCAGAACATGACTAAGACAAAGGTTTCCAGGGGATGCCAAAGTACAGCTGGTGGAAATCCCACATTCAGAGTTCCTTGTTGGTTGGTTTCAGCTCAGCCAAGCAGTTACTCTAAGGATGGATACATCTGGATATCTGTATATCTATGGATACATTTATGTTCATATACTGATCCTTTTAGAAAAGTATCTTGCATTAAGGAAGCAATCTTCATTTTCTGTTCCTTTTAATTAGGTTGGTACAACATTTGGAAATATGAGGCTGTGTGTACAGCTAGCTTGCAAAACTCATCTCAAAGCTAAATTACAAAGCCATAAATGTGTTCATATTTCAGAGCCAAATTGAACGATCCTACAAGAGCAAGTGTCATTGAGCTCTGTGCTTTCTCTGGTGTCATATATTGCACAGGCACTTCTCAAAGCAAGAGAACTCTGCCTTTTCTATTAGTACAACTGACTGATCTTTGAATAAGCCAGTAGCATTGGTTTTATCTTCATCAAACTGGGCATTTCAATATTGGGAAAGAAAAGAGGGAAAAACTCTTTCTGTGTAGTTAAGACTTTGTTCTATTATATACACACAATGGCATTGATTCTGCTCCTTCCTTGATCAGATTGCTCAGAATAGATCTGTCCACAGGAATTTCTCAGAGTCTGCCAACCCTGTCTACATTCAGCAAAAGTTTTATCATATCAAACTCGTGAATGGTTCCTATTGCCCATATTCTCACTCTCTCCATAAGCCTCATTTTAATTTCATGTTAGAATGAAATACACGGTTAGTTTAAAAAGCCCAAAGCTGTACAAAGTTAAGCATATCAGGTGATTGCTACTGAGTTTTGGACAGGCTCTGCTGTGAGAGTTTCTATGACCATTGAAGAAGGGACACTTAGCTAGAAAGCAGGTGATAGGATCGTTAAAACGGCCATACAGCCCTTCCTTTGCAATGCTGACATCACTGCTCACACATTCTAGAACAGGGTGTTCGAGGATGAAGTAGTATTATCACACTTAGGTTAGCCTGGTAGTTGCAAAAATCAAGCTACTGAAGATTAGAGACTATCTTTCCTGACATTATCGAATGAGTTTTTGTTGTTTTAGTGCTTTCTGTGCATGTGAGAGTGCATGAGAAGGTGGACTGTCACCACAAACTGTCTATATATTATAATCTTATATTTTTCCAGGCAGAATTCACAGAGCTGAGCAGGAGTAATTGATAATACACTACATAAAATGCTGTCTTCAAGTTTATAACAAGCATAACAAAAGCATGTTCAGTATGCCTCAAATGCCAAGCAACAACAGTTGTGAGGAAAAAAATTGACAGAGGTTCAGCACTTCCTTCTCCCTCCGATTAGCGCCGAGCAAAACCTGGTCTCCCTTGTATTTCAAAAAGCAAAAAATAAGCTTTTAAGTATCTTGTAAAACAACATCATCTTGGCATTCTGTAAAATATATAAAACCAGCAAAAGAGCACAACCCCTATGTTTTCCTTTGCAGATCACTGTTCTGTTCAGAGAGTTCCTTGTAGAATGGAAGCAATGCAGAAAACTCTGCCTCAGATCTCTTTTTATCATGGCTACAACTGCAGCCAGCAGGCTAGTCCGAAAGTTGATGGGCTATCTTTTAAGGCCCATGGCCTTTTTTGTAACTTTAGAGGAACCAAGACTAGGAGACACACGTCGTAGAGTACCTGAAAGCACAGGATAGTAGCTCATTTCCAACCACAGCTACCTAACATTTTAGTGGTTTAAAGGTGTATTTGCAATAAGTGCAGACCTTTTTTTACAAGTATCAACGAGACCAAAATGTCCTGTAAAATTTGAAACTTACTTTTGCACAGTTCTTCATGAAACTTCGTGATCAGAATATGGTCTATTGATAAGACTACAATGACAAAGTACGGCAGTCATCCTAAAAAATTCCCTCCACTTTCTCACAGGAATTTTTTTCGTATTAATTATTCTTTATTCTAATTTGAAAAAGGAGAAAATTGCATTTCTCTCTGCTCTGTCTCCATTTCTTTCACTGATCGGGAATCACACTGAAAATTAGACTGCTAAATAATAAGGAATTCATACATTTATCAGGTCTTCTACTTTTTGCTTCATACTTTATAGCAGTCATCTAAGGCATGCTGCATATGATAGTCAACAACTACTACACTGTTGTTGATTTTGTACTTTTTGCATAAATGAAGAAGTGATGGCTGCAGATGTACTACTTCCAGCTAAGAAACTTATTTGCTGCTAAAACACTTGAGAGGACAATTAGTCTTGAAAAATCAAGGAAAAGATTTTAGTTAGACATTAGCTTACCTCTGTTAGTCTTGCAAGTCTTCAATAGGCCAAACTACAATGATTATTATCAGACCTGAAAGACTTACCTACCTACACTAAAATTAAACAAAGATGACACAAACTGTGAATTTCTGTATTAACATTTCTGAACCATTATTAACTAAACCACTACCACCTACTCACTAGTTACTGAGTCCCAAATTTGATACAATTGCTGTTTTGTGTCAAAGTAGCAAACCATAATAAAGGAACAGAGGAAATGGAAGTTTGAGCTATATTAGTTTAGCATGTGTTGTGATCTTTTTAAATAATGTTGCCATATTACTTCCATGTTTACCTAAATAGATAACTATAATCATGAAAGCTCAGCGAAAGAAATGGATTCTATACTTAGATACCTAAAGTCTTACCAGAGTTTAAGGAGTGCATAGCACTGAGTCAGGATTTTGGCTTATCCCTGCAACTGGCACTTTTACAACAAAGACCTGCGTTTGGATCCCGAATCTTCCAAAAATCTAGTTCTAGACCCTTCTGTAACAAAATAGCAATATGATGTCCTTCTATTAAAGGAACTACAGCATGCTCCTATTACAAACAGATGGGTTATCTTATACTCATTAGTGCCTCAACCATGACATTTTGTTGCCATTAGAGTGTAATCTATCAGGAGGAAGAACTATTTGTTGTCTGTCCAGCGCTGTAGTAATTCATTCTCTATAGATCCTCATTAGAATGGAAAATTACAGCCATGAAATTTACAGGATCCTGTCAGGTTCCTCTCTTCTCTCCTATCTGTAGGAATGTCTTCGTTTCAAGAAGCAGAAGCACCCTTTTCCTTTTCCCTATTTGCAAAATAAATGTTCCACATCACATGGCTGGTAACTGAGTCATTACATTTTTAACCATGGTGGAAGTTTTTTGCTCTATACAGCCATGCTTATTGCTATGCTGGTTGCTAGTTTTAAGAACTAAGTTCTTTAAGCTCTACACTTTACTATCTTGCTTTGCTTTGCACACACACATATATAAATATAGCTGACCTCAGGATCTAAACAGGTTAATTAATATTCACTAACAACTCAGAGCCATGTTGATAAAAGTTTACTTTGTCCATTTGTGCTTTTTGTTTGTGGTTTTTGGGTTTGTTTGTTTGGGTTTTTTTTTGGGGGGGGTGTTTGTTGTGTTTTTTTTTTAAATACTTACGTGGCTGATACAGGAGAAAGAACCAAGGCCAAAAATCAGTTACTGTTAGAAGTGTTGGCATGTTATTTTATGAAAGATCACAGGAATTAGGGCATTTCTTTCCTTCTGCAGACTATTTTGTGAAAAGGGAAAGAAAAATCAGAAAAACTAGAAAATCTTGAAAAATTGAAAGTCAGAACTCATGGGGTTTCACATTATTTTCCTGCAGAGAGCAAGAAAATTGGCCCTGATTTTTTACCACTGACATAGTATACCATGAATCCACAGCTATTAAAATTTACAAACTCTGCAAATGTGAACAGTGGTTGCATGGTGGTAGAAGCAAGGTCAAATGTTAACCACAGTTCTCTGTGCTAGAGTATGTCTGTCCTCAAATGGAACCACTTGCTTAGTCTCAAGTGTGGGCTGAAGAAGAGAGCATGTGTGGGGAGAATAGGTGTCTCACAGAACACAGAACTGAATGAGAGTGTGGTGTGTGTAAGGTGGCTGCTCTTTGGCTATTTTCCTATAATCAAACTTTAACACAGTGGTAACCACAGAGTTGGATTTCTGTGGTGCATCTCTTGGCTCTCCCTCTCACTATAGTGGTCTATATTTCTAATGGGAAATACAGATCACGTAGAGAAGTTTCCATAGGTTTAAAGAAAGTTCCCTTCCTTGTCCATGGAGCATGAATGTCTGATAACATGCCAATGTTAGGCCAGGCCTATGCAGCCCAAATTCAATCTGTATGTGCAACATCACTAAAGCTGATGGAGGTGGTCCTATTTGCTTAGTGCCTGCAGAAGTTTGAGACTTCACTACTCCTGGCTGTCATTCTGCTCCTTGCACTGAGGTTACCACCCCTGAGGCAAAGCGAGCAGAACAAGATACGTGAGTTTGTATCTCTGCTGCTATACTTTCCAACCTGATGGATTAATGCAAACTCAGCTTCATTGTTCATGTAAATTAAGATGTTGGGTTTGGAGTGACTAGAGAGAGGTGTGGATTTTTACCTTTCTGCTGTTCCTGCTTAAGGGGATAACCTTTTGCAGAGATAGGTAACTGTTAAGGGCAGCAATGCTGATTCGCACTAATAAACTTGCCAAGCCTTCTCTATCCAAGCTGTAGGTTTGAATTTTGCTCTTTCAATATTAATGGATCTTCTACACATCTTGTCAAAATTAACAAGAGCAAATAATACTTTTGCAATATTCTTAAAGAACAGTTTTTTAGGAAACTCCCGGCTCTTAATGATTACTGGGATACCTGACCTTGGATTTATATCTAAAACTATTAGAAATTTGACTATCTCTAATTGCTACTTTAAGTGACAGTCAGATCATCATATCTTGTATACTTAGCAAGTCTAGGTTTTTGGAAGCTGCTTGAGATTTGACCTTGTGAAAATGCTTTTTAAATTACTCAGAATCGTTTCACAAATCTAATTAGTATGTGATAAAATCACTTCAACTCACCTCATTTGACACTACTCCATTAAAGTAACCCATGAAGTTTTTTTTATCTATTGTTCCATATTACTGACGGTCATTTCTATATGAAGAAAACTTCAAAAAGAGAATCACCCTAAACAGAAATTATATACCAGTGTATCATACTTGCAGTATATAGCAGTATTTATCTTGGCCAGCAAATTGTCATGTATCTCTTCTGAGTAAATGTAAGCCATGCTCTGGAGGGAGAAAGAGAAAAAAATATCTGTGCTATGCTTGTAGGAGACGCCATTTAATCAGCTAGACCAGTTAATAACTCTTGCTGCCTTTTTTATTTGTCAAGGGCTCAATATTTTTTCAATATGAGGTCTGCTTCAGTGTGCTTTAAATGGCAGTTTATAATTAATGGTACTTGAGTGTGTCTCTTATTTCAAAAATTCATACAACATTCTTGGTTACAATTTATACATGATTTTAAAGTATAATTAACGTTCAGCTTTACAAGATATATGCAAACAGATATGCAAATTTGGAAATAAATATGCAAACATATAAAATGTTGTTGAATTAAGTAGTCCTTAACATTTTTAATGAAATCAATATTTTATTCATATTTTGCACACAATTTTGAGTACTTCGTGATTTGGTAGTTCTCAGACTTTCGTGGACCATGTCTGCAGATTGATTCTCTTATGGCTCATCTTGTCTTCCAGTCTCCTGAACCTCATACTTTCCTTATGGAAAACAGGAGCTAATCCAAACCCCTCTAAATTATTGGTATTCTTTTCAGTTATGCTGTGTGGATATTTGAGATAGTAAACCTAGCATGTTACTGAAAGAGTTGAAATTAATCTTTATAAAAACTTTCATACTGAATCACATTAAAGGTCTGTCTAGCCCAGTATCCTATTTCTAACAGTAGCAAAAAAAACCCCACCAAAACCCCGCCTAGAGAAAAATATGAAAATATACATCAAATATATCACCTATGTTTTTCTAGCCTACAGCCCCTTGTGAGTCAAGAAATGCCTATGGCAGTTTCTATGCAGTTAGTTACCCTCCATGGAATTCTTATATATATATATAT
>NW_008794085.1:1024663-1052456 GCF_000699145.1 Aptenodytes forsteri
TTATATATATATATATATATAAAAAAAAAAAATAGACAGAATATATCTATATATATCCTGCCTCTAACCATGTTGGTGGCTCACCAGTTTACCAGTGTCTTTCTAGTAGTAGAGGCCCCAAACCCAAATACAGTATTATAGATGTGGTCTAAAAAGTGATGAGTCTCTATTCCCTTCCCTCAATCTGCTGATTATGCTGTTAATACAGTCCAGGATGATGTGGGCTGTCTTCACTGCCAGACACACTGCTAGCTCACTGCTGCAGGCAAGGACACTGCCTCCACCTGCCCCAGCCCCAGGGAGAGGACCCCGGCAATCCCTGCAGCCCCAGACCTGGAGAACTCCATCCTCCCTCAGGAGCTCATCTGGGTTAAGACCTCTGATGTTCTAGGGTTGGTTGCTCCAGTCAGTGCTGTTGTCCATATGGAAACCAGTCCATTCCTTCCTACCATGTGACAGTGACGGCTTTTAGAATATTCTGTCTTCCCCTATCCTCGCCACTACCCCCAAACACGTGCCTCAGTGGCCTGATATTTTCTTTCTCTGGATGCAGGAGGCTATTTTCACTGCTACACAGTGCTGGTAAGCCCTCACTTGTATAATCTTACCAGTAAATTTGCTATATGGTTACTGTCCCTGAATACTTGCTATTCGTCAGCTTTGGTTGGCCACAAACTTGATCCCTACCAAGGAAATGTTATCTCAAAAGCACATGTAGTTAAGATACCCAGTCATGGTATAAAGATGTATGGAATTTTGTATTTAACTGATAAGAGAGAAAATCCTCAGGGATCCTGAGGGAAAATCAGGGTTCTGGCTGTAGTTGCTAGTAAATGACTAGGTATTAGTACTGGGAGACTGGTAGGTGGTTCACTGTTATAAGAGAAATATGTGTCGTGATAATGTAGCAGTACTAGGAGGTCAAAAAATACTGGTACTTCAAACTACACCCTTCATAGTGTAATTATGCAATGCACACTGAGGAGAGGCACAGGGAACAGTTGAAGGGTTTAGTGTTATAAAGGCCAAAGGCTGAAGTAGCAGGCAGTGTGTAGAGGCGGGTTTCCATTCTGTCTTTATTGCCATCCAAAGCATGCTTTAAGTTTGCACATTTTTGAACTACTGAAAGGATGTTACAGAATTTTTGCAATTGCAGAAATTGCTGAAACTAGCAGGCATTTAGCTAGCAAAGCCCTCTCCATCTAGATTCTGGCGTTAGACAGGATGGCTTGGACAAGCATTGACTTAAACTGAAGGAATTTGAATCCCTGAGCATACAAGTGTAGAGTGGATGAGTGTGGCGAAGAACACTGCGTTCAAGTCACAATGCACCATAGAAGGCAGGAGGCGGACCCTGTTCAACTTCCAATCTCAGAACCTGAACCAATGTTAAGCTTTGCAACACCTCAGGTACTACAGATCCCACAACATGACTATCAGCCAAAGAGT
This sequence comes from Aptenodytes forsteri, assembly GCF_000699145.1. Taxonomy (NCBI): domain Eukaryota; kingdom Metazoa; phylum Chordata; class Aves; order Sphenisciformes; family Spheniscidae; genus Aptenodytes; species Aptenodytes forsteri. Next base: position 1,026,113 of record NW_008794085.1, read on the forward strand.
GAATGTGGTTTCCTACCCTTGGTTTGCAAGATTACTAATCAAGATTTCATGTCTAGGCTTTAAGTCATTTAGGGTTACTACATAAACTTCTTACATACATAAAGAGACATGCTGAAGTCTATGTTGTTGATTATTTAAGACTTGCTCATTTTAATAAACTTTGTAGGATTGGTCCTTTACATTTTTTCAATAAAACCTAGGATATGTTTCATTTAGTTTACATCGGTGCACAAGTAATCAAAATTGTAATTATATCTCTAAAGAAACATCACTTAAAAATAGACATATGAATGCTGTTTTGATCATTGCAAACTGCTATTTGTGGTGCAATGTTTTGGTTATGAGATGTAGAAAAATTTATCTGCCCTTGCAGGTGCGTACTCAAAATGCTATTTCAGAGCAAGTAGTGCTACAGTATTTTTCTGAGAGATATTTATTTATTTGTTACTACAGGTATTGCGAGTGAAAACCATACAGCTGCTTCCCTGTACATCTGTGGTAGACTCAACATTTTTAGCGTATAATTGACTGAAACAAAGAAGGCATGATGTACTTAGCAAAACAGTGTTCAGAGCTGTGCAACACCCTCTGCCTTCATGCCAAATAACTTTGGTCTTTAAAAGACTATATGTGTGCAGTTGCTCAGTTCCATATGCCTTTTATTCTCCAAGCATATTTCAGGGCTGGTTTCTTGCAACATTTTGTTTCTGTGGGCTGGATTTCATTTCAGCAGATTGCCCCATCCCCTCTTCATTCTATTGTAACTGGTTTATGAATTGTCTCAAATTCTCCAATGGATTTATGACAATCTGAAAATTAACAATGGCCCCTTAATTGCACAGGGCTATGTGATTCACAGAGTCCTTACTTGACTGATATTTCTTTTCCCCCCACTTGCAGCCAGGCAATCCTGTGTGCTTTTTAAACCACTGTAGAGGCAGTAAAATGTGTATACATTGAAACTTTTTCTTTCTGGCACTCCATCACTTGGAAAGCAATCTGAGGCTTTTCCATAGGCTGATGTATTGGCAGTAATTTATAAAACCCCCAAAATATGGAAACATGATTTTTGATTATGCTATAAATTGGGATTATTTCCTTCAGGCAGGCGGAAGGACATGCCAGCTGGACTTTATATTTTGGCTGTTAGAAAGCTTTAGGAGCCAAAATTATAATTAGCCCACTCGTATTGAAATATGTTCTCCCTGGCTGTGTTATTTTTTTGCCAGAGCCTGATACAATTCCTGAAAGATGCAGTTCCCCTCAGCACAGGAAATACGCATCATATTGTTGGCATTAACCAACCACCTGTGCAGTGGCTGTTGCAGTGCTTGCACAAGGAGGCAATACATCTGCTACCTGGCACGTTACGGATATGTGTCTGTGCTGCAGGGACTGGTGTAGAGGGCATGGACTGGCTCTTTGCTCAATACACTAACTGCAGGGATCTACACTCTAGGCAGATGGGGTATGAATTGCTCAGAATTGCAGGAAATTCTGCTCAACACCAAATTTGAAGAAAAGCAGGGCTAGTTCATCAACAAACCATCAGTGCAAGAAATTTGCTTTTATTTCAGCAGCACCTAGTTTTATGTGTTGTAAAGTGGTACCTAAGAGATCCATTTGAGATCCAGGTGCCACCTATACAAAGTGACTATTGCACACTGTAATTAAGTGGTGGGAGTGAAGGACTGGTAGGCACAGCCGAAAGAAACTTTATCAAGGGACTTTGACAGGAAACATGGGCTACAGCACAGGATGCAAAAATCTGCCAGACATCCTGAGTGCTTATTGGGGCAACTAAAATCTCACTAGGATAGTTGAGCAGGCCAGTGAGAGTAAAGCCAGTCTGGGAATGTTTTCACTGACACCCCTCTGTTACTCTTCTGATTTTGGCACAGATGTGTCCACTGTGAGAACTGGTCCATGCCTTCTATAGCTCACCAGGGTTGAGAATAAGAATGAAGGATACTGAGGCGCAGAGTCAAGTAGTGACCCCTTCAGATTTCATAACAAGTCAGACACAGCACTGCAAACAGACTCCAGATTCTCCCGTTTCACAGTTCAGCACCATTCAACGGTTCATTTTAACTTGAGTTGAAAATGTAATAACTTTTTTCCCCCCATTATTTGGACTATGTATTTGCAAGCTGGATGTTTCATCATATTAAAGGTGGTAAAATGCATTCACTGAATAGTTCTCTATTCAGTGGTTTTTCTATCTTTGTTGTGGCTGCTCCCCAATTAATGGGGCACTTTCTCACAATGAACCCATTTCCGAATTCTATGTTGGATATTCATTTGATTACTATGGTGATTACATACTTGAATATTTTGAATCCTTTTTTTTTTCTTTTGTTTTGTATAAAAGACTCGTTTCTGACTCTCCATTTTACTACTGTCTTCCCAAAGGAATATAAAACTTTCTTTAGGAACATCATTTAGTTTGGGTGAGAGACTAAGATAAGGTTCTAGCATTGGGGAAAACTGAAGAGGGAATATTCAGAGTACAAGATGTGCTGTCCATCTGAGAGCTGTGCACCCTTCGCAGCTGTGGAGTTAATTAGCTAGCTCCTCCAGATGAAGGGGCCAGGCAAAGGCAGCCGCCCCTGTCGCCTTGGCATCGGCAAGGTATGTATTCACATTACGGCAGGGGGCTCCAGAGCAGCAGAGAGATTTCACTGAACAGCAGCCAGTCACCCCGCAGAACTGAAAGGCATTTTAAAGAGTACTAAATAGATTCATTTTATTTATTATTTCAACTTAAAACCCTGTAATATGTCTGTGAATTGATTAACTCATTATATGGACAGAATCTTTTCAGTTTCAATGTCCTAACTGGTTTTGAAACTGATCTTTGCGGACATAAGAAACACATGGAGAATAACATTCTTGCAACTACAAATCAATTTGGGTATTTTGGTAGACAAAAAGGAGAAATTCAAAGCTAGAGTAGAAGAAAGATCTAAAAATTAATGGACCACTTACCTTGAAGTTTCAAGGCAAGCTGTTAATGTTACTCTATGAGGCTGATAGTAATCCAGCAAGTTTTTTTCCTGGATATAAGACCTGATGCAAGTGTCTCTCATTAAAATGCTCTTTGTTTTTCATCTATTGAAAGATTAAAAAAAAAAAGCTTATAACACTTGGCTTGAAAACTTTCTTACTAGTATTAGTAATATTCAAAGGGGCAGTTTAATGCAGATTTAACTTCTTAAGTAATAGACATCCTGTATCTTAGTTTTGCTTAGACCCTTGAATTCATGCTAATCTTAGTTACCATCTCTAACTCTGCTTTCTTCACATAAGAAGAATGAATACGCTAGAGTATACTACTAGCAGATCATACTGAATCACTAAACAGAACAAAATGTTTAGAACTAGAACTCCAGAAAGTAAGCATAAAGTTGTATTACTTGAAAATTACTGTAGTTTTCATGGTGAAAATTTAGAAGGATTGTAATACAGTTTGTAACATCTATAAAATGTTTTATTTTGATGGACCATTTTCTGTGTTTTGAAATCAATGAAATATAAATGCTGGGAAGGTGGTAACAAATATGAACGGGGTAAAAGCTTGAAACCTTTACTGCTTGAAAAAAGGGGAATACTCAGGCTTTCATGCTTCATGTTCTGGAAAGTACTAGTAGCTGAACTGTAAAATCTTAATTTTCCTGTAAGTTATACAGTTACGTACTTGCAAAGGTAGTATTTTCTCTTTCTTTTTAAAGCTGGATGTGTATTATGAAAGCAGTTGGTTTCCTCACTTTTTATTGGCTTATGTCTTCATAACTTAGTTAAACTTTTAGCTTTTCATTAAAATATATGATACCACAGTAATTCTCTTGGTTGTTCATATTTTGATAGGACTGCATGTTGCCAAAGTAATTCTGATTATGCTTTCAAAAATCTCCAGTAAGCAAAATGCGTTGGTAGCAAATATCTGTATTTTTTTTTTGGATGGGTGGGGAAGAAGCAAATACATATGTTTGAGGAAAGGAAAAAAGTTTGTATGTGCTTCAGACCCGATTCTAGCACCTTTGTTTAGTATAACAGTACTGATAAGCACTGTTTTGCTATGTCCCTAGTGATTTGCTACAGAACAACAAATGTAAACAAAGATCAGTAATCCCACCAATTTAAGTGCAATGCTAGGTATTTGTCTTGTTTGATTCTTACCTCTTGTTTTTATGTATGTAAGCCAAGGTGTACAAAGGAAATAGATGTTTTGCTATGGCTATTTGATCTGAAGCAAGTCTTGCTTTGAAATCACTTTTGCTTTTTGAAATTTGTCTGCTTTGCTGTCTTTGCCTAGAGAACTTATAGTCCCAAGGCTACTCTGCCAGCTGAGGATAACTCTACTGTAGCAGTTAACAAATGTTTTCGATGTGTGGACTTATTTCTTGACAACAGACTTCTCTTAATTACCTTTTGTGGACCCAGGGGCTCCAGGGGCCTCAAAGTAAAAAGCACTGTGCTATTCTAATATTTCAGCCAGATGATCTGCAAACTCTGGCTGATGGCGACCATGTCATAGGAGCCAGTAGGAGGTCTGTTATGCTTCCCTCAAATATAGGTGGTTAACCATTAGCAGTTACCTAAAATAGCATTATATGTCTACAGTGAAAAAGAACCTAGAACTTTGTTTGTGTGGGACAAAGTAATGTAAGAGTGAAAACTGTGACACAATAAGGGTAAAACTTCATGCCTGTACAGAAGTTCTCTCTATTATTTGATGGCTTTAATACAGAGAAGTGGCTGTGTGGAAAAACAAACTGTAATTCCTCTGAACCTACCATTGAATAAAGAATCCTCAAAACCAAAAAAATAAGACCCATGAATAAATGAATAAGGAATGAACTGTCAGCTGAAAAGCAATGAAAAACTAGAAAGAGAAAAAAATGAAAAGGATTAGGTGCCAAAAAACAAGGTGCCAAAAAAATCAGGGTCTGTCAGATTGGTACAAGCAGTGATCCCTAGTTCCTCATTAGTTCCATATACAGTGCATGCTGCCAGAGTCCTTTGGTCCTACATTAATTTACAAAGTATTTTGATAAACAATTTATTCTTTCCACAAAAAGTGCCAGTGGAGACAGGTAAGGGAGGAGGCCATGTATAGGAGCAGTCATGTAATAAAGGCACAAAATGCAACCAGGGGTTCTAAAAGTTTACTGAAATATGGATCTCGTCCATGCAATGATCAGACCAACAATCATTATTCTTCCCAGGCCTTCTATAGATCACCAAAGAACATAATTTTCTAAATTCAGCAATTATTTATGTGTGATACTAATATTATAGAAACACTAAATGTGCGTCATTGTTTTTATACAGTGCAAGTGATATTGAGGAGAAACCATGCAATTATCCAGCTGTACTTACACCATTAGGGAGTTCTTTCTGGATCACAGGTAAGTCAGATAAATATTTTGGCTTCGGGTTTATGGGTACAGAGCCTGTGGTCAGCAGTTGGTATTTGGCATGCAGTTGCCTACTTTATCCATTATGCACTAAGTCATTTCCTTGATGTAGGGATTTGGGGATGGAAATAATTTCATAAATTATAAGCAAAAAAAAAAATCTGTTTCATCTACTTCATTCTGGATAGCCATTGCATAAAAACTGTCAAAAACATATTGCTCCGGGTTCATCCCTGCTGCAGTTCCATTGATTACAATGGAGTTAAATCAAAGATGAATCTGTCTGCTCAATTTAAATCTAATGATTGGTTAAAAAGTCGGGGGGAGAGCCCTGCCTAAATCCAGTGCTGTTTTATCCTTGTGTCAGCATTTAATTCCATTTGCATATAAGCCTATTTCCCTTCTCTAAATTTAATTTGTTAGAGCTTGGCCCTCAGCAACAACAGCAACAACAAAGTAATTGCATGCAGTATTGGGCAATGGTGCCAATACAGCATGTGCTATAAAAATGTCTCACACAAATTTATAAAATGTAGTCATTAGCGACATTCTGCCTGGTAACAGCAGTATCTGGATATCTGGGGGGAAAAAAAAAAGTGTTGAGCTACCTCATGGACATGTGACATCTAATAATACACATATGAAGAAGCTTTTTTTTAATATCGGCTATTAATTGTGGCCATTTCACCAAGGGAAATGAGATATCCATGTCTTATATAACCAATAGGAATCATCCTAGAGTTTCATTGAGTCGAGATAAAACTGGCTGAGGCTTAGTTGTTAAGCTACCCTAGATATCATCTGTGACTTTGCACAAGGTACTTTTGCTGCGTGACTTAGCAGGCTTGTTTTAAACTGAGGAGGAGTGGTTGGCATTGTCACGATATACCTTGTTTGTTTAGCTGCTACACTCCACTGCAGTACTGTTTACTGTGTTCTCATATCACCCAGCCTCAAACCACTCAGGCCAGTCTTCATTTAGACCTTTCACCTGGCCACCTTACGATGAAAAGATTTTCCTTGGTGAACTTGACCTGATGGACAGTCATTCCAATTCAGTTGTTCTTCCAAAGGTAGTGCTACCTGCCTCAAGTTTATAGGATCATTTATTCTCATTTTCCCTATCCTGAATATTTGATTGCACCCAAAGGGAAAACCCCCAAATCAAAATATTTCCTAGGATTTAATTTGAGTTTCTCCTTCTGCTTCAAAAATTAGCTTTTTCATCATACATTCTGATGCATTAAAACTAATCGTGGTAACAGATTCCTATGTCTTGTCATTTTTGCACAACTTCGTGATCTATTGAGAAGAGGTCATTTCAATTTCACCGTTTGTGGAAAGAAGACACTGATGCCGAGAGGTAAAGATACTGGCCTGGGGCACTCTGCAATATTGTGCAAATAACAGAGCCTGGAAGAGAAGCCAGATTTTCTGAATTGGAGTCGCATGCTCTGTGCCTAAGGCCACACTATACATACAATATAAGCTCACTGAGAGTGGAAAATAAACAAACATCTTCCCAATTTCTGATCTCTATGTTTAGATAAATCAGGTTATTTCCTAACATATCAGATCTTTTCAATACATATTGTTCCTCCTATGGACAGGAAAGCCCACTATTACCCTTGTTACTTACTCCCATTACCTCTTGATGCACTCGCAGCCTATCCTCAGTAGGATTAGAAGGCACTCAGGACCTTTCAGGAGGCACTTACCACTTTACAGGATTAGGATAAGCCTGCCTTTGATGTTTTTGTGATCACACCCATCTGTCATAACTGAACATGGAGAATTAGGCTTTATTTTTATTTAATGTTCTAGTTATGTTTAAAAGGTCAAATATAAAAATACATTAAATTATTTTTTCTCAATTTGCCTGCTTTTCTTTAAAAAACCAGGGAGGATATGTTGGGTTTTTAATACATATGCTAATGTTTGAAAAGTCAAAAAACCTCACAGTTATTATCAGAATCAGCAAATAAAGATGTGGTTTCACCTGATTTTAAGTTTTAACAATTGTACTCCATTTCACACTCCCTCCTCTTCTTCCATCCATATATTCATTACAAATGTCACGTAAGGCTAATCCTTCATGTGACATTACTACAGATGGTTACATAGGGGACTTAAACCAGATGCTGATTGTCTGGATAATCTGGATAAAAGCTGGTAACCTAAACCAAATCCATTTTGTGTATTACTCATGCTAACAGTTAAGATACGTATAAAATCTTTATTTCCCCTTAACACTTCACATAACTCTTTCACTTTCCTCTTCTTATACTTTGAAGGTTTTTATTTTGGGGAGTGTTCTTCTACATCTCCCACTGTCCTTCTACCTCAAGTAAATCATGCATGTATGTATGTACATAAACAAGATTTGCGGGGGAGGAGAGACACTTTCTAGATAAGAATGAATACTAAGTTTATCTTTTGTTTTAAAATTCCCATTGGGTTGAAAACTGGCTCTCTTCAACAGGCACACCTGAAAAGTAACTAATTTCTTTCATATGAAGAGGTTTAATGGAAGTATTAGCAGGAAAAAAGTAACGCCATTCCGTACTTTCAAAGAGTCTTTGAAGTTCAATGGTTAGGATGGGAGCTGATAGGAGTGTCTTCTGGTGAGTGGCCTAGACTTCTGACCAGACTTGAGCGTTTGGAACCCATTTTTCTGTCTACTCAGGAATAGAAGTATCCTATCTTAAATGGGATTTACTCTGACTATTATGTATACCTTTATTTGGAAGACTTTATTTCATTTAGTAATGGTGTTTGTATTCTGAATTGGGGGATTCACAAAGACTAGCTAGTCTAAGAAGAACTCTCTGTGTTAAGCAGCCAATTATTTACATGAGAAATTCTGTGACATAAACATGGTTAACTACAGAAATGCAGGCAACACTCTCAGTATGTGCCATATTATGTCGTATTTATTCCACTGGTACATACATATTCCCGTGAAACAGAAGGATTCCAAGATATAATAGATTTAACTGAAGAATGGACTGACTGTTTAAATCTGAGAATGTGAGACTGCAACTTTAAACTAATCAAAGTAGTGAAGTGTGGTTCTGAAAGGGGCAAAAATATGATGATGGTTGGAGACTGAGATCTCAGCTAGAAATGCCTGTAGAAGGACTCCTTATACCATTCCCCTTCACTTCCTTCTTCACCCCCCAGGGCTTCTGTGCTTGTGTTTGAGATGAAGTAGGAATGTGAATTTTTGTTTTATTCCTGGGTGGGGGACTCCTGCAGAGGAAAAGAGAGAGAGGAAAGAAATGTGCAGTGTTACATCTGGTATCTGGATCCTTCCTTGCCTACTTACTACTACTGCTGAATGCTGCCTGTGGCTAGAGGGCTTGGAGAGGAAGGTACTAGGTTATTGTTTGCCATTTAATATAATGCTATTCTGGGCTCTTTCAGCTCTATTATTCTCTTTTTTTATTAACAGGTTGTACTTCTAAGCTGATCACTAGTCTTGAAGTTTAGGAAAATAAGTTTACCAAGAACCCAAGCTATGCAACTATTGTGCAGATTTTCATCTGCTGCCTAGCAGTTGAGATTTAGATTCGGGTATGCAACTTGAGCAGGTTCCCATACAATAAATGAGCTAGGGTCTAATCTGATGTCCCTCTAATCCAATGAGCCATGAGGGCAGTGGTCTGGAGCATGATACGTGGTGGAGTTTCAGTGATTCTCTTCTTACTTGTTTTGCCCATAGTGGTTACTAGAGGAGCAGGTAAAGAAGTCAAGGTCTCTGGTCAGCCTAAGCATGTAGAGTACTGAGGTTTGAGTACCAGGATTTAATACAGCCTTCTGTTGCCAGTCAGCGCTCTCAGGTGGGCAACCCTTGTAGCCTGTAGCAGCATATTCAGTAGTTAGTAATGTCTACATCTCAGAGTCCTTACTGTGTCACTGATTCTAAAAGTGTATAGATCACACTGTTGGCTTAAATTAACATGGTTCTACTGAAGGCAACAGAGTCCAGATGACTTACACCAGTAGAAAATCTTGATCATTCCCTTCATGTATAGAATGATATGGCAGTGCAGTATACTGCTTACTGTGGGTCAAATAATTCTCTGCAAATTGCTGAAAATGTTTAGAAGAGTAGTCTGTCATTGCATCTTAGAGCACACTGCAAGGATATCTGGTGCAAACCGTCTGCAACGAGATGAGTAAAGACATATTGTCCAGATATTTTCTGCTGTTAATATACACACTGTGATCAGATACCACCATAATTGTTGTTCATTATGGGATCATAAACCTTTATAGTGGAAGAGAGGGTAAATACTTTGGTCTGAAAGGTTAGCCAAAGGAAGACAAATTATTGCAACAGATGAGTAAAGGTGAAAGAGGTGAGTAATTACATGAAATGTTGTGAGCAAGGAACCCAATTCTTACAATTGTGTGTTTTGGGGCAAATGAGGTCTTGGTAGGATGATAGAAATTACACTAAATATTATGATTAATAGCGATAATGTTATTTTAATGTTTGTGGTTATCAAAGAGTGGAAGCAATAACTGGATCTAATTGATAGCAACATTTGACTAACCTTTGACAATTACTTTTTTAAATGTAAATTTTTAGACTGTGACTTTAAATGGTAGCAGTTCCTTGGTGGTTTATTTTAGAGGCTTACAAAAAGTATGAAAATAGAGTAACATTCTATTATTGACCATATAGATGTGGTTGAAAGACCTATGCACGGGGCAGGTATTTTGCTACCATCTGTTCCATGTTAGAGGAAATGTCCAATTCAGCGGAGCTATTTCTTTCCATGTTGTAGGCTTGGAAATGCCATTTCAGCACTAAAAAGTCTGATTCATCAAGACTGAAACATCACTTCCAGAAATGCTGTTTAGTGGAGTGTGTATGTATGGAAATTATGTCCTAGTATAGAGAGGGTCCTGGGTTATGGGTATTTTATGATCCACATATCTCTAATTCATCTTTTGCTTTTGAAACATAACACATGTTCTAGCTGCACTGATATGGGTTCTTGCTTATTATAGTTAATGGATTATTCATCCTCTTTGTCCTTGACATAATCCTAAGTATGTGCATAAAACTCAGATCATGTTGCCCATAAAAACCAATCAGCCTAGAGTTCTTCTGCAAGGTGTTGAACATTCACCCAGAGCAGATGGTAAAGATAATGTTTAATAAAGAGTTAGAGGATTAGTTGGAACAGAAATAAGCTAAGAGAAAGGGATAATTTAATTTCATATGAAACTCCATGACATTTCATGCACCCAAGGACTGATTAAAATTAGGCCAAAAGCTGCTCTTTTTGGCCAGTGTGTCCTAATACTGACCCTGCTTATGTTGTCAGCTGCTGTATCTGCATGTGTTATTTTACCACTTTGTGAATAACTCAAAAGAAAGCTCTTCTGATTCTCCTGTGGCTAGCAAAAGTAATTCTTAATTAAATAAGAACAGGAGAGGTGATAGGATTCTGCTAAATGTGTTGAATATATTTAAGCAACTGATATCTCAACTGAGGTTTAGAAGAAAGGTTTTATAGGTCATTTTAAACATAAATTAATTTTAAATGGTAGTTTTCATAATGTGTGGAGTTAAGCTTTGGATTACCTTGACTATTTAGATGCTGAATGAAAAACAGAGCAGGGGATAGTCCATAAATAATTTCTGGTCTTGTTTTAGGAAGATTTATTCCTGCCATCAAAAAGGTAGTGGAATAACAAAACCTACAGGTTTTGCATATTGCAAAACATTTGTAATGAAGCCCTAACTGTCCTTTAATAAGGCTTAATCAAAGAAGTTCAATAAACCAAATCAGACAGAAGCAAGTATTTTACAGTTAGGGTATTTCTCGGCCCATGGTTGTCCTCTGGTATAACTTTAAGTTTTATAAATCAGAAGCTCTGACAAAGCATGTCAGGTATGGGTGCTGTGGAAGCAACATAAGTGGAATCTACTGGTAAACGCAGTGTCCTTTGGTCTGAACACAAAATTTAAACTCTTTGAAGCTGTTCTCATAAATAAACACATTTGCTTAGGAGAAGACATTTTAGAATAATTGGTGGGAGACAGAAGACAAGGATTTCTTTTAACAGTTGTTGCACAAGAGTAGAACAGGATCAAAATCCAAACTATTAACTTTCTTTACTGAGACTCAGTGGTCACTGAAGTATAAAAACAGATGTAAGCGTCTCTGGACCCGTTCCAGCTGAAGCTCAAAGCTCTAATCAGTCTTTAATGGTAGAGCACTGTTAGCTGTTTCTGTAACGCAGGAAGTCAAAAGTATTCTAGAATCAACATAATTGCTTTTGCACTGAAGTGGGCCAAAGCCGAAACCTTTGAAAGCCTCTTAAGTTTGGTGGCTTGGATAATATCACTACCTATTAGTTCCAGAATTCAGCTGAAATCTTCTCAAAATCTGCTCCGCACTCTCTAGCCATCTCCTGCTCTTTACTTAAGACAGTGTTTGGCTGTCTTAAATGAAGGCTCTAAAGTGTTTTCTTCTGCTGCTGATTTTTCCTACCTTAACTTGTGCTCCTGGTGTTTCTCCAATTGGTTATTTTTGAAAATATTTCATAGGGCACCTCAAATGGCAGAGTCTATTTAAAATAGTCTGGATTAACATAAAAATAGCAAGACTGTTAAGAATGAACTGGAAATTAATGAAACCTTAATTTCACTGAGAATAATTGTACTTATTTTATTACAAAAAGCAGGTTTAGCTGACTCGTGTTTGAAAACTGATTGTTGTCAAATAGTTCACTATAAAACTGTCTAGTAAAATTACTTCCAAATTTCCTTAGGTTTGCTAAATATTTGTCCATACTTCATTGCAGCCATCTTTTGAAACCACAGTGGCAAGAATAAAGCTCAACAAGAAATCTGTCAGCTGATACACGGTATCAAAATCAGATAATGCAGCTCAGCAAGAAGAGAGGGTCATATCGCACAGTTGAGATGAGACATAGATAAGTCTAAAGCGAGTTATGGCTTTATCTCAGCTTAACCTTGAACCAGATGCCCTTTCCAAACCCCTTCACCTCCTCCTCCCCCCGCAATGTTTACAGTCCACTACAGCTATGCAGTAACAAACACCTAGAATTAACAAAATTGGAGATGGGAGGAAAGAGGCCTTAGAAAGCATGGCATTAAACTGATCTTTAAAGATATTTTTCATTCAAAACATGTTTTTTTTTAAAATGTACAGATAGAAATAAATAGATTGACTAGCTGAATTTTGAAATGGAACAAGAGATTCATGTATAAAAGGACTTTTTCTAGTTAGGACTTCATGTTAGTTGAATAATGATCGCACTGAAATGTATTGTGAAACAGAAAATTTATTTTTTAACTCTCTTTCATGTTTTTCCATTTAAATGATATTCCCACCACAATAAAACCCAGAAATGATGATCATTGAGGAGCGGGTAGGCGTTTTAATTCTTTCCCAGATTGTGAATGATTAACATACAAGTAATTTCTCTTGGCACTCAGAATGTTGTTCACCTCGTAAGTCACTTCAGTTACTCACTCTCCAGCCTGCCAGTTAGTGTGTTCACATCATCATTAGATATTGCTTTTCTTTTTTCTATCTGCATTTTTCTGGTCTTGGCAGGGGAATGTCAGAAAACAAGCTCTGTTTTGATTTCTTTTCCTTTGTTTTTCTCAAATAGTGCTTTTTCAAAAGTCTTCAGAAATCACATGTGCACTGGTTCTTTTTTATTCCTATTTTATCTGTATTGGTTTCCTAACTTGCATCCTCCAGCTCTCATCTCTCCTTTAATGGGGTCTCTGTGCTGCTTTTCTCACAAGGTGAAGGTTTTCTTCATTTTTGCATCTGAATTATATTTCATGAACAGATTTCTGATTTTGGTAGCTTTGGAATAAGGGAGATCCTACCACTAAGCGTACCGCATTTTGGATGCATTTCCTGTGTGCATAGTTACTGCTCTTGACTTGGATTAATAGGAAATCTTTTTTTCTGTAAGGCTTTTATATGCAAATGCATCATTTCTTCTTTCGTTTTTAGATGCTTGTCCAAAGGAAGATTAAAGTTATGCTTGAATATCATGAGACACTGATTTCTTTAACAGAAAACCCACAAATTATTGATTGGCCCAATGTAAGTGTCTCTGGAACATACCCTTGGGAAGACAATAACTGTGATGATGTGTGCTTCTCTGTAGCAATAGTTTTATTGGCAAATGTAATGTTTATGCTTCCTAGTTACATCAATGGGTTCTAATAAACAGATATCATGCAACTACAGGAAACTATCTAATAATATTTCACATACTGCTTTTCCCAATAGGAAAGACTAGACAGTCGCAGGAATAGTTGTCACTGCTTTTCATTACAAATACTCTTAATTTTTATCTCATTTTAGGCTAGGGGAACTCCAGAATAATACAGTATACCACACATGTCCAAAATTCAGAGTACAGCTAAATTTTCTTTCCCTCTCTAACTTCTGAGGTCCCTGCTGAAGATTTACTTCAACTATCTTCCAGGATCTGATGGAAGTTCATACCCGAGACAGATCTCAGCCTGTAGCTGCAGTTCTATATCCAAGAAAATATCCACAATGACTCAGTTCCTGCTGCTAGATTATTGCTGCACCTGTGACTTCTTAAATTAGCCACAGCTGGACTAGCTGGGACCTACTAGCTGCCAGCGGATGGCAAATGTAATGTTTATGCTTCCTAGTTACATCAATGGGTTCTAATAAACACAGATATCATAACTACAGGAAACTATCTAATAATATTTCACATACTGCTTTTCCCAATAGGAAAGACTAGACAGTCGCAGGAATAGTTGTCACTGCTTTTCATTACAAATACTCTTAATTTTTATCTCATTTTAGGCTAGGGGAACTCCAGAATAATACAGTATACCACACATGTCCAAAATTCAGAGTACAGCTAAATTTTCTTTCCCTCTCTAACTTCTGAGGTCCCTGCTGAAGATTTACTTCAACTATCTTCCAGGATCTGATGGAAGTTCATACCCGAGACAGATCTCAGCCTGTAGCTGCAGTTCTATATCCAAGAAAATATCCACAATGACTCAGTTCCTGCTGCTAGATTATTGCTGCACCTGTGACTTCTTAAATTAGCCACAGCTGGACTAGCTGGGACCTACTAGCTGCCAGTGGAGAGTGGCAGACTGCTTCAGGAACACCCACAGCTTCTCCATTGCATGCTGTTGAACTGAAAAACAGCACTCAGGCAAGAGAAGGGCAGTGGCAAACTCAGGTTCTCTTTCCTCTCATAGGAAATAACCTTTATTCAGTTTTAGCTAAGTCAAAGCCATGTAGTAACACACGCTTTCCAGATAACTGCCTAAATTTCTGCGGAAAAATAATAAGCAAACTCCCTTCTTAATTTAGAAGAAGATCTCACAGTCACCTGGAAGTAAACTATCATTTTTCACCACTTGTGGCTTCTACTTTCTCCAGATACGCAGAAAAATCCTGGTGCGGAAGAGGAACTGGAAAAATCCCATTATAAAAAGAGATTTGGAAAGGCTGCTGTTTTTTCCACCCAGTAAATCACGGATTCTTAAAAAAAACCCAACAAAAAACCAGAAGGAAAGAGTCACCTTTCTGCTATGCCCGTCCTTAGTTTTCCTCTTCTGGAAAACTCTATAAAAGAGGAATGAATTATATGCTTTAAGGATGCCCTTGGTTAGCACAATTAGAGAAGCAATTCTGCCTTCCTTCTTGCTTCTGAGACAGCACCTATCCCTGTCTTGGCTTGCCAAGTCACACTGTTCGAGCTGGCTGTCACTTTGGGCAGTGAGAATGTGGAGAAGCTGGATACAGGAAAGATTGGATCACCTCATTTTCTAGTAACGTCCTGTCTTTCAACCTCCTTCCTTAAAGAAAATATACAAATTGCTCCAGGTTTCCAGTGAAGACTGGTAAGATACAAAATATATTCCTCTTCCCCAGAGGTTAAATTAGTGGGTAGGAAGTGTTGTCTGATGCCTTGCTTGTTTTTAATTGCCAATTAAGGAAAATGAAAGAAATCCTCCTGTTTTATTTTGAACAACTCTGTCCCCTTATGAATGTAGGCAGATGTTTGTTTACATATGAAATCAAACCTATAATATTTCCAATACAAATAAATGCAAGTATAACACTTTCAATCTTTAGCAGATAAGTATCTACTGGGAGCCCAGATTCATTCGCTTTCCTCAGATGTGCTCTCGTTGATATAACAGAGCTGTTTGTGGCACTAAGTGTGGTAGGTTTGATTTTGCTTCAGGCTGACATTTCATGGCACTAAGCATGAAAAATTACATCCTCAACAAAGCCTTCCTTGGTGGAGCTCTTGGAGACAACAATAAGACCTTCTCATGCTAAATAGAGCCTCGATGGTGGCTGAGTGGTTGCTTCACAGTTCTCTTAGAGTCTTTGTCACCCTGTTTCCATCAGATGCTAAAAATGTGATGGAAGAGTAAAAAATGCAAAGGAGAACCACAAAGGCTATGTATTTGTTTTGTGTACATTTAAGTGGCATTATTTAAGCAGGTCAGCTTACTTGGAAATCAAATAAAAAAGTGATTTGAATGGAGGATGGCATGAATAGGTATATCTATTATTGCTAATCTGGACTAGGATTTTCTCTCTATTGAAGCTACAGGAAGTCATATAAATAGGGAATAGTTTTATGTTTTAAAAATTTATACATTAATATACATACATGTAAAATATAAATGTCTAATTGTCAAGCATGGTGGAAGTTTGTAGAGATTGTCTTGTGAATCAATAATGAAGCCTTGACTTCGTGAAATTGAGAGCCTTGGATTACAAATCAAAGTAAGTGGGGGCAAACCAAGAGTTAATATATGGCAAGGTTGATTAAGATCAAGGGTGCAGTCTGTCTTTTAAGGGAATACTGTTTTTGTTACTGAGGCAGAGTTTGGTGATACCAACAGACGGCAATGCCATGCAGAGAGAAGATAAATTTAGATTGAATGATTTCTCAGTTAAACAGGGACCAACAGGGAGTTTATAATAAAACAATTTACACTCTCTTTGGAATATGACAATGGCAATTTTTCTTGTGCTGAAAACAAACCATTACCGATGTATGTTCGTGACCCAGCAGGAAGTTTTCTAATACAGACTCTTTCCACATCTATTCAGTAGCAGATGTAATTTGTCCAACTTGTCTAGCAGTATATAATATATGTATTATTACTACTGTCACATTTTCCTATGATGCTAAAATTCTGGTGAAAAATTTAGATTCCTTTGGAAGTGACAATGTCCTTCAGCCTTGAAGGTTTAGTTCTTAATGAATTAGAGGCTTAAATTCACTCGTCTGTTTTTAGATTTCATTAAAAATATTTGTGGTGTAATCTCTGATTCTAAAAAATTTATCAAGTAACATTTTGACATATATGATACCAACTTTTCATTCACATACTGTGATGTAAATCAGGAGGGGTTCCTTTGTCAGTGCAGTAAATCAGGCTGAAAGAACTGACTTCCTTTTTACAGGAAATTTTAGTTGCATTTAAAATGCCTGCTACTAGAAGTATTGATATTACTTGTGTTTTATTTTAGCTGTGTCAGCAGGAGGAAAGGATGTCAGTATTCCTAATCTAAATTCTGAGGTCCCAAGTTTCTGTTTTCTTCAGTATGGATCCAACAAAATCCCATGTAAGACTGGTACAGTCAGTAGAGCGTGGGGACAGAGAATTGCTTATAAGGCCAACTGAACTCTCAGGTCCTGATGTTCAGGACCGCTTTTGGTCAGATGGAACTATCGTCGCTCCCTAGCATCAGGCAGAGACATTTCTAAGACTTCCTTGCTGAATAAGATGATACTAACACAGCTGATTCTGTACTAGGGAAACAGCTGGTATCTATAAGCACAGGATCTTGAAGAATTGCCCATCTAAAGAAAGCTTTGGTTCTTCAGTATAGGCGTGCACCATTGCTTTTATGGGAGAAAGGATAGCAGAAATTAATTGGGAAGTATTGATAATTGCACTGAAATTTCTGTGTGGGCCCAATGGGAACACATTCTTCTGATTTCTAGATTCCCTTAATGGAAGTTTTATATGGACTTTAAAAATATTTTTCCCCTTTAGAAGAATAGAGCCCACTTTCTTCAGTTCTTTCCTTCCTCTTTTGTTTTTACTTCTGAGGAAATATTCAAGGAAAAGGAAGTGCTGGTTCCACTTTTATAATGCCAGTAGGCTCCTCTGGTTCATCATGGGAAACCGTTTTGGTAGTGGTGGAGAAATATCTAGGACCAGATTAGTAATTCTGTGTTTCTTCATTTTATTTTGTGATTAACTTTCCACAGGTGTAGCTGAGGGAGGAGAAAGCCTAAAACAATAAAAGGCAAGGATCTGTAATTAGATGAGATTTTCCAGGGGAGGAAGAATAAGACACAGCCAGAAAGCTTGGAATACCATCATTCAACTGTGAGGCTGAATGATTGCCAAACACATTAGTATATGACAATTTTCTTTGTAATTTTAAAATCTTAAAATCTCTGTTTGATTATTAGATATTGCTGAATATATGATAGGTGAATTAAAACATAATTTGCAGATAAATAAAAATATAAAACTTTAACTTATCTAACTGAAACTTAAGTATATATAGAGGAGTATTTGCAGATGCAAGCCAAGCAAATCATCAGGCTAAAACAAAGGTTGCTTAGATCAGTCCAATTGTTAAAATTTGATACAATCTTTTTGGAGTCAGACTGCCCCTGGCTAGGCAGAAATGAAGAAGACTGTATTAGGGTCTCCAGGAAAGAAATTATTAACCTGTCTTTGGATCCAGTGTAACTGAAGTGCTTGTGCTGTTCTGGGCCTAGGAAAACACGCTTACTCTGCAGTATGTATTAGATTATTTTGTTGAGTAGGAGAAAGGGTAATGAGAAAATTACCAACTTTCACAACTGCCTGAGTCAGTAGACTTGGCAAGAAGAGAACATGCTTCTTCCTTTCCTAGTGATCTGTGAGGTCTTGGGGATCACTGTGCAGCTCTGTGTCACCGTGTCTATGGGAGTTTCAAGGGCATTGAGGGGGCAGATGAAAACCCAGTTTTTTAATGTCACAAATGAACTTGCAGTTCTATGAGTAAGATTTAACAAGGGAGATACTTTCTGTCACATGGCACTTGTGTTGGAGTCTATTTAGAAACACCTTCTAGCCATCCATAACTGAAGAACTTCCATTAGAGTAAGATAATTGAGACGAAATTTTTCCAAATTTCTATGTATTAGATATTTACACCTTCTAATGTGAGAGAGAATGTCATCAAATGTAGGAGACTTTGAACCCTTTGTGGCACTTGTGTTTGTCAGAGACAATTCTGTTGCATCTGAAGACTTGTTCATTAGAAGCGTACAATTTTTCATTAAACAAAGACTGACTGAGCTGGCTAGCAATAAAAGGAGTCAAAATGGGTGTAGTGGCCTTTTCCACTATCAGAGTCAAGCAAAATGGTCTAGTATAACTGATTCAGGCTTGCAGATTTGTATAATTTGCTCAGATGCCAGCTATCACATAATAAGAATGAGATGCTGTAGACAGATCACATTACTGGATAAATCAGACACCTTTCCTTGCAGGCTCAGAAACTTTCAACATATTCCACCCTTCAATTGTAAAACCACAGGCTTCTAGAAACAAATTACTAAATACATCTCCTAATAGGTTGTCACAGTAGGTACTTTTTTTTCTCTTTGCATGAGTCACTGTAGAGCAGTATCTTCCCTGTACTCCAAGCTGGTAGGTGACAATGGGCTGCTCTGATGGTGTGCTCATGTCATATTCAAATATAGCAACATCTTGATGATATTATGATGATTACCACTTTGCAATTGGTATGTCTTAACTCAGCACAGGAACATAACATTCCTAATGAGATATAGCAATAATTTGCCTGTCACAAAATGATCTCTTCCCACCTAAGTGTCAGTGTGTTACCATTACAAGCGTATGTCCCCATCGACTAAATCACTAATGAATACAGGTCTTGCATTATCATATTAGATATTTATGCCATTTGATAAAGTGTAGAACTTGATCTGGATCAAAACTATTCACATAGTGCATGAATCCTGGAGTTAGTTAAGGCAGTGAGGATATCTGTTCTCTTTTTTGCCTGGCCCACAGGAGCCTTGAACTATTCAGGAAATAGCGGGGGCAAAGAGATTTTCAAAGGAGAGTAGAAGAGTTAGGCATTGCAGTCTTAATGTAACTTTTCGTAAGGAATTCCTCTTGGAAAATCTGAGCCATTGTTCATGTAAGGCTCAGTTTTGTACTCCCTCTTTAGGCTCTGAGCCCACAAATTTATATGGGATTAATTTTAAGCATGTGGTCCTGTGGACTTCAATAGGGCTACTTAAGCCTGAAGTTAGGCACATGTGTAAGCATTTTCAGAATCAGAGCTGTAGGAGAGATTCCCATTTATTTTGTTGGGAGTTTTGCCTGAATGCAGATTGAGCCCATGTGTTACAAAAGCCATTCTTTGACACTCTAGTTGGAATGTAGTAACTAGGGAGAAGTTAATTTAGTGAGATAAATGTCTATTGCAAGTTTTTGTATACTCATCAGAGGAAAACTGTTTTCTTACTGCTGAACTTCCTTAGTGTTGTAGGTTTAAGCTTACTTCGTAATACATGTAGTAGTTGATATATAGCTTAATGTCAATATTATCTAAATTCTGTACTGTTGCTTTTGTATTATTTCACTTACTATGAGTGTGATTGAAGAGATGGTACAAATCTTCAAAATACACATTTTATGTGTAGTGATATGCATCACTTTGTGAATTGTTTTATAACCATTGTATCATTTTAAAAAGCACTGTATTTCCTTGCTGTGTTGTGAGTTTTGGTCATTTTCTTATAAAATCAATAAGGACGACTTTGAATACTTGAATAGGGTAAAGCTATTGGCCATTCAGATGTTTAGAATTGTGTTTGAATCATGCATATAACTACTGGTCAAAATCTAATGACATGGAGCTCAAAACTAAAAAAATTTGAAGTCAGGTTTGACTGAATATTTTAAGATTAAGATTACCATTTTAACATAATACCACACCTCCTGCATATTGGTTTGCAGGATCTAATGGAGACCCGGGCTTCAGAAGGTTGTATTAGTTTGTAGTAATGCTGTGCTTATTGACGTGAATCTAGATATTGCAGTCTCTGTTTGAATAAAACTGGTTTTTGAAGTGAGAGAGAATCTTAAGGTGCAAAATTTGATATATTTTGTGAATGGTGCATGAGAGCCTGTGAACTATCTTCAGCAGTGCAATGTCTGTAGACAGGCAGAGGGCAGGGATTGAGATAGATGGATACAGGACTTTGTGATGCATTGGAGCCAATGCACTGGAGTTCCAGTGTGGACTTTTAACTACAGGACTGGGTATGATTTCACTGGTAACATCTTCCCCAAGTATTTCCTGTCTGAATGCAGAAACTGATCTGAGTCTGGGTTTGAGCATGTACAGGTGTGGGGCACATGCTCACTTCAGCTATAGCCTAGCTCTAATTACAGGGAGTGGTATGTATTACGTTGCTTTAAAAAACACTTTAGTTTCAGAAAACGACGAACTGGTTTTAGCTCCACCAGTACTACTCCAGTATGTTGCTTTTAAAAACTAGAAATATTTAAGAAATTCTGAAAATTCATGTGACTGGCGTTAGGCTGTCACATTGGCTCTGTTCTGTAGCAGCAGAATGCAAGGTCAAGCACGCAAACAGGAGTCATGAGATGATGCCAAGAACAAATCCATATGAAGGGGAAAGAGCACAATGTGAAATACTTGTGGTTGATAGAAGTCCTCTTGAATAGCATTTATTTTTCCCCCCACATTTACATGCTAACATTAAATGTGTTTGGTGGGATAGAAGAGAGTCTTGGATGGCTCATAAACAGTCCTTTCAGTATATAACAAAATACTACAGTCTTGTATATCTCAGATTCATAGAATCATAGAATAGTTTGGGTTGGAAGGGACCTCTAAAGGTCATCTAGTCCAACCCCCCTGCCGTGGGCAGGGACGTCTTCAACTAGATCAGGTTGCTCAGAGCCCCGTCCAACCTCCTGCCGTGGAGGGACGTCTTCAACTAGATCAGGTTGCTCAGAGCCCCGTCCAACCTGACCTTGAATTCTCTTCCTGTTTTAGTACTGGTTTCCTATCAGTAACTACTCACAGGCCAGCTTACAGCAGTGGTAATTTTTGGACAGTACTAAAGCAGAGCAGGTTCAAACTGGTGACATGGAAGTGAGAAACTGTATTTATCTGTGTCCTCTTCCATCTGTTTTAGTACTGGTTTCCTATCAGTAACTTCACACAGGCCAGCTTACAGCAGTGGTAATTTTTGGACAGTACTAAAGCAGAGCAGGTTCAAACTGGTGACATGGAAGTGAGAAACTGTATTTATCTGTGTCTTGACCCTCCTCTGTCAGCAGAGTTTATCCAGGATTAAAATTTTTTAACAAAGGTATTGGAATCACTTGAATAATTCTGATGTAAATTAAGTTTGGATCATTCTTATTCTAACACCTCATCAGCCAGAGTGATGTGGTGAAAAATGTCACTAGTCACTTTGGCTGGGAAGATTAAGACAGTACTTGTTAAAGTGATTGAAAAACCTCTGATGTCTATGAGAAAAAGAAAACCTATTCCATTTTTACTGAAATATGCAGGGAATCTTTAAACTGCTGAAGCAAGGCTGTGTTCCAAAATGCCAAAATAGTACGTTATTAATTTTGAGCAAATATGTACAAAAAACCACACAGAAGGTAAGTAATACAGAGCAGATGCAAAAATATTTCTTTAGTAGTATTTCCTGTTACATGACCATATTTGTATTTGCTTTGTAAGCAAACCATTTTCTTTTGAAATAAAATCATGACTCATACTTGACATAATTTCTGTTACAATAAGATGAAAATGCGTTTAAAATGCTACATGGAAATAATTTCTTTACAGTACCCCAAAAGCTGGACTTAGACAGTTAGAGAAACTGAGGAAGAAAAATTAAATGCAAAACTGCATCGCTGAGCCTAAAGGTCTCTGTATTTGTGAAATTAAAGTCTTTTGCTTCTGATACTCCAAGCGGGTTGACTCAACCCACAGACTAGTAACTAGCATGGAGAAATGAACCATCTCTGAAGTATGTAACGTTTATGCCATAAGCATAAATGTTACTAGCCATAAGCATAAATGTCAGAGATAATTAGCAAAATTGGCGCAGCAAAAATTTTACATCTGTGAAAGCTGAAATAATTTAATATTTTAATGATGTAATGATGTATACTAAAGTTCCTGTGAGTTTGAAAGTCCCTACTGAAATAGCTATTGACAAGTTCTTTTATGTACTCGGTGCACTACCCGCTCAGCAGCACACTGTCATTTTAGAGCAATTGCCCAGCAAACTTTTAAAATGCTGTCACAAAAAATTGCTAAAACAGAGGTAGCTCTTTAATTTGTCTGCCACTTTTTCTGTCACTCCTACTGCACTTTATCTTGAGTGCAAGGTTTAGCTGTCACATCTGAAGTCCTTCCACATATTTCTAGAGGTTGGGTTGAGGCCATGTTGCCAATTTGTCCTACAATGTTAAGGGAAGTTTTAAATAAAAATATTTTATTCACGGTTCTTTTACTTGTACACTTTAATATAGAGGATTGGAAATTATTCCTCCTCTAGTTGGGGAAACTATTTTGGATTTGTAAAATAGAATGAGTTTCACCAGAGATAATGATTTGTCCAAATCCAGCTGTTTCATAGGAATATGCGTATGTGTGTATATATATGTGTGTGTATATATACATATATGTATTTTCCCTATTTGTGTGTATATATATATACATAAATACATACATATAAAATACAGCTGCTTAAGACTGGCCAGTAGTTAATGTTCTGTCCAGATACAGGTTCATCCTATGAAAATTTTCTGTTTATACAAGATGGAAAGGCTTCAGTGGGAAGTTTGAGAACAACTTATCTCAGATTTCCAAGTGGCCAGGACGTTCTGCTGGGATGTGAGAGAACGCTAAAGGAAGAACTAGAACATGCTTGTGTGCACTGTATTTTTGTAGTGGTCACTGGTTTATCCAGATATGAAACAGTAAAGCATTTGAAAGCTTTAAATTCTCATGAGATGGGAAAACTTTTCTTCACAGTTCTAGATCCAGGAAGTTTCTTGCACATTAGCTACTCTCGTGTGATGCTGGAGGCAGGAAGGCAAAAACATAGTTCAATTTTTCGTACCTCTCTTCTAAAAGGCTTCATTATCTGCTTGCTTGTTTTTGTGGGCCCTTCCAAGCAATAAAATTCCTTGTTATCATTCTCCCAGGGCAGAGTGGAGGTATACGGCAGCTATGTCAGACAGCAACTTCTGTGCCAAGAAATGGGGAAGAGCTGCTTTAAGGCCACGAGACAGTTATGCAGGCGTAAGACATCCATGCGGTTAGTATTGGTCTTCATTGGATATCCTGAGATCATAAGCAAGGAGTAGGAGGAAATGTCTGGGTCTGTTACCCTTCTTATAAAGGAAACCTAACTATGGCACGTATTGCTGACTCTATTGAGTGTAAAATTCTGAATTACAGCAACTTGATCAGCTAAATGCTCTTACTGCTAGAAAATGGTTTCTGCCGTCTGAATCCCATCACAATTGGAAACTGCATTAGGAGGAGACAGCTGAAGTTCATTATCACATGGATCATTTTTTGTTTTCCCATTCCTTAAACATAATTTTCATATTTAGCTTTCAGACATTTTGAGGGTAAAATGGGAAAGAAAAAATTACTGTTTATAGGATTACTTTTAGATTTCAATGAAACAAAAATTGCATTTTGATTTTCACCATCATTTAATTCTCTCAAGTGAATAGTTACAAAAGTAAAAATATGAAGAGCCAAGTATGATATATACATTTAAATGATGGAAGAAAAACTTCTTTTAACACACAGGGTTACTAACAGTTTACACATTTGACTGTAGGGGGAGTGAATATTCATAATAGGAGAAAATTCACAATATGAAATTACATTAGTAGTTACTGACAATCTGTAGATATCAAAGAATGAGCACTGGCACATTAATAAGGAACTTAAAAGCAGTTCCACAGCCTAACATCTCAGCAACTATAAAACTACAACTTCTACATGAGTCATATTTTTGAACTCCAAACTATCTTATAAAGTTTAGCTAGAACACATTTTTCTTGATACAAATGAATAAATTAATTTCCATAAGATATTATCTCTTACCATATATTTAATTCAGATTCTCTTTCTACTCCCACTAAAATAATTGCTTACAATATACTGACTTGATTTTATATGGCTAATTAGAGCAGTGCATGGAAAAAAATAGGTTTTCAGGTAATACTGAAATTAAATATGTTAATCTGTACCTCAGTGCACACATTTTGTATGAGCTTTAATTTGCTATATAAATTATAGTTCTGCGTTTATAAAATGCCCTTGAAAGAATGTCCTATTTTTGAATACTAATACCATAGGGAAACAAATATACAAAGCTTTTAGCTATAGGCTATATTTGCATAAATTAAGGCAAGTAGTCAGTCTGAATATCCAACTGAAGATATACTTTTAAAAGATATTCTACATGTAGTTGATAAGACTTTGTATATTTAAGATTTACATTTAGTTACAATATAGCAGCCTTTCGTGATAGGCAAGTAAATTTTGAACAATGAGGCATAAATATTATAATAAATAGGCTGTGGTTTATCAGCCAGAGCACTGAACAAATAATTCAAAATGCTCTGAACTCACTTCTGTATGAGTTAGTAGCTAATATCTCCAGTACTGGTCTGCTTTACAGGTTTATTCTAGAAAAAGCTGGGATGGCTCTCTCAGTGTAGCTGCCCAGTGCAGGGTATGTCTTTTGTGACATGACTGCAGTGGCATGTGCAATTCCTCACATGGAGTCTGGTAACCTCAGCTTAAAGCCTGGTAACTTCAGCTTTTTCAAAAAATCCTCACTGTTTAGAAAACTCTCCTTCCACGTGAATTCAGTTAAGATTCACTAATGATGTGGAGGAGGCAATTACAAAATCTGTGATGCAAAGTATGTCCCAAATTCTACTTATGGTTTGTTATTAAGAAGGGCAAAAGGTATATGCATGACCAATACACTTTTATGCTTTTTTTGTAGTCAGGGTGGCCAAAACCACCTCTTCTGTTTAGGCAATGGCAGTAAATCCAGTATTGGGAGCAAATCCTTAAACTTGTACAAGAACCTAAATCCTTTCTGTTTCTGGCTCAGGAACAGTATCTCTACTGGAGGTACATAGCCACGTGTTGTGGAATGCATAGGAAACATTGCATGGCATTCAAAATGCATCACTGAAAATGTTTATTTTGAAAGAGCATCTTAATTCATTTTTACTTCCAGTAGCTCTGTATCTGTAATCAAGACCTTGTACGCTCTTGACAGAACAAAGTATCACTGGTCAGAAAGCTTTTCATGAGTCTATGACTTAGACATTTAATAGTTTTAGAGTATTAACATTTGGGCCATGTGTTATATCTTCCTTTACCATCTTAAGAGGCAGCAGTACACTCCGAGTCTTCCCACTAGCTTCACAGTAGAACAGAAAACTCAGAGTTAATTTAACCTTCAGACTGTCAAAGTAAAATAAACAGTTTTTTAAATGAAAATACCTAGTCTGGAATAGTTCACAGTGAAGAACTTCATTTTTTATTCATTCTCTTCATACAAGGTGAAGATCATACAAGTGAATGTCTAATATTGTCCCTCTGAGGGAGTGTCATTGAAAGTATCATCTAGAATTAATGGTTTGATGATGCTGAACAAGCTAGAGACAATTGTTCCAGAATCTAATGTTTTGTAGTGATGGGACTATTTTTAGGTAAAGCTCCCTTCCCGCTGCCCTC
>NW_008794085.1:1052472-1056896 GCF_000699145.1 Aptenodytes forsteri
CCCCGATTTTCTTCATTCTATATAATGCTGTTAGTATAATTAAATAGTGAGTTTAACTTTTTGGCAAAATAACCCTTCAGCAACAGCTTTCCAATAAGATTATTTTAATTGCCCATTGCTACTTGCAGTTATATGGAAGTTGGTATGTCGTGACAATAAATCTCCTCCTTTACTAGAAGAAGAAAAAAGCACGTTGCATAACCAAATGTCACCAGCTATGACTAAATACATGACGGTATGAGCCAAAGCCCCAGTTATGAGAATTGGTAGAAGAAATACAATCTCTAGTGATACTTTTATCAATCTTTAAGCCATGGTCAGAAGTTTATGTGACACCTTTTTACCTGTCTTCTCCATTACTAACGTAGTAAAAGCTACAGAGTAGCAAATAAAAAAGAAAAAGGAACATTTAAAATATGGAAACTCCAACAAAACTCAACTTAGACAATGTAATGGTATAATGTTTGAAGAGAAATCTCCCACAGGAAGAAATCTGTCCCAAAAGTATGATAGAAGTCCTGTCAGCCAGTCAATTTTTTATTTTTCTTTTTTAGAAGTATGACAGAACACTTAGCTGAAGTTCACGGTCTTCAGGGCCAGGTAGCATGGAAGACCATCGTACACAATTTCAAGTTGCAATGAAAATAAACAGCTGGAATGGTCAAAGAAAGCCTGTTTCCTACCAATTACATTGACAGGTTAACTATGACTATAGAGGGAAACATGGCAGCTGAATGATGGAGAGTACAAAAAGGTCTGATGCAACTTCCCAGACTGACTTAGCCTATGAAGGCGTTGGCCAGATTTACTGGGTGGGTCTGCAGATAAAATCCACACGCTCCACTTAGGGACTGTAGAAATCAGGGGAGAAGGAAGAATGAGCCTTCGTCCTTTCTTCCCGTTGCAATGAGAGTTCATCCAATCTGTTAGTTCATTTTTACTAAGAGCAATGTAATTTGCTTCTCCCTGAAAACTATCAGCTAAGATCAAGTGAAACTTAAAATGGAACAATTTTCTGCAAGAGTTGCTAAATTCTGTCAGTCTTTCTTTGGAACACTGGGGGACAAAACAGGGATGTGCTGAAGATATGTATGTGAGGATGCTCTCTGGATGGAGTCTATGTAGATGCAATACTAGAATGTTTCGTTGAACGGAACATGGAATACATAGGCACCCTAAAAATCAGGAGGAGGAAGAGAGGGAGGAAGGAAGGAAAGAAAAAATAGACATTAATAAAAGCTGTTCCTGCCTTTTTAGATCATAGGTTTATGCAGATACCACACCAGTCTCAGCATCTCTGAATTAGTGTTTCATTGAGGTGAGAGCTTACCTAATTCATTTCTAAACAATATTTTGGATGGAAAGACAAGTTGTTCATCTTCATGTTTAAAGATGAAAAATACCTGTACTAAAACGTGCTGAGAATAGCACACGAGAATCTTTTTTTTTCTGACTAAGATTGCTGTAGGGCATTGAAAACAATCACAACACTTGCATCTGATACAGGCTCCTTTTAATTAATTAGTCAACAAAGGTCAGGTCTTGAGTCAATGCACCAGGGTCATTGGACTGGACTGGATGAAATCTAATTATTCCCAGTCCTACTATCAGACAAAGATTTTTTGATAATGACTTCTAACAGAGTAACAATGATAGGGCTCAAAAAGAGGAGGAAATAAAAGATGATTCTTCAAAATAAAGTCATTTTATATCAACATATACTATTAACTGAAAACTGCAAGTACCATTCTTAAATCCATCAAACATCTGCTTTTTGATTTTTAAAATCTGTGACTACTATCCCACTGAACTTTTCCATTTGCTCTGATTGTAAAGGGTATTGTTGAAGTCTGTTGACATAGTTTTCAAACTTTCCACATTACAAGGAATGTCACTGCGTTTAGCCCTTAACACACTCTTGTTTCATGCACATTGACACTCACTCACTTTTACTGTGGAATGTATTTTACGCAAAATAATGAATCATGATACTGAGGCTATAGAACTAATTCTGAATCTGTCACACACTGCATCCCGCCTTTGGCTGGAAGAGAGGTCTGTCTGGCAGTGAGGAAAGAGAGAATGGAGAGAATCTTGCCTTCAATTTACTAATTCATTTGACCTTTTCTACATACAAATTGGCATGGCTATCTCTCTCTCCTTCAGAAGCTCACACTAGTGCTCTTCCAGCTTGAAGGTTCACATGGAACCTTCAGCCTTGGTGTCACCTGTTTTTGAAAAATATGCTAAAAACCTAAGTTTTAGGGTTTTTAAAAAATTGGGAAATGCATTAGTTCAAAAAATTGGGAATATTAAAAAAAAAACCAACAAAACAAACGCCAGACTAATTACGCTGAGTACTGTCAATATGATGAGATACATGCAAATTCTTCAGCTGTGGCTGTGCTACAGAAATTCTGGAGTGGGTGATGTTTGAATCACCAACATGTAGTCCTATGGTTTAACTGCTAGCAAATGTATATTTTTAATATCAAAGTTTTGCTATATAAGCATAAGAAAACTTTAGAAACCATCAAGCTTCATTATTGCAATTGTTTAAGTTAAAAATGACTGAACTAAACTTTTCCCAAAACTGATAAAAAAAAATAATAATTACATTCCTGGTTGAGTCCTTACCTGCCAAGTTATAGCCTGGTATCAAAGTGTAAATATTTAGCTATTAGGAATTCCAGTAAATCCTCCTTATGACTCTTGGATCAAACCATGAAATGTTTAAAAACCTTTTCTTTTGATTTCAGTTCTCCCATCTTTCCATGATTATGACAAGTGATATACCTATATGTCTGGATTCTGTGCAAAGCGGAATTGTACTAGCTTTGTTCAGTGGAATTACTATTTTTGCCCAGATATTTTATTGTGAAACCACAAAAAATTCCCTTTTAATTACACATTGCAACCTAACTGTACAGTAGAGCTATGAGAATCTATTTTATCAGAAAATGTTGATCATTGATGAGAAAGTATTGAATATGCCAGTTTCGAATATTTTTCTGTAGGAAAAAAAATTTCTAGGCTGGACTGTGGTGGAAAGGGTAGAGACTTGTGCCCGCCACAGAGAAATGCAGGTTTCTGTCCTGGGAAATGCAGGTTCAAGTATCAGCTCTGATGAGTGTGCAAAAAATTGTCAACAAATTTTCCTTTCAGAATCACCACTGATCTTTGGGATATGCTTTTGGCATAAGAATGACTGTTGATGTTAAGAGCTGAAACCTCCGCTCTTAAACGAGTCTGACTGTAGGTGAGAACAGGGATGGAAATACACTTTCGCCCGGCATCTAGGACACACATTTAAGTCCTCTTTTGTCATCATCCCGTATCCTGTGTGAATGCTCTGAGCACTTGGTGTTGACTCTAGGTGCCTGTGGCCTCTTTCCTGCTTTTCATAAAAATCACTCAGGGCAATCATGTCATAGTCAATTCTACTACTAAACCTCAACTGTAACATCCTTCAGAGTGCAACTCTTGTTCTGTTCTTTCCTTAATCTCCATTTTGAATTTAATAATGCATATTCTGCAAATGACAACACCCATCTGTGTCTTCTTGTCATTGTGGCCCTTTCATTATTTCACGTCTCACACAGCAGTCATCATGTCCTTTTGTTGATTCGGAATTTCATCAAGTTGAGAATAGAAATAAGCTCAACCGGAACTGTTCCATCTGCCGCTTTGACTCAAGTCTGAATGTAATTCAAGTTGTGAGTGACCATAAGGCCTGCTTTAAACTCACATATAACCCAACTCATTATAATAGCTAGCTTTCACCCCAAATATATCACTTCCATCAGAAATTGAATCCAAATTTCCATTCATACTTTTTTTTTTTTAAACATAGTCTCCCTTATTAATGGCATCTTTGACTCCTAAGTTTACAAACCCATTGGACTGAGGATCCTCAGTCCTGTTCCATGGTCTTTGTACTGTTTAGCGGGAGGAATCTTGGTTGATATAAAACTGGTTTATGTGCCTCAGTACTCCCTTTGGCTCTTGGCTGCTTTGTGCTTACGGCCAGAGGATGTTGTGCTTCAGCAATCCACAGCCAAAAGGAGGCTCCTTAGGTTCAATGACAAAGTTGCTGAATTTGTAGCAGTTCAAAGGCTGCCCTGACTTACGCTGGGAACTGAATTATTCCTCAAGTATTAGGAAAAAAAAAAGATACGATTAAAAGCTATCCTCCTAGCTGCACAATATGGATTTGTATTCTATATAGTGGGATCTGTTCCTATTTCACTAATAAAAGAATTCCCTACATGCCTAATAAAACAATCAAGCTGCCTTCTTTCTTGCCATCCAGGTCTGCTGATATCGTAAGCTTGGTTATTGCCCTCCTTGTCAAGCTCATGAAAAAACAGCAAGCAACTGAGCACCAGGCAGCCGCTCGCTCACTCCCCCCCGGTGGGATGGGG
>NW_008794085.1:1057198-1058837 GCF_000699145.1 Aptenodytes forsteri
CTTGTGCACCCCCAGCCTCCTCGCTGGTGGGGTGGGGTGAGAGGCAGAAAAGGCCTTGACTCTGTGTCAGCACTGCTCAGCAATAGCGAAAACATCCCTGTGTTATCAACACTGTTCTCAGCACAAATCCGAAACACAGCCCCACACTAGCTACTGTGAAGAAAATTAACTCTATCCCAGCCAAAACCAGCACATGAATGCAATTTTCCCATGATATGTTTGTATGAATTACGATATATCGAACTGTATTGCATGTTTATATAGTGCTGTACATAGATTTAATAACTAGATGTAAACACTTGTTTAGTATCAGTGCAAAAGGAAAGATGAAGGGGATATATTTGCCACAAAAGGCAGACTAGTCTTCTTTATGTTTAAGGGAGTGAGATGGTGGTTTATGAGTTAAAGCTCACCAAACTAAATAGATGGAACTGCAGCTTGCAAATGAGCATAAACAGGAGAAAATAATGTTGTTTTGGTTTCCACTGGACTGATATAAAAGGCTTCTCTTTGGTGCGTCTACTATTGAAGTTTCCAGTCTGTGATAAAATATATGCCCTTTACTTCAAATAAATGGTAGTTGTTAAGGTGGATCTTGAATTTGAGCAAAATAACACAATTAAAATAGAGGGTATCTTGTACTTTGGCTATATAACACTTAAACATTACATACAGTGAAAAGTTCTCGTTCACTGCAACTGTTCAATGAACACTTGTTCAAGGCAACAGAATAACTATTAGTCTGAGAGATCACTTGTTCAAGGCAACAGAATAACTATTAAATTATACCTACAGATTAACAGTTTGGGGCTTGATCCTATAAATATTCTTATGACTAATCCCAATGAAGTAATTTCTTCCTAAATGATTATTTCTAAATGCTTTAAAAAATTGTAGTGGCTGCACCATGAAAAGATACTACTTTTCGGAATACCTTCCCATTTCCAATGCGTAGTGTCCACTGCCAGCCTACGCATAGGCTTCAGGAAGCAGCATAGCTGGTTTCTCATCTCTTTTTTTGCAATCTGTGAAAAATCCCAGTCCTGTGAAAAGCACTAATTAACGCCAGTGAAACCTGCAGAGTTGGACCCTTGTGGGAGTAGCTAAATCAGGGTAAACTGAGTATTAAGTTTGAAAGTATTACCATATGGCTACCAACATTTGAGCCAGATGACAACCTGGCCAGCAGTTCATACTTGTGGCGCTTTTACTCTTCATCTACGTAGAGCAGAGGCCGACTCGTGAAATGTTGGGCCATGCATTCTGTCGCAAGTCTGAGCAGAGCCACGAGGTGCTCCATCAGCGTGAAGGTTAGACGGTTACACACATGGCTAGCCTTATTCTTGTGAATAAATGAGCGATGGTACAGCTGACAGGCTAAGCAGAAGCTCCAGGTGCACAGCTGCCCCAGCTAGACCTTCTCCAGCTTCGAAGGCCCTACCGGGCAGCAACCTTGCCCCGTTACCGAGGCAGTCAGGCAGAGCTTTTTCTAGGAGAGAGGGCTTGGGCTCGCGGAGAGGTCGCTGAGCAGGACACCGCGGTTAGCTCGGGACAGCCTGAATGGCAGAGCTTTGTACCGGCCCACCAGGCCGGGCAGAGTATGTGACTGCCAGCACGGGCGGCGTCCGCGGCCGGTCGG
>NW_008794085.1:1059127-1065969 GCF_000699145.1 Aptenodytes forsteri
CCCGGGAAGGGCGGGCTGCCGCCTGCTGCCGGCCGCGGCGCGGGTAATCACGCGTCCCCCTCTCGCTGCTGATTTGCAAGAGCAGATTAATCAGAGCGCGCGGCTTGATGAAATTTGCTGTTATTGTGCCCGTTTTTAGCAACATCTTTTATTATCTTCATTATTCATTTACAGGGGACCGGCATCAATTATGCAAATGAGTTCACAGACTTTGCAGATTACTTCATTTGCCGCTATTGTTTGTGGAAATTTAATTATTAAATATTATTAAGCTTGCGTTTTCTTCAATTTTCCGAGGCTTAGTTTCATTTGATTTTTCCTCAGGCTGCTCTCGTTTCCTTTCAGTGCCAAAACAGCTCCTCATCAAAGCGGCTCTGGCATGTGAAGACCAAATAAAATCTCCTCAATTTAATAATTTTGATGTTAGTCCCTTGTTCTCAGCTGCTTGCTCAAAGCAATGCAGAGAGAAACGCAGAGCACATTCAATTTAATGAGCAGAAATTGAATTCAAGTTTGTTCGGAATTGACTTCAATTAAGCAGAGTCTTAATGATAAATTAATCTCTTTTCTTTATTCCCTAGAATTTGTTTTTCAAAGTAGGAAATTGGACTACATTGAAAGACCAAATAAAGAATACCAATTTTAACTAGATTATGGAACCGATAGCGAAATTTAATTCTTTATAGTAACGTACTTGGACAAATAGCATTCACTCTATGGCATGTATTATAATTTATATTCATTGTTACCACTCACACTTTCATGGCATGGATAAAATGGCAGTTGAATTAAATATGGGCTTGTAATAGACTTCAGAGTTTTAATCTTTATTAAGAAACTCTAATTGAATGCATAATTAGCTTTTCAGGGTCTAGGAAACTAGGTTTAATATCTATGTGGGCTGAAAACATAGATCAGGCATTTTTTTTAAGAGCATTTTTTATGAGTTGATTTTTTAGGAGAAATTATCTTGTAACATGGCTTGTATAAAAAGCCACATTTTAACTTCATTGCAAGAAGCTATGCATGGAGGAGCAGTAGCAAGCTTTTTCGTGCACCTTTGAATGCCCAAAGACAGCCCTTCTTACATTCTGGGTCGATGGTGGTAGTGCAACCTTCTTTCATTAGAACAACCCAAGATACCTTGTGCCTGTTCCCATGAAAACACATAAGCAAAACAAGTCATTACAAATAGCGATGGGACTGTGCCCTTTTCATTCTGTGTTACGGTTCTACTGCACTTAGTCGCCTTAATACCTTCATTATTTTCCTCTGTTATTCTTAACCGTCAGGATCAAGCTCTTCATTTTGCCATTTCAGAGAGCAAGGTATCTTTTCGAGAGTGGAGAGTGATTTGGGTGCCTGCTCTAGGTTTTCAAAGGTGATCAAGCCTCTTTATGATGTCTTGAGCTGGTCATCTCATGTCATTGATAATTTTTGAAATTTTGATCCTTTACCCCTCTACTCAATGGAAAAAGAAAAATCTATATTGCTGTTTATGGTCGAACCTATAAGAATAGTGTTAGCCGAGGGATACTTCAAGCCAATCTCTATATTCATATTTATGTTTAAAATTAATAGAAAATCCATCCGTAGTACTGGCATTTTAGAACTACTACGCAACATTCTATCCAGTGATGTCTCAGGTATTGAAGGAATTTATAGTAAGATTAATTACAAATTCAGGGGGGTGTCAAATTCTGTGCTTTTGTATTTCAGTGGAGAGTGTGGCTAAGTTCTGCCAGCTGAGGAACTTTCAGTCTTCTGCCTCACCTACACATATGTTCTTTGGTTCCCAGGCACTGGCAAAGGTATATACTGCTTTTTAAATAAGTAATAAATTGAACAATTTCCTTTAGACACCTTTTACAATCTGCACTGGACTTGTGAGCACCTCCCACTGTGTGTCCAGCACTGGTATGTTTCTGTTTCCCTAGAATTTCCTGTTATGTTTTCTTGGTGTAAAGGATCAAGAGCCTGCCAACAGACTCTTTGCATGGTACACAACTGAAAATATTTATTAAGGCAATATGTTTGTTTTTACAGATCTGGGAGATTAAGTTTTATTGCTTTAAGGATACCCAAGTTCTGACGTGTGTGGGGCTCCAAAGATTTGGTTTCCATTTTCTGAATGAATTTTTCTGTAAATATTCTTTTCTATTTGGAAAAGGGATCAGAGTTTTTCTAGAAGTGATAAAGAAAGGTTTGTTAATCTAAAGTGCCCATGTATTATATATTTCAGAGCTGCAGTCATTTAGAAAGAGATGGAGCAAATGTTTTTTACAAGAAACTGCAGTTGCGGTTCATACATAGCTGTGTTCTTTCACGTAGGAATCAGTCCATGTGCTCCAGTAGACCTAGACCAGATTTATAAAAATATTGAGGTGCTCACGGTCACAGAAAGCCTGGTAAAGGTGAGAGATGTCAAAGCTCCATCAGTCTTTACAGTCTACATGTCTGATTAAACCTGGTTTTAGGAATGACACCGTAGGTGTCACACACACACACACGTTCCAACGATTGATTACATTATAAAACATCTACAAAGAAGTCATTAAGATAGTGTTCCTGTTAGAAATACCTGTACTATAATAGCATTGTGGTATTCCATATTCCCTTGTATATCACTGATTCTTTTATCAACTTCTTCAGTGCACAAGCATTAAAGGCTTTTTATTGCATATAGATCTTACAAGTTCACTTTAAGGTCTGACCATTAAACCAAGCTCTTTCCATCTATTTGTCATCATTTATAGTAATGGTTCTGTAGTGAGGTGCCTACCTTCTGCGGTCCCAATGTTGTCTGATTAGACTTTTGTTGACACCTGTGCAGATCACACTACTATCTTTTCCTTTCATCTGAAAAAGCCCTACAGGGTCCTATATATGGTACAGTGAAACAGTTTCTCAAAGTTACTTGTCTTATGCACAAAGGAAGACCATATGTCAAAACAGCTTTTTTTTTTTATCTTAAACTGACTTTCCCCATTTCAGAACTGAATCTGATCTCAGTGAACATGTCTGTTCTTTTGCCTCTAAGTTAAGAGTACATTTTCCCAGGAAGTTTGGCTTGTTTTTAATCTCTATCAGGCAGAAATGGGATGACTCCATAAGTGAAATTCAGCCAGAGCAGTAACTTTCCTAGAGAGGAAAGGAGCCGTAAGAACAATTTCAGCTAGTGAATATGTTCTGAGTCTGAGCCACAGAAATACCGCGCATGTATTAATATGCCTTTTAAAACAGAAAATTAAGTGCTTTTACAAGAGAAATTTGAGTCAATTTTGGCTATGCTAGTGAGTATAGTAACTAGTTAATTATCTGGCCTGGCTGGAAGCTCAAACTCCCTACTTCTCAAAGAAGGGTTAGACAAGGTACTGGAAAGGGAAATCAGTTGTTATTTGTTCCTACAAGAAAGCTATAAGGGAGAGAAAAAGGCCACCTTCCTTAAATTATCCTTTACCAATATGGAAGAGCTCTGGTTTGTTAGTCTTTACCCACCTACACTATAAATAATGCTCCACTTATGAGAATATTATATTTATTATTCTATATTCTGAGTTTATTTTCTGGAGATTGCAAAATAATACATTTCTTATGATCAATATTGTACAGCTTTAATTCATTTCTTACTAGACAGTATTGTTTTCAGTGCTGCTCTTTTCTACTCCATTTTTTTCTGCACACTTCTTCAACAGTCCTGGTGGTAAAAGCATGTAGCAAGAGTAAGGTTAAGTATTCAAAAGGTAAGAAATGTCACACTTATAAAATCCCTTTAAGAGGCAACTCTTGACTACATTGTCAGCTACTATTTCTGAAGTACAATTATCATATCACTTCAGATAATGTTGCATTTTGTGCTGTTGAACACTTTGTATATGCCAGAGTCTGGCAAATCAATTATCTGTCTCAGCTTTTCAACATGCATGAGCCAAATCTGCATTCAGGACTACTGCAGTCTCTCACCAGTGGTCTGTGGTCTGTTCCTGTGGTCAGAGGCAAAGCATGGATTCGCTGGTCCACCAACATCTGAGTACTGTCTAGTGAATAATTCTGTAAGTCACAGCTGGTTTACTTCACAGGTTTATTCTGCATTGCAGGTATGATCATCCATATTTCAAGCCTGGCTGATGATCTGGGTAGTTATATTTAATTAACTTTCTTGGACAAAAAGTCCTAGAACAAAGCTCTATTCTTGATATGTTTTTTGTTTTCCAAGAATTGAGAAAACGTTCTAGAAATATTTCTTTTTTCAGCTAAAAACCACTGTCATTTGGTGATCATCGGTTGGCCACTGTTGTTGCATAGTTTGGCTACTTGTCAGATACATCGACAAGCTTAAGAACATTGTGAGATGTGACTTGCATTTGTAGGATACCTGTGCATGCAGCTAAGTTAGCTTCAAAGTAAAATCTCGTCTCAAAATTGAACTTAAGGCAGCGTTGCTGCTGGTTAAAAAAAAAGTCTATAGTATATGACTGCTGACTAAAATAATAAAATATTTACTGAAGAGAGATGAGAATTTAATCATATAAAAGTCTGTCAGTAAAGACATACTGGGCCATTATGGCAATGAAAAATATTATATGATATTACATCTGTCTCTGAGTTTGTGGGAGAAAAAATATGATATTGACAAATAAGTGCTTATGTAATTAGACTGTACTGTAAAGTATACGCAAAAGGTGTAGAGCTAAAAAGATTTTGAGTTTCTGGGCTGGGTCATGTGACGTTCCTAACATAGTTTTCTGACAAATCTCAAAGTTGAATTTCTTTTACTATGTAAAGAAAAAATATTAAAAAGCAGAGTTCCATTATGTGGAGTTACTGTCTTATCACTGCTAGAAGGCTTGGTTTCATGTACTTCAAGGAGACCTTCCCCTTTTCTGTAAAATTTGATGCAGGTTTTATTGCAAAAGATCTGTGCTTTTTGTGGAAGCTTATTTCAAACCTTCTTCAGTAAGTAGCTTCCTTTATGCAGGGCCTTCTCACGGAAAATGTGGAAGAGGGCTATTACGAAAGTTTTCAGGGAAGGGAAACCAAGGTCTCTTTTCTCAGTTTTTGTGTGGATTGAAGTCTTGTCTAGAGAGGGGAAAAAAATCAGGCCTTTCAGCCCTAGTGGAATACTCTACTTAAGGTACGGTAAGAGAAGTGGGACTTCTGCAGCTGTGATTTTGTCAGGGCTTTCTCTGTACGCAGGCCCTTGGATTGCTGTAATTCAGTTGTTGATAAAGATCATTAGCCTCTGTATGGTTCACATACTGCGTAGGTATGTCCTAAGGTGCATGATGGCTGAATTCTGCTTTCCATTATGCCCTTCTAAACCAAAGGCAGTACAATTAGATTTACTACTGATTTAAGCTAGCATAAGCAAAACCAGATACTTCCCCTGAATAAAAAATTGTGGGCCACTTGGAGAGCACTTTTTAAACAGCACTATATAGAATAAATGCATGTTTTTCTCTCTTGCCCATAGCTGTGTCCTGAAAAGTAATTTTAGTTGTAGCCCATGCTGGAATATCAGAGGTGTATCAAGAGTCACTGGAATGAAAACTGACATAAAAGGAGCATCTTGGTGTTCTTTAAAACAGTTACTTATTGTTGTTTTTTCATCTCTCTTCTTATGGTAGCTGTCCTTAAAATCACTGTTTTCATTGTTTGTGTCAAATGACTGCATTGCAAGTTGTATTTTGTTATTGCCTACTGCTGGGTTTCTTCCACCTTCCCCTGGAGCATCTTCCCTGCAGGAGGTAGGATGTTAGACTAAATGGCCTGTGACTCTGATCATGTATGGCAATTCCTACGATCCTAGGTTTGTATACTATATTGGAGCTTTGAAACTCTTGCATTAGATGGGATACGGTTGTATTGCCCCAGGGATGCAGAGCTGAAGTACCAAAGGAACAAATTAACAGGATGTCGCATTAAAATAATTTTTCAACTGTAATTTAGGTAACTAGATTAATGTGAATTAATTTAGGAATACTTAAATATAACATAATCACACCTAAATGATGTACAATATAAACAATAATTAAGGTAGAAAAATCAAATTTATGTAAAAAGGAGTCTAGACTTTCAGTGTTTGTACACCTCAAATACATCTGTTGAAAGAAAATAGAGTCAGAAGGGAATGGTTTAAATTCCAAATCATGTAGTAAACATAGTGCATCCTTTGACTCTTGGAGTCTTTCTGTAGGGAATTTTTTAAAACCTGTCATTTTCTTCTGGCTTATTTTCCATTACGAGGGCTGGCCAAGCCCTTCTGTCCAGTAGAGAAAACTGTTGAATTTCTGGTAAGAATTAAAGTGATGTGATTGCATTCTATTACCATTCCTGAAAATAAGTGTATTGTCTGGTTTTTTTGATACATGTGCTGTGGTTCTATTTTATAAAATGTTTAGCAAATGGCACATAAAGTTGGTGACCATATATATCGGTACTTTTTGATATCGATGTTTTAACTGCAAAGCAAGTTTTAAGGGTGAAATGCAGAGAAGTGCCAGAAGAAAAAGAACATTTGAAGCTTATGATGTAACTGAAATTGATTAAATAGTATGATTAATAATGTGGAAAAACTAATTTTCAACTGGTTTGTGAAAAGTGAGGAATTCCATTCACTGGAATTCATAGGTCACGTTACCCTGGGAGTGTTAGCACTATTAGGCATGTACGGGACAACCAGGTGATCAGGCCTTAGTGGATGGGAAAGGCTGTGGATGTGGTCTACCTAGACTTTAGTAAAGCCCTTGACACCGTTTCCCACAGCATTCTCCTGGAGAAACTGGCTGCTCATGGCTTGGATGGGCGTACTCTTCGCTGGGTAAAAAACTGGCTGGATGGCC
>NW_008794085.1:1067654-1140374 GCF_000699145.1 Aptenodytes forsteri
GAGTCCCCATCCCTGGAGGTATTTAAAAGACATGTAGATGTGGTGCTTAGGGACATGGTTTAGTGGTGGACTTGACAGTGCTAGGTTAACGGTTGGACTTGATGATCTTAAGGGTCTTTTCCAACCTAAATGATTCTATGATTCTATGATTCTGTGATTAATTCAGCCTGGAGAAATAGCAAAAATATCTATTTTCATTTTCCCTGTGAATAGATTTCTTCTACTTGTTAATTTCCTTATAAAGAAAAAATCCTGTTTGTCCATCCAGGCACCAAAATTCCTTAGGAAAGTGTTTGCACAATGGTCAATATTCTGTATCATTTCATCTTATTGCAACACAATTTTTAAAATTATTATTTGATTAATGATTTTGGTGACTATTAAATCACTTTGATCATGAAGAAGTAAAGTGAAAACTCAAAATCAAACTATGTAGATTTTGATGCTACTTGAAAAAGCAAGAGTCATCCATAACCTGATGACAACTTGCTGTTTGAACAAATGAGCAATTTTGTTAAGTTTTAAGACTTAAGGCTTGTAGTGGATTCCATTGTACAGCTTCCAGGAAGTTTACCTAATTTCAGTAATTCTATTATATTTCACAGAATAGACTCAGCAGCTTCCTGTCTGCAAACTTTCTCCTGGTTACTGAGCAATCAGTTGCTTGAAATACAAGCTATTGACACGTAAGGGGAACAGACAGGTGTTTAATCAAGACTCTGCTTAGGTGATAAATGAACCACTGCAGAATATAGCTTACTACTCTGTGTAGTGCATCTTAATAGAGAATATTCAGCTCTGTGCCAAAATTTTCATCACGTGAACTTTTGGATCCAGAGCTTTTCCGAAACTCCGCTTAATTGGTGAGAGAGATTCAACACTGTGCATGAACATCAGATTGATTTATAGCCTATTCAACACTACTAGCATGGTAGTTTTGCAAAGGATGAAATCATAAGCAAGCAGAGAATTTGTCCTAATTAAACTATGTATGTATACTGTACCTAATAAGAAAACAATCCAGAAGTAAAGCAAGAGAAGTCATTATTAGGTTCTGTTGCTCTGAAGCTCATTTTGTTTGCTGTTAATGCTCATCTTATAAATGCCATTGAGAGATCTACCCTTAAAAAACCCGCTAAAGAAAAAGATGAAAGTAATTATTACTTGAACTTTCTTAGACCTCAACCACAAGCTCTTTTAAAGGAAATGTAGTGAAATGAGGAAAATGAAGATAATGGGTGAAGAAAACGTGAGTCAGAATAAACAGAATACAGTAAGTTGCAGAATGCCAACAATGGAAACTTCTGCTAAGGCTGATCTGCACTCCTATTTGCATTCATGGAAGTGTCAGTTTGCTGTGAGCAAGGGATGATGTGGTGTACAGAAGGCAATAAGACTGTCCTGAAGTGCATTTCCCACATAACTGATAAAAAATAAGTCTTGCTAAAAAAGGAAGTGACAATCCATGCACTTTTCTAGTGCTCACTGTAGATTTTTTCCCATCAGACGTGGGAGTTACAAATGGAAGTGTATGCATGTCTAGGGACAGTAGTGTCACTGAGGTGAGTCACCTCAAAAGAGAACAGTTGGTGGAAGTGCTGCTTTCTTCTGCTCGTAGGAGGAAGCACCAATTGGTGGCTGAATATCTCTAGTTAGTTAATAGGAAGCTCGTTCAGAAAATGTCTGAGTCAGCTATCTTTTAAGCCTGCTTCTTAAACAGATTGCCCAATGTCTATCCTAGAGAGAAGCTGTCCAGGAGAAGGTTTGTGTATGATACCAGCTGCTTTTTCTGTGGATGAATTAACTTGTTTTTGTTCCATCAGCACAGCAACTTTCATCAACATTCAGCTCTTAGGAAGTAAAGCGTTTTAGACTGTGACTGAGGTGGTGCCTATTACCCACAACTTCTATAGCATTAGCCTTTGTTATTAACTCTGGCAAATCTATTTTCCACTTTAACTTCTCAGTAGTAAGTATATTATTCAAGACCAAGACTTGAGGTACGTAAAATAACCAGCAGTATCATACCCATTAAGCTGTCAGTTTTCAGCAGGGCACTCGTGATATTGCCTATGGCTTCCTGTCTTCCTGACTCCCTCCAACAATCTCCTCTCCATCAGCTGCCTCTCTTATGCCCCAGAAACTGCTGTCAGTGGCCCGGCGGATGGCTCATTTGACATGTCTGTCATGTTGTGAAGCGTGTGTAGGAGCTAGATTAAACGAAGAGAAAGCTAGCTCATCTGACTGCCTACCGAGGAGCTTCAGGTCAGGGAAAGCTTTCTCTACATTAGGACTGCAGTAATTGGAGGAGGAGAAGAGTAGAAGGAAAGGACAGCTCTGCAGTAAGGTAGGGAGAGGGAGGCAGCAGAGACTGGATGGAGATGGCTGAAGTACATATGCTGTTGGAGTATAGGAATAATAGCTCTTTTCAGTGCTGCATCGGAGTCTTTGAGAACTTTTAAGGAAATCATTTACTGTCAGCTTTTTCAGCCTTAGTCTTTCAGCACACAGTCTTCTCCTAATGCTTGCAGGCATTAACTCTTCCTGCTTCTGGAAAGTTGGAGGGACAAAACAGAAGTAGAAGGGCAGTGTAGAGGGCATGAATTCTGTCTGCCTGTGGATAGAAAGAGTGAGGCACCTTTCCCCTCCCCTCCCAAACCTGAGTCTTTTTGTGGAGCTCATGGTAGGTTACAGAAAACTCATCTGAATAATTCTGCACTCTCTGGATATCAGCTGCTTTTTTCAGTAGATTTGTAATGCTCCCAGATACAGTGGTGAGGTGAGCAGTGAAAATTTCTGGCACATTTTTAAGTAAAATGTGAGAGAGAGCAGCACTTAATATTGCATTAATGAAAAATCATCCCTGGAAAATAGTGGAGAGAGTTATTTTTATGCAAGTGTAGATTTCTGATGCCAAGACAATAAAGAGAAACCACAGTTTGTTCCATTAAGCTTGTATCATATTGTCAGCACTTGCCCATATGGAAAACATATAAATTGTCATGAAAACATGAAAATGGGACAATTCGGTAATGTTTTGAGTAGGCTTTATAAATATCATATGTATTTTTAAATACATAAGTGATGCAGTTTTGAACACAAAAGAACCACAGTTGTGGCAGCCAGAGTTTGCTGTGTTCCCAGAGCAGCAAAATTAGCAGAGCTGCAAATGCAGTTATTCAAAAGTTCAAAATTTGGAGTAAGTCAGAAAAAGTATTAAGAGATTTGGTGGGAAACCAGTAAAAGCTAAAAGGGGCACAAACATGCATTCTTTTTTCTCACCGGAGGTCAGAATTTGTGTGTGCACTTCTAGATTTAACAGAGCTTTTGTACAAAGACTCAGTCATTAAGCCTGACGACTAACTTGGTGACTGGAGCAAATCTTCAGCTCATGGGTGGATGAAGTGGTGGTATGGTTGGGCAAAGGGTAGAAACGTGGGCAGCTCTATGACCTTTCACCACGTTATGTGCTTGTATGGGTCTGGAAAGTACTAAGGCTGGGTCTACAGGTTTGTTCTGAGCCCTGCTGTTAAACACACCAGTTTTACAGAGTATCAGAGCTCAGTAGGTACGAATGGAAAAATGAGGCTATGCATTAGCTGAGAATCTGGCTCATTATGCAAAGAGAGGAGGAATCAAAGGCATCTTTGCATTTTTTTTCTCTCACCTTTTCCCATTAACTGTCTTTCCCTTAAGTTATGTGTTGAATTCGTGATGGTCTCAGTTTCAGGAAAAATTACTTTGCAAACACCAGCACTGTTGGGTATTATGGTGTGTGTTCCAGTAATTGGTGCAGGCCGGAGCCTAGGAGGTGTCTGGCAAGGAGAAGTGTTATTTTGGGATCCAGCTGGCCTGGGATTCCTTCACACAGGGTAATCATCCAGTAGCTTTCTGCCAAAATCTTTTCTGACTTGATTCCCTGTTTGTAGAGTGAATAACATTCCTTTCTTTCCCACCTCATGTAAGCCCTTCCCTATGGAGTTTAAACTCTCCAGAGCACATCACACATGCCTAGCTGAGGTCTTATAGTACTACTCCAGTGCAGTTCCTAATGTATTAAATTGTAATTCAGTAGAGTGTGTTCTGGGCCTTGAAAACAATGTCACCTGATTGTACTAGGCTTACCCTGTGTGTCTCCTGGGCGCCATCTGAATGAGAACAGCCTACGTCTCTTCTCCACGAAGGCGTGCTGGGTGTGCGTAACCCACCCTTCTGTCGCTCCCTGCGGATTTGTGACCTACTGAACAGGGGTACTCCTTCACTGGGGAAGTTGTGCTTCCTTCTGTGGATTTTTTACTGTTTTTCACCCTGGTGCTATGAGAATTTGCTTCTGGAGCTAGAGAAATCTAATGCCAGTGCTTTTAATGTACATCATAGAAGGATTCTGTGTTGGAGCCTTCCAAGAGGGAGGAAAGAGAACATGCAATTAAGAAGTAGTAATTCTTGTTGTTAGTGACAATGACAATGATGATAATGTCTGTCTTTTAAAAAAAATCTGAGGAAAAGTCTTACTGATTCATATTTATATAGAAAACAATATTGAAACATTTACTTCATAGCTAGTGGCCAAGGGATAAGATAAAATTCTGGTGCTGTATTTATATTGTGTTTTGCAGACATATCTAATCTTTAGTGGCATGAGAAATGTTGTATAAAAGTATGTCATCAAAAATTGCTGCAGCATCATACTTAAAAAACTGTCCTCTAGAAACCAGGTCAACTTTCACTGTAGCTTATGGTAATACATACAGACACTGCAGAGTTTTTTATATCTTGTAACGGAGATAGTATAGATAATAATATACTTTCATCTGTTACTTTTATCAGATCGTCTTACCTCCTTTGTGGCTTCAAAAGCATGCATTCAGAAAGGATTGAGACAGAAGTGTCTGCTTTATTTAATACGCACATGAAGGACATGATTCTGTTTACATTGAAGTCGGTGGAGATTTCTGTCCTTGATGGGAGCAGAAGCAACTGTCTGAACTCTACTCACAATGTTTCATTAGTGTTCTTTACGGTATGCATGTGGGGAATGGAGACTGACCCCTCAAATCATGAAAATCTTGTTATAATTGAACAGATATTAGAGCTGTAACTTTGTTGGCAATTAACAAACCTGTCAGTTCTGTTCTCTCAAGGTGTCTGTGTGACCTCCCAGTATTACAATATCCGAGTTCTGGCAACAAAATGAACTCAAAATAACATGC
This sequence comes from Aptenodytes forsteri, assembly GCF_000699145.1. Classification (NCBI taxonomy): domain Eukaryota; kingdom Metazoa; phylum Chordata; class Aves; order Sphenisciformes; family Spheniscidae; genus Aptenodytes; species Aptenodytes forsteri. The sequence goes on from NW_008794085.1 coordinate 1,072,865, forward strand.
ATATACTTTCTCTTTGCCTTCCAAGTCATTAGAAAAAAAAACTTCATTATTTTTCAGGGTTTCAAAAAATGATTGTCCTGTTGGAGAAGTGATAGTGTGAGGCATTAGTGAATGGAACTTTTCTCCTGTTTTTCTGTTGTCTTGAGTGTGGATTAGGAGGCTTTGCTTCACCCAGACACAGGTTTTGTAGAGTTATTTGGAAGAAGGTGCTGTTAATGTCACCTGCAATTGTCCCAATTCACCATGTGATACCGATTTTTCAGTTGATGGTATGTTAACAATTTTTGAAGGTCTTTTTGTATATATTGAAGAATGCCAGGAAGAGGATTAAAGTTTTAGAGAATCCATGAATAAAGTGGATGCAATGCAATGCAATGCAATGCAATGCAATTATCTTCCGCAATGCAGCGGAAGATAAGCTTCTGCATTTGGTTTGAGAGGAAGAATACAAGTAATTTCATAATATTTTCTTTCATCCAACAGCTTCTTTTGACTCTATGGTAACAGCAATTGGCTGAAATAATAGCTGTCTTTTTGTGAGGTCTTTAATACAGAGTAATTTTTTCCCCGCCCATCATATTATTGCATATTTTTAGTTTCCTCTAGGGAGGAATGTTCCTGAGGGACTTTGTTTGGTTGATCCCAGTTGTTTGCCCTCCTTCGTCTCCCAAGGAGGTTGAAGATCAGCTGTAAGTGATGGTCTAAGATCTTTTTTATGCTTCCAGGATAACTGCTTGTGTGTATAGTATACACACAAGTATACTTAACTGTAAAAGAAAGATGTTAAATAGGCAGTATAACTTTCAAGCCAGTCTTCTCAGGCACCTACGAGATCAGACCAGTTGTGAGTCACTTTCTCAGAAACATTTTAGAAGCTCAGCTCATGTAAGCATCAAATTATCTAGATATTTCTTTCAATTTTATTGATTTCCTGAAACTATATATGACCTTGGAAAACTTGGTCACACCAGTAGGCTTGTGAAGCCACCCTTCTTGTTGTATTGAGAAATTTTTTTTCACCAGACCCAGGCAGAGTAAAAAACTCTAAAATGCTTCTATAAAATAGTTGAAATTTGAATTAAACACATAAACCTTCTATTGATCTCATTAAAGAAGTTTGTATTTTATCTGATTTTGTTTATCTTAGTATTTTTTAATTTAGTATGTAGTTGGGGAGCACAATGACAGGATTTTTCTCTTCTTTTTGGAGACACTAATAAAGATTGTTAATTTTAAAATAACATCACTTTTGAAAATGCTTTTCAAATTCAAGATCCAGTACATGGCCTGTTCTTTAGATCTCTTTAAACCCTTGGTGAGATTTCTGTGCTTTCATTGATGAAGACATAGAGAAAATATTTTCCTAGTTTTCCCTTGCTTTAAGAGGCAGAGGATATCTGTGGTGAGTCATGGAGGAGTTTAGCTGTGGTACGTTACTAAAATGCATTTTGGCAGAGGATGGAGAAGTAACTACTCAATCTGTTGTGAAACAAGAGAGTCTTTCAACCCATTTTTCAAAGTGCTCACAGTTCCCATTTCAAGGCAAGTCAAACAATAAAAGTAGTGAGCAAAGAAAATTAATGTGTGTCTGGAATACTTTAATTAAAAATAATAATTATAATGGACCCATGGAGCTCATGAGCTCCTATTTTCTTCTTATTGTTGATTGATTCTGCTAAATTTTACTCTCACAGCAAATTATGTTGCTGTTCTGTTAAAATTCATATTTGATTACTGAGAGTGAAGCAATTTAAATGGGACTTCTATGAAAAAAAGAGCTCCGTTTTGAAACTGTATCCTTTATTTTAAAGATAGTTGTTTTAGTACAGGGATTTTATAATAAAAGATTTCACAATAAAGATCCCAAGCAAGAATTAAATACCTTAGATGATAGTTGGAGGACTCTCTTTTGAAAGCATGAAGTAAATGGTGACATCCAGGAAATTAAAATGCAGCCTTGGTAAAGGCAGCGTTCAAACAGAGTGATTATGGAACAATTTCTACATATGAAATTATTTCCTGTACAGGCTTTGCTTCTAATCACAGGTTCCCATGCAAATACCTGGTTTATTCTTTATCCTGGAATGCTGTGCTCCTTCTAAGCATGCTGTCAGCTCTACCCCAAGAACCCCCTTTCTGTTCGTAGGATAAGCTGTTGTGTACAAGCTGTTTCAGTCTGGAAGCCTGCTCTTCATTTTCTGCCAATAAAGTTAAATTGCACATGTTTTTGTTACTTGATGCACATCCTTTAAGACAGGACAGATCTCTTTTCTCTGAATCTGTAACTCTAGCACAAACTCTAATTTTACCTTAATTTGCAGTGATTCATGTGTTTCACACTACAGTCCAGAATGATATAGGGATTCTTGCAAGAAGAGGAGAATGGCAGTCAAACTGTCTTTCCTAAGAAACCTTAAAAGTATGACGTTGCAGATATTAAGGTTTATGAGAGTGACAGAGGTTGCTATCAGAGCAGCAGTCTTTAGAAGAGGATTGTGGTTCGATTGTCACAGCTTACTGAAAACAAAGATAAAGCGACGGTTGATTTAAGAACACCGTCTTTTTGTTATGTGTTCAGTAAGACAGGGAAAGTGGCTCAGAACAAATCTGATCTGATTCTGAATCTTTTCCTCCAAAACTTGAAGAGAATCCAAGCAAAGTGATGAGCTTCAAGTAATATGACCACATTTCCTTTTTTGTGTGTTTTCTAACTCCTTTGTGCAAGAAAAAGTTGTACAAGAGAGTGAATATTTTCGGGAACTTTAAGTCCATACTGAGTAAACACGTTGACATTTCTAACTTTTAACTTGAGTCTTGATACTGGACAACAATGGACTCAAGTCTTTGACTAAATTTATGCATGTTTTAAAATTTATTGCTTTGAATGGCATATGTGAAAAGATGTTTAGAATTTGAGCCTCATTTTCTTCATTCAGAGGAGAGGTGGCAGCAATATGCAGGGCTGCTCACGTGTCTTCAGATGGTTCAGTTGTGGGATAGAGCAAGAGCTAGCGGAAGATGAGCCAGTTTTGCGTACTTGAGCAAGGAGGAAAGGAAGAATCACAGGCTTCTGAGGGGAAAAGGGATAGCTATGTCATTCTACTCATATACCTGCGAGTAAAACCTATCTATTTCATACAGAGACTGGCAAAATGGGAAGAACAAAAGTAATGCCACTCTACATTAGAACATAAAGTGGCAGTTGATGCAGCCTTTGAAGAAGAGCAAACCAGAAAACAAGTCTTAAACCACAGGGTGTAGACAGATTGTGAAGTTTTCATGATCAGGCATTGTTTATCCAAAATATTGTGTAGTTTTCAAATATTCCTGTCTTATCTCATGAGAGAATCCATCTGTTCTCAGTGTATTTTCTGACCTTCTCATTTTCTGACCAAAATAGTCAGACTTCATGGCGACAGACTGTCATATTTTAAATATGAGATATATCTACATTTTGGTGAAACGAAGGACATGTACAGAATAGTCACAGAATCAAACTTGCCAAGTTAAAGAAATAGCTGTATCTGTCTTGGCGGTTTCTCATACTGTTTTGCCTGAAACAAAGTGAGTCTGCACATACATCTAATTGTGTTCAAATATTGTAATAACTCAGACCACATAAGAGAAACACCCCAGCACATATGGAGAAAGAACATAGGAAAAGTGTTATTCTCTGATTATGGTTTTTAAAATAACCTGTTAAAAGAACAAAGTTATTAAAAAACTTTCATAATTATTTAGAACTGCAAATAGACGTTAATTCATTTGATTTTTTATAGACTAGTAGTCTTTAATCTCCATTGCAGAATCTGAAGTGTACCTGTTACATACTGGTAAATTAGTTGTCAATCCCTTGGGCAGTATATTTTAATATCAGTATTATATGGTAGATGATATAAATCTTGTGTATGGTATTATTAGCTTAGGCAGCTGCTGACTTAAAAAGGCCAGTTTAACAAGTCACCACTGTATTATGTTTAATTAGGTACAGTTTATATAATGAGGTGTTCAGTTCTAATGGAAAGACATGCTGTGAGCAGCACATCTGCAGGAATAACTATTACAATCAGCATTGCAGAGACCCATGGAACTGCAAATTAGACTTACTTATCTAGAAATAAATTACATCCCAATGCCTTCATAAAGCTCATTAATTAATTCCACTGGCATAAAGGTCTTTTTCTTAATTTCATGTTCCATTAGCATAATAAACACAATTTGAGTTACAACAGTATGATCAGTTTAATGGATGCTATTTATTTTAGTTTTTTATTTAAAGTCCCGGTAACATAGAATTAACATCAATATGCTGTTTGGTCCTTTATTAAAAATTCCCATAGGATAACCAGCACAGATGTTCAATACAGCATCATATATTTGCTGCATTTTATGACTTCACTAATTGGCCATATGGAAAGGTGTTGCTTGGATTTAATTTTTTTTTTTAAATCTGATAAATTATATGGATTGTAATAGCCACAATTGGTTACTATGTGAAGTTGGACAGGTTAATATACACTGCATGCTAGGAGCAAAACAAGAGTAAGCAAAGTTTTTATGTACGTTGGTTCATAGTAAATAGTACCAATATACTTCAAGGTATATTAAAATCAGTTTCGTTAATGTGTAGTTCCTGACATAATTATAATTCTTTAATTTATGCAGACACTGTCTAATCAGAAGGAAATGTTACCAGCTATTTGTTTAGTCACAGTTAGGTTATAGACAACCTTATTGAAGTTCCACTCAGCTTTTCTTGAGCCCCACATTTCATGATAAACTACACCGTTAGGAACATTTATGGTAAGATGTTGTATGTTACTAGAACAAAAGGTTCCATTGTCCATCCAGCTGATACTGGTTAGTTTGAATGGTATCCATATCTACGGTTTTGTTAGTTTTTAGTAGACTAGGAAAATGTCTTAACAAATTTTGTTTTTACCTTATACTGTCCAACATTTTATGCTAAAGCCTACCTGTTAATATAACCAAGCTAATTCTGTCATCAGCTTGGTGTATATATTTTCTAAGGCTTGTCTCTTACATTGTTTTTCCATTTCCTTGTCTTATTTCTCCTCTCTGCATTTAGTATCAATGACTATCACTGCAAATATCTTCCCCTTCAACCTATAATGTAGCCACCTTCTAATGTTACAGAGTGATTTTGGGTAATACTCGTGTCATATAAATCCATCATCTGATTTTTCACATAAAAACTGATTTCTGTCATTACACTGTAATTCACCTTTCTATTTCTCCCTTACTTTCCAAAATCATCTGAACAGGAGTCATCTATCTCTGCTAGTGTGATTTCTTTCTATTACATGACCTCGCTAGTGTGATTTCCTTCTATTACATGACCTCAATTATGGTATCAGAAAGAGCTGCACCAGAGCAGATGAGGGCAAGTTGCCTTAATTTCAGTGTGTATGTCTGTATGGGCATACACATACACAAGTATATAGTTCTCAAGGGTTACGTTAAAGCATTTTGCTTTAAAAAATGTTCTGTAGCTCATTGCGTTTTTAATACCCCCAACCCAGCACATGCACATACCCTTGGGGTTTTTGGTTTGAGCTTGGGGTTTTTTAACAATTCCTTTTCATATATTTAATGGCTGGATTTTTTTAAGGCACTTAAGCATATAGCTAATCTTAAGAATGAAATGCCTTTTACCTTGAAATTTAGGTTTATATCATAAATGGAAATTGTCTAGCAACATACAGAAAAAGAAGTAGCCTTCAGTATAATCCCGTGTCAGTGACTCTGAGCTGTAGGAAGCACAAAGCAGTGAAGTTGTATGATCAGACTAATGTCTCTTTCTTTGTAAATTCTGTTTAGTGCAGATGCTTGAATGAAATTTTTAAAATGAATCACTATTTTCAGATGTCTCAGTGTTATGGGTCCTAAGACACACGTCAGAAAAAAATGATTTTGCACTGAAGGACAAAGCTAACATTATTACACTGCTGCATTGTCTGTGAATATAATAAAGTGTTTTCATGCACTACATAGCCATGCCATGTAAAGGTAAAAGAGAGGTGACGATAGGGGGTTGATTCTGTCCCACATTTAAGAAACGGTGACTTGAAAAGCTTGTGCATTTTCAAATTCTTACATAGATATTTGTTGTGTGGTTCAAGCTGGAAATACAGGTTTTTCAACAACAACAAAAACAAGCTGGACAAATAGCGCCAAGTCTTAACCTTTTGCAGGTGGTTGGGCTAGTTGTGGTTAGGTAGACAATCATGTATAATCTTTCTTTAGCAGTCTAAAATGAACCCTGTCCCAATTATGTGGGCATGTGTAAGCTAAACCTTGCTCAGGTGGCAGTGAGCTGCTTGAGGGGATGGACTGAATGCATTTGGGACAGAGGGAGAGGCAGGCAGTACCGTCAGAAAACAGGGTGTCAGAATGATTCAGGTGATGATAGGTCTTACTGGATTGCTATAAAGTAGGAGTGAAGAAGTGAGTTGAGCAGTAAGAATCCATGGGGACTCTGCAGCCACCTATAGAGCTTCATGCTGATTCCTTTTTGCTTGCTATACCTTACTCTGAGAGCTTAAACTTACCTCCTGTTATTAGCCTGTGATTAGCTTATGTTACAAGTGCAACGCTGCCATGTGGTTTTGCAGGCGAATGTACTCTAGGAAGTTTTATCCTCAGCAAGAGGACAAAACCACATTGCTGGTTGTACAGGGCTATTTCTGTGTTTTATTTTGATATCTGAGCCTGTAACTCCAAATCCACTCACAAAATTATATTCATAATGACAAGGAACTGGCATAGAAGATTTTGGAGAATCTTCTACCTGCCATTCCCCTGACTTCAGAGCACCTGAGGTATCAGACTATATGAAGTTGAGCACTTTGAGTTGCCTGGCAGTGCACTGGGTATGTGACAGGTGTATTTTTCTCCGCTGTCTTTTGTCACAGACACCACTATCCTATCCCCACTTCCACCATCAGCTTTGCACTGTGAAGCTGAACAGACAGTAGTTGGCTTTGTAGGGTTGAGCGCAGGGCCTTGCCTGAAATGCACCCAGCAATTTTCTTTGATCTGTTGGATTTAGATTAACAGAGAAGTCTTGGGTTCAGTGAGAACAGGTTCTTCCTGTTGATACTTACTCAGCTGACGGTTCCTTCTCTATCCCAGTTATGATTGGGTTTTTGTAAAATCTGAGAGGATGGAGTAAGAAAGGACAGCACTCAGGGAATAAGTAGGCACTTTTTGTTGAATGTGTCCTAAGACACACACATCAGGAGGAGATGATTGTTCATTGAAGGGCAAAGCTAATGTTATACTGCTGCACTGCCTGTCACCCTCTGCGGGGAGGTGTTCTGATGAAGGGCTAAGAAAGAATAGGGAGAAAATATAGCAGAACACAAGAGTTGCTACATATAGATTTAGTCTTCTTCTGAAATAAGGCATCTTTTGAACGTTGCTTGTCATCTGATAGAGAGAGAAGTAGTGGAGAATCATTCTGTTTCAAGCGCAACAGGTTTGTGGTTTGAGACTGATGGGAGTTTAAAAGCATACCGTGTGAAATGTAGTTTTAGTGCCTTAATGAAAGGTGCCTCTTCTGTTTGGGATACTGCAGTATGGCTGGATAGTTCAGATCGGTAAAATACTTTCTTGTTGTCAAGGTTTCATATTATTTATGAGCAAAGCTTGTTTTATTCATTGTCTTGCAGATTCGCTCAGCTTAAGTGAGGCCTTTGATGTTTCTAGGCTTTTGGGAATGGAAGGAAAGATGTCATGGAGACTAGAGCATAGCTGCCTCATTACTCCTGGTCTGGCTCAAGGTGAGAAACCAAAGAAGGTGGCTCAGGTACATCTGGAAGTATCAGGTAGTACAAACCACTGTGTCCTAAAAACCCAATGCAAAATCCAGCTTCAGGTAGAAGATAAACATGCCCCCTTTGTTTTTAGGCTCTGTGTGTATGTGCCCACGCTTAGGATACAACATCCCGTCATTGGGGAACACAGAAAAACATGGCTACAAGTATCATTTCACAGGCATGGCTGGTCCTGGGAAAATTTGGCTAGGGAAGAGGCAAATTGCTGTTAACTTCAACCGGAGCCCAATCACACAAAAATACAGAATAAAACACCTTTGCCACATAGACCTAAATGTCACCTAAATTCTAATGGAACCTTACTGGGTTGCCTGGCTAGAGAAGCTCCAACAAGAATAGTTGAGCTTCTCAAACCTCTCAGCAATACCTAGAGACCTCCTATCTCATTGGTGTCCTAATAATGAGAGATGGGGGATTTCTTGTTTCTTTAAAACAGTATGAGGAATAAAAATGGAATTGAAATGCTTTGTAATGCAGCCTTAATACAGACATTGACCAGACGTCAGGTTGGTACAACTGAGTAAAATGTTAATACAGTCAAACATATTTCTAAAAGCCATCCAATGCACGTTATTTACACAGGATATTACAGATGTTTTATTTGCAGCTCAGTGATAAATATTTAAAGAGCAGAAATATTATTTAAAAAGCTTGTAGAACTACAGGTGTCACTTTTCCTAATAGAATCTGTTTCCCCTAGTAGTTTATATCAGTGATCCTGTAAGTATCTATAGAAATGTATGTATTACTTTCTGCTTATGAGTGCTATCTATAGTCTGTACTTTGCATGATCTCGAGGAAGCGATATCAAGTACCGTGCTCAGGCCTTGGACTTCAGACCACCAACTGTAGCTTTCTGGTTGTTGATTTTTTCCCACAGTTCTTGCTTAAAAAAGTAGATAATTTGTAGAACAAAAATCATCAGACAGAAATGCATAGAGAAACTGAACAGTAACACTAATGTTGAATCCACAGGCCTTGTGACCTTTTATATTTGTTTAAGCAGCCTCTTTTAATTAGTAATAGTGTTGCACTCAGGTAAACATTAGTGACAATTGAAAACAGCACCTTATAAGCAAAGGATATGTAGAAATTTAATACATATAGCTGAACTCAACTTCTTTAACAAGTTGGTTTGTTCTTGTCATAATGCTTGAAGTTAATGGACAACTAAAATAGAGTGGCTACATGTGTCATACATTGAGTGAAGAGGACTGACTAAAAGCCATTAGTGTCCAGAAAAGAAAGACAAAGGCAGAAATTATATCGCTTCCAGATGAATCCTAACTACTCCCCAAACTCTGTGTTAGTATGACAGGCAAGACACAGGGCCATTAATCGGAAGGTCAGATAGTGCAATTTTAGCCAGATTTTCTTGATTGAAAAGGCACTGGAAAATTATCTAGAATGCTAGTTTTATGGAATCTACAAAATACTTTTTAAAAACTGGTTTAATGGCTTGATGGTCTAAGTGACAATTCTACCTGTCATACTAAAAGGGAAAGTTAGCTTTCAACACTGCTTATGGTAGAAGTGCTAGAAGAGCTGAGTTATGCTGCATTTTGAAAAAAACTTTTAATTCTTTTTTTGTTTCTTCAGAATTCTCTAACGCAGTTAAAGTGTAAACCTTAAAACTCCCTACCATTACTACTGTTCTCGAATTGATTTAATGTCAGCCCTCATAGCTTCTTTATTCCTCAAGAACTGTTTTACTAGTAGAACTCTATCAGCATTTTATCCTTAACAGTTTAAAAAAAAATAATTTAATAGTTAACTCCCCCACATCCTAATTATAGATTTTTGAATCAGTTTCATCAATCATATTTACTATTCATTTAATTAAGGTGCATTTCAAAACAGTCCACTAGCGACATCAAATACTAAATACAAAGCAGGTACTTGAATATATGGAACATGGAAAACTCCATTGTAGACCATTTGTATGTTCCTGAGAAAAACGTCTCAAACCCTTCTCTTCACTTAGCAGATACGCTAGCTAGAGGTTTTTGTACTGAAGAATGTACATGACCTGTTGTTTTTTGACATTTGATTCCTCCCACTTCTCAGCCACTAAACAGCGTGGGTATTTGCTGGGCACCTGTATGAAGTCAGTTTGGTAGGAGGCAGGCCTACCTACTTAAGTTTACCAGTCTTGAAATACTGAAGTTAGACTAGTGCCGAAACTTAGAATGGAGAAGAAGGAAAAATCTTAAAGTCCTCTTTTTGCTAACCAATAAAAGTTGCTCCAGCCAAAAATACTCACATATTTATGGCCTCATGATTAACATAAGGCAATGTTTGCTCTCAGGCCTTTTGTCAGCTTTGTTCCTCTGTCACTACTTTTCGTTCTTTACTCTCCTCCTGTCAGTAAATCCACATGAACAATAACTGAAAGATCATTCTGTTAGTATTATAAATACTGTAATGGATCATTGGTTGGGCTGACTTATCTGCTACTTGAAGCTTGAATGAATGTCCACAAGTTGCGGTAAATCTGTTTCTCTGTAATGGAGCAAACCCCAAATAGTGCATAACAAGAATCATTGAGCTAGAGACACTACAGCTCTAATTCTTGTATCCTTGGGCTCTCAGTGTATGTTGGATACCACTTGCAGTTTTGGATGAGGAATTGGACAGGCTACAATAATAAGTGGTCTAGTTAATGCTGGCTGCAAAATAACTACTTGTACCAAACAAATGGTGTTTTGCTGTAAGAGGAGGAGATGCTACTGTTTTAGATTAAAACCTTTCATTTTCCCATTTTGGTCGCACACATTTTCCTGTACATCTGTGGAAGTACAGTTCTGAGGAAGGTGGAGCAGATGTGTGGTCAGGCAGCGGTATTTTGTCATTTGACTTAGCGCAGTGCGAACCAGGTGACATTTTAAGGTTTGTGTTATGTAAGAGGTCAGATAAAATCATCTAATGATGTCTTTTAGCCTTGAAAATTAATTAACCCGTACTCTGTCTTTTTTAATGGATGAGCTTTCTGAGACTTCTTTTCCATTTCATTGTATTAGAATGTAAACACTCTTTGTTAGTAATAGTTAATTATTCTGGTCTGTAGAGATGATGACACATTTGGGACCAAAATGGGAAAAAAATGGTGATGTCACGTTTACTGAAGTACTCCTGCTAAATTTTCTTACATGTAGTGATGTAATATAATTGCATGAATCGTGTTCATAGTATGTGCAAACACCGTTTTCGAAGTAAGAGAACTACCCTTTCTGCCACTCCTAAATAACCTAGCTTTTTTTTTTACTTTGCATTAAAGACACGTGACTTCTCCACTGTTCATACAGTTTGTCATGAAAAATATCAGTGTCCACTGTTCCCTTTATGCCTAGATATTATACAACTGTCAAAGAAAAAAATGACACTCTTCCTTTCCCTTAATATTTACCAACTTAAGAGATTTTGTTGTCAGTTTAGCAATCTCAGAAGGAAATAAATGACTACATAGTATGGAACTTTCAACTGAAAGACTCATATTGTCTTCCTTTTTATTTCTTAGGCCATTTTCCATCAGTGCAGTGAAATGAAAGAGAGTGCTAGTGCTTAATGTGTCGGAAGCTACACAGATTTTCAGTTACGTTTTGCTTTTTTCCTTTTGCTCTTATTTATCCTAAATAAATTTATGACTTGCCCTGAGGCATTTATCAGTCAAATGTGACACTGCAATCAATTTTATGAGTTTTTAAGCCAAAGTAAATGTCAAATGGCAACAGAGGACACTCAGCACCTTACAGGATTGGGCCCATAGTGAAAGTTGATGTTTGAAGACTAAACATTGTATAATAGTTTTGAAGAATTGCTAGATTTCATTATGAAGTTTTGCTTAAACTGGTGGAAAAGCATGGCAACATGACAGGATGTACATAAGGATGTATCCTAATTTCATAAGATAGGATGACTGCACTGGGCAAATAATATTCTGTAAGATGTATTTCCTGATTTTAGATAATGCTTTAATGACAGTTTATAATTTGGAAAGCACTCCAAGCCCATATACATTGCATCCAGAAAACAAGCCTGCAGGTTTCAGTGTGTTTCTCATTTTTACTCTCACGTGACAGCTTAACTTGTTACTACTTGATTATAATTAGGTACTTGATTTTCATCAACAATAATTTCTAAGTAAGTGAAGTACTTTACATTTTTTAAAGTAGGCTTTGCTTAATACTGTGTGATTTCAGCCAAGAACACGAACCTCTGTGCCTCAGTTTACTTATCCATAGTATGAATAATTTAGCTACCTCAAATATGATATCCAGCATCAAAAAATGTCTACGTAGCATTTTAAGCTCCAATTGATCTTAGCAATAAATTGAACTTATCCCCTATACCATGATATATTGACCTTTGAAATCCTAAATTTTAGACCTCAAAAAACCCCACTGTATCTTTTCTAACATCTTCTCTTTTCTCTTATTAGCATAGCATGCCTCTTTTTTAATCTTGTTGTACAATTCTAATTTCAAAGTCACATGTCTGACTGAGTTTCTAACCACTGAAGAACTACCCAGGATTAATCAAAGCTTAGTTTGTGCAGAGAGGGTCTTTTGATTCTCTTCCTTTTGCTGGCTTTAACAGGATATTGCCCGTGTAAGCAAAATCAATGTTAAATGCTTGCTAGAAATGTCTGGGAGTTAACATAAAAGGTTCTGTCACACAAATGACGGTCCTGGAGAAACTTGAAAACTGCTTACATTTACTTCAGGTTCTGCTTAGAATGCTGTAGTCTGACAGTGGAGTCTGGCAGCACCCGGACGTGCGCATATAGTCGCGGGGCTGAGTTTCATTGAACCATTTTCTGTGCAAAGTAAAGGTAACTGAAAGAAACTGTGAACAGTAAAGTATTACTGGAAAGTTATTACTGAAAAATTATTTGCATAAGCTGTGTATATACAATATATGAATCCTGATTGGTTTTCCATTTATGTGCTGGAGACTGTTTGAGGCCCTTGTAAGGACACCAGTGGAAAGGTGGCTGGGGGTTATAAAGGAAAAAATTATAGAAACCGTTTTAAAGGATGCTTTAGTGAAGGAATGAATGACTTTAACTGGAAAGGTATGAGGAAGGAAATTCATTGTGCAGCCTGCCATGGGCAAGCAACTGATTTGGAGGGGAAAAGGGAAAAACATTTAAAAAAATGAGTGTGAACTGTTAGAGAAAAATTGTTGGCTACTCAAAAGTATCTGAGAGAGAACTGACCCATGAGACCTGAGCCCAGAAAGAGGTTCAGGAAAGAGAAATGGATATGGATTTTTAATGTCTTTGTGTGTGTGTGTGTGCACACATGTGTGCACGCACATGCATGGGTGTGTATCTATATATATGTAATTTATATGTGAAGCTCTTCTGCTCTCCCAAAAAGAACTGTATGTGGAAATCTTGTCAAAACCTCCATGTTTGCTGGCTTTGCTATTACACGTGAAGGAGTAACCTCAAAACTGGGAATGTAGTAGAAGACATGGATGTATGGAAAGTCAGTGCATATGCTGTAGGGGAGTCTGGTGGTCTAGCACGGGTCTCAATGATGAGAGCAGCAATTCTGAGTGGTGCTATTCTCAGAGGGTAATAGGGAAAGGGACAGAGAGATGAAGACTGCCCAAGTGTGACACAGTACGGAAAAGGGATAGAGAGGGGGCCTATTCTCAGAAACTTGTATTCTGAGATGCAGACCCCAGCATAACAGTCTAGGGAGTGTCTGGCAAGTGGAGCTCTACATATCTCTAAGTATTACGAGTTCTGAGAGAGTTGAGAGGTTGAAAGATTTGCCTTGAGTGATCAGTAGGTACCGATTGCCTGAGATGTATGAATTTTTTTAAGCCACTTTTTCTGTGAGGGATTGTAATAGGGCAATGGCGTCATTCTCTAGCAATAACATCCTGTGGAGATGGCTATTTTGGATTTTTCACAGAAGTGCCTGCTTGTTACACACAGCATTTTCCTTTTCTCAGAAACCCTTGTGATACACTTATGTAGAATTTTATTTATGTCTTTTCAAATTCAGAGAGATAAGCATGGATCCCAGCATGGAGGAGAATAGATTTTTTTATTCCATAAGACAAGTCAGTGGGCAGTCATGATAGGGCCTTCATTCTAAACCTTCTGTCTTACCCCAGCAGCAGTGCTGGAATCCATAAATGTAACTGCTTACCTTTCCTGGCAGCTTAATCGGCTCTGTACCTGTTTAAAACCAGACATATCCTTTTGGGTTATTGGAAAGCTACATTCCAAGTCGTGGAACGATGAACAATGTTCCGGGACAGATACGTATGTAGAGCTTAAAAGATGTGCTTTCTGAAACCCATAATTATAAAGTTTGCTGGACTACCCACAATGTGGTTGAAATAGATTGTGTACTGATCTTCGTGGGTTTTTTTTCTTTTGTTTTGTTTTTGTTTTTCCTGAATGGGAGAAATTTGTACAGATAGAAATCACATGAGTACTTCAAATTTTCATTTCAGTTGTTGTGTTTGTGAATGCATTCATATGTGTGTTTTGGCAGAAAGAAAGAGAAGGCAAGAAACAGGCAAGAAACACCATGTACATGTGTACTTGAATATAATATATATTGAGCAATGACCAAGGTGGCAGAGTTTGAAGATCAGATTTCTAAAATTGCTCGAGGCTCATCTGACTATAACGCTGAAACCTGTTAGCAGCTCCCACTGACTTCAGTGAGAGCAGAGTTAAATTAATACTGAAAGCTTTTGAAAATTAAGCAATTTATTTTCTGAACTGTGATTGAATAGCCTGACCTGGTTCTCATCTGCTGCTATTGAAATTTTAAAATAAGCGCAATTTTCTTAATCTCCAAAATTTGTTGAACACTTGCCTGTTCTTTTGTCTCCTTGTGCAAATCCTGCTGCCTGCCTGTGGGAAGCTGCGCATGCTTGTGCTGTTTAGAATGAGATGATTCCTGTAGTGTGCTTTTCTTATTGGAGTGACTATTGAAAAGAGCCTAACTGCTATTGAAGATGGTCAACTGCCATGCTACTGAATTGCTTTCTTAGATATATTTCTTAAAAATCTCTGCCAACATCTCAGAAATGAAGAATTTTAAGGAAGTATGAGTTACTATGTAATAAATTATTCTTTTACAGAAAAAACTTCCTGTTCCAAGTAAGCTACTTTGGGGGAGTAAATTAGAGTAGCATTTTGCTGAAGTTGTGTATTTAAAGGAGGATTATGCACAGTGCCCTTGTTTTGCCAGATTCAAATAGCTACTCAAGAATCATAAATGTTTCAACAGCCTGCAGCATTTTTTTGCAAAAATGCACAATGACATTCGTCCTTTTCCTCTGCGGCTTTCTTGGGACTGTTCCTGTTTAGGATACCATGTTCAGAAATATTAAAGACTTCTAATATAAGCATTTAGATACTTCATTAGTTTGGATGTAAAGCAGAGAAGGGTGACTCTAGCTAACAAATACAGCTGCTTCTTGGGCTGACTGGTTGATTTCAGCAGTGCTGGTTTCAGTAGTTGTCAGTAAATTCTGCCAGATTTAAAGTGCTGTGTTTTGTTCAGCTAAGACATGTCTTTGGTAAATTGCTGAGACTGAAGTTTCAGGGACTTTTATGCTATACTTACGGTTCATCTAGTTTGGCTGTTTTCAGAACAGGCTGAAGGTATTGTAATCAAAGTGAAAAGCGTGGACTCATAGAACTTGGTTTAGGAAACAGCTCTCCCTTAATCCGGAAACATACATGAGAATTGATAGCATTGGTATATCTTATCTCATCTGAGACCTGAATCTTGCAGACACTTATGTACCCTCATAAAACGTTCATATTCCTATTGACATTGCAAAGTAGGTGTCTCTTTGCAGGATCTAGACCTTATTGTGGTTGTGGAAGTTATCTTTCTCTGCATAAATATTCCATCTGGTTTTTTAGGCTTGCCAAACTCTCAACCTAGCTGATTACACGCAGCACTAAGTTCCACAAAGTGTTTCTTTATTTACCTTTAAAATATTTTTTTGTGGTTTTAAAACATCTGCATTTTTAATTTTTCCCTGGTGTAGTTCAGGCTATGGAAGGGTACCTAGGAGTACTTAGTATAAAAAAGTGGATGTAGTGTAGAGGAGGTGTCATCCCCTCTTATTTATTGCAGCTTTAATTTGGAAAGACCTAATATTTGCAGATATATTTGTTGGAAATTGCTTGACAAATATATCTTTTTCCTCTGCTGTGCTAGAGTTCCTTTTTTTTTTGTAAATGAAATTGGATTTAAAAAGTTACACTCACTATTGAAGATTCCAATCAGTGTTATATTCTACAGTTAAGTTCTCCAGTTGTATTATTGAAGTTTTCATGTTAACCATGCATGATCTGCCTGAACTGACTTGAGCCTGGATACACTGTAGCTGAGTTTAGAGAGTTCTGTGTTGTGTGGTTTTGCTTGGTTTGATTGGGCTTGATTTGGGATCTTTGTACTTCAATGTTGCTAGCATTTATCCTCCCTATTAAAACTTTGATTTCTATTTCATAATGTCTGTGATTTTGCTTTATCTGGGCTATCTCACCTCACTGTTTCCTTGGATAATAAAGGGATGATCTGAATAATGAGCTAGTATTTTCAGTATTGTTCCCTCTTCCTGTCTCAGCATAGCAGAATATCTTACTTGCTTTTATGGTCACTGACAAACATTTTTGCTGAGCAGCCCATGACACTGCTAGCTGTATTCCATGTCTACTCCTGTGCCATTTAGAGCCCCTCAGTGTGCAGCCTGAATTGTTTCTTCTGGTTCATGATACTTCACTCATTCCTGTAGTATTTTAAGTGATTCAGCATTGCATTGTAGATTCAATAAGTGTACTTAGATCCTTCCATCAGTTCCTCAGAAGTGTCTTATAATGTGGCAGCTACAGGTTCAAATGTGTTCATTCATAAATACTTCCACTTACTGATCAATAACTATCTTAAATATCCGAGCTATGATAGATTTCCTTGGAAAATTGCATTCACCAGTGCAGTGCAGTGAGGACTGTAGAAGGATATGAAGTAGATAGATAGATTTTAATACAGAATTTTTTTTTAATATGGAAATGATCTGTTATGTAATTCTGTAATGAGATGGGTGGGCAAACAGGTAACTGCATCCATAAAGCAAAAACATGAACTGGCAGCACCGCAGTGGAAACTGCAGGCTTGATTTCTCTTAACTCATGGTAAATGTAAGGTAACGTACTCCTTAGTAATGTGGCAACAATGGGGGAATTAGCACAGAGAAGCTGTAGTGCTGCAATATCCCACTCTAGCTTACTGCCTCCATCTGTTTAATTGTCCATATTGTAATTGCTCTCTATACCTAAAACTTTTTCCCTTGGTTTGTGATTAGGTAATTTCTCTGATAGCTCATTGTTATTGTGGAAGAGCTGCACAGGAGGCAAGCCCAACAGCCTTTATATTTCACTCTGCTTCTGAAGCATTTGTTTGTATCACATTCTTTTTCTAAGAAAATAAATAATGTGTGTTAACAGTGGAATAAACCCGACTTTGTTGTGGTGGGCTTATGTGGGCATGGTTTTAGGAAGAGGGTTAAGGGGACTATCCGCTCTCCATATGTCTTGGAGCATGTGTGATCACACCCAGCATGCACATGGGACGGAGACCCTCTTTTACTTCCCCCACCCAGAGCATATCTGTGTTGACCCGGGCTTCTGCTCTGACTTCTGCCGTGGAGGATGTTCACAGTTCCTATTCACAGTTAGTGCCTTTATGCCTTTTATATACCACAGATGGTTCTCCCTTGGTTTTTGAACAGGCTATAAAGTTGGGATAGAAGCATGAGGAAGCATGGATGCTCTGTAAATTCTCACACATTAACCACTAGTCTAGCGTGGGGGTATGTCATGTAATCCTGAGATACGCACTGGTGTAGAGAGGAAGAAGCAGATTTCATTCTGCCTCCAAACTTTGTGTTTGTTTTTGAGTGGGCTTTCTATGTCTGCCCTTTAAAAATATACAGTCTTCCTCATTTTGGATCCTAGCCCCAAATTAGTCTGGGCATTCTTCAGGTGCAGAGTTATGGGCATAAAGATTACACAATCTACATGTGGGATTTTGTGAATCAGGTGTTCATAAAACTTAGGCAGTATTGCATGTCTGTGTGTAAATTGTATAAATTTTGAATCCAAGTGATACACAAATCTTCAGTGAATAGGTTGCAGAACTCCCTGTCATTTATTTTTATGGCTAATGGCTTTTTTTACATTCCATTTTCTACAAGTTTTCATTAAGCAGTGCATGTGAAGTGCTTCAACTTGACTTTGATGCACATTCGTTATCAGAAGGAAAGATCAGGCCTTTTATCTCTAAACTACAGATCAATTACCTTCCTAAACACTTACCTCATAATTTTCCTTTAAATAAAAAAGAAAAAAAAAGGTACCACAATTCACTGTATTAAGACAAGAAAAAGGAAAGTGGTTAGAAAAAATAGAGGCATCACCTAAGATAAGATACAAGAGAGCATGGACCTGCCATTGTAGGATTAGATACAGGTGCACAATAATCATATAGAGTGTAAAAGAGGAAATGGTACCTTACATTTAGAAGTAAAAAAATCCTTAATTTCTTGAAAGAAGATGATGGCTGGCTTGCTAATGAATTAAATATGTGACAACTTTTAAGTGCAGCACAGCTGCTGAGTTGTCAGAGCAGGTGACTTTATCATCAGCAGATTTTGATGGTATTATGCTTAGGATGAAATAACCACTTGTTTCAAAAAACAGTCCTATGTGAAGGTCGGTCTCATAGATTTCATTCCTTAATATTCTAGCTGACATTCCCATTTTCTGAAGTATGAGTCTTTAGATACATAAGTCTTAGATATTGTAGTATCAAGAAGGCTACTATGTGCAGCATTGCAATTAGGTAGAGGAAATCCTCTTACTATGGTACATATGTGACCGGTAAACCAAAACTTCCAAATTGGGGTTTTTTTTGTTTATACGTTTTTACTAGGACTCTCGTAATAGTGCAGTCAGGTTCTAAATATGAGTGCTTTTTGATTCAGCACTGTAAGACTTAAAAAAAAAATTAATAGAAATAGCATTGGAGTTCATCGTAGATAATAAAATACTAACCTCCTCTTACACAGCTCTCGGCTGTGTAGGTTCAACTTATGAGGTATTTTTCTTTTCACTAACTCAAGTGAAATGACATTGAGTTATTATTTCAGAAAGGAAGAAGTGAAACTGTTATTTTATTAATTTATATTCCAACATTATTTAACAAGCTAGTTTAAAAACACAAGAATCCCCCTCTTTGAAACTAAAATAGTCAAATGCAGAAGAAGCTATTCAAAATTGTCTTTTAATAAAAGTTTAAAGTCTTCAAAATATATTTGCCCCTCGAGCAAACTTTTTTCATTTAATATTGTGTCTGTTAATTAGTGCTTCAAATTTGCAAATTATTTATTTGTTTATATCAATGTAATACCCAAAGCTCATCTCATTGCCAGATTTGAATGAAATATGATCCTGTTTATTCTATTAAAACGAAGGCTTGAAATTGTTACCCAAATGCCACAGGAATTCTTGCCATTTTCTCATCAAATTCCTCATCAGATTTTCTGTTAAAGTCACATTGTTTTAGATTTTGAGCCTTGGCATTTAAATGAAATTCAATGTGCCCCACTGGAGAAAACATCTGCAGGGACATATTATGTACAATATCCATTCCAATCAAGCAGGAGTGTACTGTGTGACTGAATGAGAAGCTTATTCTTACTCCACTTAGGTTTACCCTGATGTGGCTATTGAGTCAATCTGTGAGAAGAAACGTTTAGAAAATTAAACTAGCAGAACAGGAAAGATTTTTTTAATACTCAGAGCAGATACTTCCAGTTGCACAATATTAATTTAAGAATGACATTTTTTAAAAGAACCTGAAGGAGTTTGGTGCCAAATTCCCTCAGAAATTCAATGGGACTTGGGAATCAGGGCCCCCAGGGTGCCTTGGTAAATCTCGCTGAGTGATTAGTATTAAGGGTTTTCTTTGAGTATAAAATCATGATCTACATAAACTGAAGGGAGTAGAGAGGTGTTGGGGAAGAAGGAAAAGAAAGAAAGAAAAACAAAATCAATTCTGTAATACTATAACATATATTAAAAAGTTGCAGAAATTCTATAAGCGTGACGTTAGCTGTCAGTAAAGATGACCTGGAACAGGCCCTTTTCTTTTTGAAGCAGCTGCCTTACGCACTAAGCTTGTCCCATGTTACCAGTTGGTGGGCAAAAAAAGGCAGTATGGAGGAGCAACCCCTTCCACAGCAGCAGTGGGTGTTTGTGGAACCCGCTCCTTTTCCTAACGAGGAATTCAGACCAAAAAAAAAAAAAAGTCTCTTTAAAATGTATATATGGTGACAGAGCCCTCTGTCATCCTATGACAGAGCACCTGCCTGTAACACCTCTTCTGCTGCAGAGCTGTGAATAAGAGCTGTCGTTACGAGCTTTTCAGCTACTTTAAATAAAGACTAGAAGAGACGTGGCAGTGGAGGTGAGGGGGTCACTCCAGAGAATCACTAGAATTGATCTGTATTTAGCACTACAGGACCACATCAAGAACACCAGGTCCAGTTTTTGTGCCCCCTAATACAGGAAGGACATTGATAAACAGGGACAAGTTCAGCAGAGGGCTAGCAAGATGGAGCCAGGCTGTTGACAGTGGTGCATGGTGAGAGGAGGAGAGACAACAGGCATAAACTGAAAAAAAAAAAAGAGGTTCTGACTGAATGTAAGGGAAAACTCTTTCCTTTTGACGACAGTCAGGCATTGGAATAGAGTATGCAGAAAGGCTGTGCAGTCTCCATCCATGGAAGTTTTTAACACCAAGTTAGATGAAGCCCTGTTTAACCTGATCTGACTTCAGAGCCGGCCCTGCTTTGGGCAGGAGTTTGGGCTAGAGAGCTCCTGAGGTCTCTTCCAAACTGAATTTTCCTATGATACAATTGGATTTGTAGAGGAAGTTTTGGGTCTCTATTTAAAATCTTCCCCACTCCTTTCTTGTCATCCTACCTATTTCTCTCAGATTATTATTTAGACTTACATTAATGTGATCTTCCATTGATGTATATAGTTCCTTTCAAAAGCACTTCTGGAAGAAGTGATTAGTAATTAAAAAAAACCCAAAACACAACAAACCAGCAAATACAATCAGGAAAACTTGTCCAATATGGTTACCAGATAGAGGCCATTCAATTTGTAGGGTACAGAGAAAAAAGAATAATGATAATGAAATGGTAAATTTGTGGTAGAGTTCCAATTCCATGTATATAGTTCCTTTCAAAAGCACTTCTGGAAGAAGTGATTAGTAATTAAAAAAAACCCAAAACACAACAAACCAGCAAATACAATCAGGAAAACTTGTCCAATATGGTTACCAGATAGAGGCCATTCAATTTGTAGGGTACAGAGAAAAAAGAATAATGATAATGAAATGGTAAATTTGTGGTAGAGTTCCAATTCCATGTGTAACTTTGTTTATAAAATATGCCTGTCTGACAAAAGCAGGCACATTAAAGCTTATAAACATATGATTAACCCAGGCAGTGTAGTTCTAAACTTCTCAGGTTCACGTCTGCTTCCTTCAAGTTTGATGAGACGAGAGAGTTGCACACTGAATTTGGAATTGAGCAAACCTGTACACCAAAGAGAAAAGGTGTTACTGAAAATATTCTGGTTGAAATCTCTTGCATTTGACACCCAGAAAGTATTCATGTAATGTTAACAGCTGATCCTAACTGTCAAAGTAGCCCTGCAGTAAACAGGCAGTTTCTTAGAAATTAGGTGGATCAGGTAAGAACTGGGTAGATCAAAGTCCACTACAGTGAGTGCTCTGTGCTAACGGAAAATAAGTCTGGTACACCCTACAGCTAACTTCATGAAATAGGTCATTTTAAGCACAAATTGTAACATATGGTCTTAAAAAATATCCTTCAAATCCTTTTGTTTCTGATCTGAAAGGATTCAGAAACTCGGCTTTCACCCTATTGTGCAAGTGAAGATAATAGTTTTTTGAAAAAAGGATAGCTCCCCACCTCCCCACAAAATGTGAAATTTGTTTTCTTTCATATTTTGCATATAGCTGTATTGAGTAAAAATGGATGATGAAAAGAAAGTGTGGGTTATTCTATCACCTGAGAAGTTAGACAAGTTGTTTGGGGTTTTTTGGTGGACACGAAAGGATAGAAAAAGCTGATCAGAGATGATTTTCTGTTCTTGTCCTGTATGACTATTAAGGGCAAGTCGTGCTCTGTGGAGGTTGCAGTGCCAGTAGGTTTTAAAGAGAAATGTGAAGCATAGTAAATAGGTCTGTGAATATTTTGGTCATAGTGGGACAAACAGGAGGAGAACCATGAACTAAAACATCACCATGTTTGTTCAACAATTCAGCTCACTTCTGCTTGCAGGAAGGAAGTTGGCTGATGACATGATAAGTGAATAAATACGTACAGCAAGACTAGATTGTTTCTTTTTTCGTGACATTTCAGCCTTTGCTGTATACTTCAATAGTACTGTGAAAAATGTAGTGCTAAAATAGGATCAGATTCCTTGTTTATTTCTCTCAGTGATTCCCTATTACATTTGTAGAGATGACATGTCAAAGATGAATTTCTGAACTGCTTCTTCAGCAAACTCAACTGGTCTCTGAATTTCAGAGTCAGATTCTTTCTAGCTCAAGCTTAATTATCACTAATAAAAGTTTCAGTAGGTCTAACTCTGCTTTCAGTTATAGCTAGGTAATCTCCTTATCTTTTGTAAGTAGAATACAGGAAATTCTATTCCTCTTGGAATGATTTGATTTTGGTTTTGCATTTGCGTTATAAAACTAATTCTTCACAATGCATGTGCTGAATCTCTCTTGCTTTCCTTTAGCTACTGTCTCTGCAATGCTAACATGAGTAAAAATAGTACTTTAATGGTTATTTATTTATTTTGGTCACTAAAGTTAATAGATATGATTCTGAAGATATGAATTTTTATGTGAGCAGCAGACTTATTGAATAAGCAGTCACTATTTTTACAGGCAGAGTACACGTTCAAAACAGAAAGCTGCTAATACCACAGAGATAAAAGGATAATTTGCACTAATTTATGAAGCTAATTAATCAAATGAACTGAGTATATTAACCAGTTGGTGATACTCTGCTGAGCAGGAACTGTAACAGTTAGAATCTTCTTCAGACTTTTTTTATTACTGTGACATACTTTAACTTCTATTGCAAGTTTCCTACAGTGATAACCCTTTCATAAATACCAACAGCTTAAGCAGTTTTAATAAACAAGAAATGTGAATGCTCACAGTGTCCAGGCAGATTCCTCTTTGTATCATAACGTTTTCTTAATGAATTACTGAGAATGAAAGATATAGTATGTGAAGACCCCTCTGGCTGTAAATATTACGGGTATGAAAGTATTTTAAATATTTAGTACATGATTATTAATAAGAACAGTATGGATTTATCTGAATTTATAGCAAGTTTAAAAAAATATTAAAGTTGCCATTCTGTGCAGCTTCAGAAGATTCTGCAGTGGGAAAATGTGTTTCTACTAAAATTGTGGTAAATTAAAAAAACAAAGAAAGGTTGTTTTATATTGCCTAGAGTCTGTATGAGATGCAGAGGCAATGTATTTCAATGTTAGATTTGTTGGTAAAACCATCAGCAAAGATGGAGCAAAATATTTCAAGATAGATGCAAGAGTTTTGCAGAGGCAGGCCAGATAAGGCCACCTAAATCCTTTAAAGCAGAATTAAGGGTTGCTTTCTGATGTGACAGAAATGCTGTGTAATGAATCCAGTTTGTCTCTAGAAGCCGGTGGGAATGAGATGTGCAAAATAAATGAGAGTTTTTCTCTGCGTGTCCAAGGTAAATCTGTAGAAATACTTTCCCACGTTGTAGCGTACATAGTACGGGTGATGTGGGAACTGCTTCCCAGGCGTACAGCTGTACACCACCTTGTTGACATTAGCAGCTGGGCTACAGGCTTCTATCTGCTATGCATGTTCTGGTGCGTTGACACCACCTGCGGTAACCTGGCAAGAAATGAGACCTATATCTCTGGAATGAAGTTGTATGGCCAAGACTGGTATGGAAAGGTTAGGTAGGGGTAGGGCCTGAGACCTTAATCTGTGCAGTAGGCTAATGGCATGTGTTGGCATCCTATGTTGGAGGGAGTGAGGTTATGCGGCAGAAAGTTTTGAGGTAAGATGAGAGAGGAAGTGATAGCAGTTTATCTGCTTCTTATTTAGTGCTGCTCGTGACGGTAGCTGACTGAAGTAAATTTAGGAATCCCTGCTATCAAACATAAAATTCAATGAGATGAAATCCCGTTTGTCTGGATTCAGTAGTATCTTCAGTAACCTTTGGAGATTTGTTTTCCATTCACTTTTCATTCCTTCTTTTCTTGAACTTTCATTTCCTGCACTTCATGCCAAAAACTGCCTACTCTGTCAGTGATGTGTCATGCTGGTAAAGAGAGAGCACAAGAGCAGAATCTAAATAGGAAGGACAGTTCTTCCTGCCCAGTCCATTTCCCACGTTGGAAGAGTTGAAAGGAATAGCCTCTCTGATATCCTTTGAACCTCTTGTCAGCTGACATGAATTGAAGCAACCCTTAAACTATTTAACTTTGTTTTGTGGTCAAAACTGAACAGAGTCATGAAAGAATAATGTTCAAAAGTGGACTTCTGGGTCTTACGCCACCGTACAACACTCAGTGCGTAATGAATACAACATGCCAAACCAGTATTTCCAAGAGTATCATTACAAGAAATTGAAAAGAGGATATTTTCAGATGTAGGAAAAAAAAGTTTGGTGATGATTTCCCAGTAGCTTTCAGAAAGAGAGGTATCCCTAAGTTTTCATTATGTCTTTGAAGGTCTCTCCTTAACATATGTAATGCTGACTAGTACAGCAGTCTTTGCCTTTCTATGTTAAATCATTAACTGACGATGTCCGGTTTGTAGTTTCAAGGACACTTCATATTTTTTGCCTCTTTTCAATTTGTAGAATAGTTCCTCCCCCTGGTAATTCCCACACGTTTTTATTGCATACTGAGTGGCTTCAATTCAAATGTCTTCTATGAACTTGAGCATCTTTCAGGATCAAACCATAAGCTATGAGTTTCAGAAATGGTTATAATTTTAGGGATTAGTGCTTTTCAATGCATAGAATACATTTTGTAAGTTATGTATTGTGAGAGAGTTGCTGGTATCTTCTTAGAAACAGTTGCTTCAGATCAAAACCGTTTCCCACTCTATTGTCCTTTACCATATCAAATAACAATTGAAACAGCAGCAGCAGCCAATGAACATGGATCAATGATATCTTCAGCCACTGCATTTGTGTAGGTTTAATCCATTTATGTGAAAATCAAGTTACTGCTGGCCTGTTTTTTCTTTACTGGAAACAATTGATAACATTACTTCAGAAGAAATTAATCCAGAGAATTAATTAGCAGAATCTAATATCCAATAAATGTAGTCTTGAGAAGGATTTCATGGATGGTCAATTGTGACATTAAATGGAAAGTAAAAAAATAGACACCGTTAGCTATTTTCCATAATCAAACAGCAGTGACAGAAAAGGAACAAATAGGATGACATTGACTTTGGAGAGAAATAAATAGGTCAGTTCTTGTACCTGTCACAGAAAAGGTTTGAGAACAATTTTTTTGTGGTTTTGGCTTAGGCCCATATTTAGGGGCTTAAATTTTTGGAAGAAATACTTTGAAAAATAAAAAAAAAAATCATTGTTTCTAGGCCAGTGAGTTTGATACTTTGATACTGCAGAAGCTGCACTGGTGTTTTAAGATCAAATTCAGTCCTAGTCGGTGGGAGCAAAAAAAGTTGATGCTTACTACCTTCATCATGGTTCCTGTGGCTTTTAGTAGTTTAAGTTTTTGCAAGTGAGGGAATTGGACCTTGCATGTGATCAGTTAATGAAGTTTGGCTGATGAATGGTAACCTCCTTAGCTGTAGGACTTGAATTTTTGATTTTGAGTCCAACCCCTTTTTTTATTTTATTGTTATTATCAAAGGATTGCATTTAGAAATACAAATGGAGATCAGTGTGCTGTTTCATGAGGGCTGTGTGTATGTACAGCCAAGCACTTTGAGCCAGATTTTCAAAGGTATTTAAGAGCCTGAACTTTCAGAGAGATGCCTAAGAGGATCTCTGAGAGACTGTCTGCATGTTTAAGCAGCTAAATGACTTTAAATATCTTGGATTATTTTTGAAAGATTTAAGCAAGTGTTTAAGCACCTTCTTGAAACAGGGTTTTAGTAAGAGTGAAGGTCTCTTAAAATGCTGAATAGGTCATATTTTTCTGGGGATGGGAGTTGTTCAAGCACCTCCCAAATGGGGAGGATATTTCTAAAAATTGGTCATATTTCATTGGAGAACACTTCTCTTTTAAAAACTGGCTTTTGCTGCTGACTACAGTAGAGGTAACTATAAGGAAAAAGAAACCACTTTCCAAAGAGAAATTCTATTTTAAGCCCTTTCTTTCTTGACCCATAGGCCTATGTATCCCTGACTTAACTCTGTAGGCTGTAGCTTGTCACAGAGAATGATTCTACTTTTGGCAGCTGTGCTCATTCAGCGTGTTTGCTAACTTAGCAGCAAAGTGCTTCTGTATTTGCTTTGTCTTGTTCCTGAGCTGAAATGTTTCTGAGCTGAAACTATTTACTGAAACACTTCTTTTTCACTCTTTTTTTTTTTTTTTTTTTTTTTTTACTTATTGGAATTGATTGTGTGAGTGAAATTCAGGATGTTGTGACTGCAGGATTGTGTGCTGTCAGTTTTTCTAGGAGGTATTATATGCTTGTAGGACCTTGTGTTTCACTCATTACTCTGACTAAAATAGAGAAAAACTGAAATAGGAAAACATGCTGTATTAATATTCATATTAGGAATCTTTTTGGTGCAGTCTTGCTTGTCAAATTAGGGATTTTTTTAAGATGTAAGCTTTTTGGATGTATTTAAATTAGTGGTTGATTTTTTTCAGCAAAAAAAGCCCTGAGGCTTGTGTAAAACTAGTGGCTATGTAAAGCTGCAGAATCAGATGTCTGCTGGGCAAATTGACAGAACTCATTAATCTTAGATGCAGTGTACTATAGAGTCTGTCCTTTCATGCACCTGCCCATGCCTAAAGTAATTACATGATGGCACTATTAATACTGAAGAGCTTGAGTGGGGATAGGGTTATCTTCTCTTCTTAGTAATTGATTGCTAGCTGATTAGTGGACAACATTTTTCCTACAGTATAATTGCCTTTCTGCTATTGTAGTCTCTCTAACCTGGGGGTTAGGCCATCTTACTGGTTTTGAGGCCTTGACAGTAGCACCATAGCCCTCAAAGTAATGAACTGGAACTCAGTCACTGTGAATTCCCCAAACAGAAGATGACTAGTTAAATGTATTTCAATGATAGCATATTTTACAACAATCAGACAACAGAAGATTTGTTGCCTTCCCCCCCGCCACCTCTTTCTATGAAGATAGTTTCAAACCCTCCGATTCCTGTGTGGAAAAGCAGGCAGTTGACTTCTATTAAATCACATCTGTTGCTTGTATAAAGTTATTATCTAAAATGTGTCAGAACTATGTAATAAGCGTGTATGTTTTTTTGTGACCCTATAGAAATAGCAAATCTATAGATTTGCTTCTTTAGGAGCAAATTGATAATGAGTGAGTGTATGAATTCTGCAGTGGGGTCTCAAAGATCTGCTGGTCTCAAAAAAGGATTATGTTCTCATATTCTGAAAGTTGACTCTGTGATGGTTTTGTTGAAGTCTGGTAGATATTAGGCTGCTGCTCTAGAAAGCCTGGAAAATGAGGCACCTTTTACCATGAAGTTGCCTGTAGAGGGCAGATGATTTCCAGGGCTATGTAGTGCTTCAGCATTTCTCCCACGCTATGACCCTAGATGCCAGATGTACCTGGCCTGGGGACTCTTAGATCTGATGACCAACTGTACTTGGCATGCAGGTTCATGAAGTTGGAGATGAAAGATTATACTACAGGACACTTGACAGGTCTGAATCTTAGGAGTAAGTTAGACATGAAATAAATGCTAAATTCCACCCCCCAGCTTTCTGTGTACCTGAAAAATAAAACCTATCTTGTATCAGCCTTCAAGTTATCTTGCTATGTTTCTCTTCGGGTATAAGTGGGTGTTTTGTATAGCTCTGCACTAAACCAGAGTCATATTAATCTTTGAGCTTTCTTACACTGGTCCTGGACTCAAATGGGATGGAGCAACACTGGTAGAGCAAAGAAATCTCTAATCTCTGCCTGAATGCTGAACCATATACTTCCTTGCTTGATTATCAGTTTATTCTATGTTATATTCAAAAGACTAATTTTATTAACATTTTCTAAAGAGTTCTGATTGGCTCTGTTCAAGTGGATGTCTACGTTTAAATTATGGAGCCAGTTCCCTAGATTCCCATTTCCAAAGGTATTTAGGGGCAGTTAAAAACATTACCCAGTATGATTTCCAGTATTCTGTCTGTGAATCCAGCCAGAGGCATACTCCTAAGAGGAAAGTGCAAGAACACACAGTTGTCCACTGCGTGACATAACCTGCCTGGAAGGACATTTCATTTTCTAACTTTTGTAAATTACCAGGTACCCTAAAGAATGATGATTTGCCTTAGGAATGATACTAAACTAGTCAGAAATCTAAATGACTTCTGGCTTTCTGTTTGTTGCATGCCCTGCAAAATAATACAGACATAGATGAAATGATCGAGTATTTTGATTGATGGTTTTGTAGTAGCCTGTGGGCTGTGGGAAGGTTTATATGGAAATCTAATCCCATGACAACTGACTTTCATGAGTGCTAGTTTAGGTCTCAGACATGCTTTCCCTAAGCTAATGGAGATTTGCCCCTGACTGGTGATTCTCAAAACAAACTGCTGACAGATGTGTAGCAGGTATAGAGAAACTATAGAGTTTCTCTGTGAACAGGCTGAGAAGAGAAAAAGTGTTAGAGGCCTCCAGATCTCAGAAGACATGGAAAGGTTCAGAGGGCTTGGTTGCTGAAGAAAATGAGAAGAGGCAAACTGAGTTTTGCATAGGCTTAACTTGTGACATGACTGCTGTTACAAATGCACCTTTCAGATCTAGAAAATGAGCCTTGTGTGAACTGGAGTTGAGAGAAAACAAGCTCTCCTGTGCAGGGGGTATCTGTGCTTCATGACATGGCCAACCTTTGAGAAACTGAAGTCTGTGCATCTGTGTCGATTCACCACACAAGCCCACTTATGCTGGGTTGTTTAGCAACTGCATATACTAGTTAGATTTTACAAGGAGATACCCTACTTTATGCTCCGTGCCCTTATACAGATTCAGTTGAGTTGTCCTTTACACATTCGCCTGGGATTGCAAACTGAGCGTCTACCGTTCTCAGTGAGCTAGCATTCACATAAAAATGTCTAGCACACAAGCTGATGCAAATTGCAGCACTTTTTAGCATTTACAGGAGGATGACAGGGGATTAGGGATGGATATTACAGAGTCTTCGGGTCCTAATAGAAGCGTGTTGTCAAGAAAGGGGAAAAGCCTTCTCATTTTTTCTCCTGATTTCCTTTGTTTTCTGCAAACATAAAACAGCCTGTTCTTTGCACCGTAAAATTTAAACCAAGAAGCTTGAACTGCATAATTCCTTAAGCAGTCCTTATAGCTGTATAATTGTTTAAAACCTTATTTGTTGGACAGAAGGAGAAAGAGCAGTCCTTCCCAGTAAATGCTAAAGAATTTTTAGACAATATTAATGTAATATATGCATGCACTCATTCTAAGTGGGCCTAAATTATGTGTCATAAAAAAATCTTGAAAATGTTAAGGTTGCAAAATGAAACTTTCAAGTCAGGAAATGCCAGCATTAACATTGCTCCTTTAAAAGCATTTGGCTGCTTTGTGGCTATGTTTCATGAACAGTCTTTGATTACTGGAACACATGCTGGTTTTTTTCCTACAGGACCACTGCCTCATTCACTGCACAGGTGGGTTATGTTCTCTGAGCTCAGAATTTTAGCTTAGTTGTTTCATGTGTGGCCCTAACTCATATTATCTGTGAAATACTCATATACTCAGTCACAGAATGATTGTTACAGACTTACCCAGGTATTTTGTCTAAGATACTCAGGACCTGATTTTTTAGGATGCTTAGTGGAGTATGCGATAATGTGTATATTCTCTGGTAGAGTTCCTCTTGATTTTGGTCAGGTCTAGAAGTTTTTAGCACTTCTGGAAATTACAAATTGGACATCTAGAACACAAAGGACACACTCTTTTTAGCCACTTGCGCTGTTAGTGCAGTCCCAGTTTGTTATAGCTAGGAAATCCAGAACTAGTTAAGAGGACATTCTCGTGGTACCCAAGACTATTTACTGCAAGTCTCAAAAGCTCTCCATCACCTTCTATTGAACTCAGGGCCTTTTAAACAAAAACTAATTCCCAAGAAAAAAGCAGAAGAGATGAAAGGCATTTTCACTACCCTTAGTAACTCAAATGGGTTAAAGTGGCCAAATTACTAAAAAAATGGACTGTTCCTCATGAGAAGCACTCCTTCTTAACCCATGTTTTTGCCAAGATGACCTGAGGAAAAATGTATTTCTGAACCTCTGATCTGATTGATTTAACATTATGATGTGAGCAAGACCCGGCTCCTGAAAATCCCAGACGACTTCTAATTTCCAGTCTAACTGTGTATCTGATGTCTTACCAATACTACTCTTTACATCAAATAATTCATCTCCTTTTTTAATATTTCTTCCCAAATTCATGTATTTACTCATTGAATCTACGTCCAAGCTCCACAAAGGAACTTCTGAGATCCTTTGGTAAAGCAGGAGTCAGAATGAAGTTCTCAGACCTTCATCTGTCTTGAGTATGAGGCCATTTTTCTTTTCTTGCTATGGATCATAGGAATTGCATTTCTCTGAATGAAAATAAATAAGAAGATGTACACCAGGAGCATACTTAATACTCTCCAGCGCTACTGGGTATTTGGGTTGCAGCCTGAAGCAGATGTGGATATTAGAATGTTAGCACCAACGGGTTTTGTGTATGGATCCCTTCCTATTGATCTCAGTACATGTTAATTTTTGCATAGTAATTGATACTCCCAGATTTCAGCACCAGGAACTGCATAAACTTTTGCAGTCAGGGATTGTAACTGTTAAGAGTAGTAGGTTGCCAACATGCAGCTAGGCATATGCTTTGTTAATGAAGAAAGATTTTTTTGTGGACAGAAAGATTTTTTTGATAGACAAAGTTGAGATTTGTGAATCGTGGGGAAAAACAGGTTAGTGTACATGTGACATGGAAAGGAAAGGGGTTGACTCAGTGTACATCTATGACTGAACTGTGCCTGCCTGTGTGGGCTCTTGGGCACAGGACTGGGTGGGCCACGTTTATTGTCCATCCGAGTCCAGAAGCAGAGCAGACATGGGGATTCTATGCTGAGAGGATGAGCAGACCTAGTGCCAAGAATGCGACCAGTCACCTCTAGGGTAAAAGTTGTCTTCTCTACCTGCTGTGATGTTACAATAAAACCACATTTCCCTTTATTTTCCTTCTTTCCTTAATGTCGTTCATTCTCCTGTGATGATAAAACAATAACAAAAATCATCAAGCTAATGAAAGAAAAAATGAAAATATTAAGTCGGAGGAAGACACTTTGTATAGAAAATTTCAGCCCAAACAGTGGAAGCTGGACACAGTGGCAAGGGAAGTGTCATGGGAAGTACTAGGCAACCTTAACTACAGGTGATGTTACTGGTTCCACCTGTAATATATGTTATGTAAAACTGTTTAAGCAGTGTTGTCCTTCACTGTCTTGTTTCTTATGTTGAACTTTTTGAATAGCGAGCCTGAAAATAACAAGCTGAGCTCATTAGTAGATTAGGTGCTGCAGTGAATCCATGTGTTTAGTGTTAGTTCTTGTTCTTCAGTTTGATAGGGTTTCTTTTAGAGAGCAATTACATCTGATTGACATGTTTTCATGTGCCTCTAGCCCTGACTCCTTCTTACTAAACAATTCTAGATCAAGGACAGCGACTTTTCTACTGCCATTAACTAAAATCAGGATCCAGGAGAAAAAGTTAAATACCTTTTAAGATGCGACTTGAAACAAATTATAAAATATGTATAAAGAGGAATATATTTTGGTTTCATATACTGTAGTTGTTGAAAGTCAAGTAAAAAACATAGTTTAAGGCACGGACATGCATTAAAATTAAGAAACAAATTCTGTTTTTTCTACTTCAGATAAGAAAAATGAAGTAGAGGGCCAAATCCTATCACTAAATGAGCATATTGCTTTTCCACTTTTTTCCACGATGAATTTATACTTCATCGTTCCCATTAAGTGATGTAATTTAGTGAAGTTTTATACTAATAATGCTATTATACATCCTGAAATCCTAGTAAGTAGAAGTGACTTTTTTTTTTTAATGAAATGTTTCAATGTAAAAAAATGCATACCTGAGGATACCAAGTGTTCTTGCCCACTGAATTTTGCTGTTTTTGGAAAAAGCCTTAATTTGAAAAGGATTAAAGGCTTAAAATGTAAACAAACAAAAATCATTCCTCCCTTACTAAACCCACTATAACTGAATGTTTGCTTTAGTTGTAATTCAATTTGTTATCTTGTAGTTTGTGGGTTTATTTTTTTTAAATTTAAAATTTATTTCTGGGTTAAAATGAAACAGAAGTCTATTCCCCCTCTCCCTTTGCACCTCAGGCTCAAGGGATGTATTTTTACAGCACTCACATTGACCTATTAATTATGATCTGTTAGTGAAAATTATTTGGTTGAATTTGTGTTTTGATTAAGTTGAAAGAATCTATCAGGATTGTCCAATGAAGTTTTTCTGTCTGAACACAGCAAGTAAATATAAGCAAAAACTACATTTGCTCTCCTTTTATAAAACAATGGCTCTTTTTTTTCTGATGCCTGTCTTGGGAAGCTGCATAACAGTTTGTGTTACTTAAATGAGCTATCTTAAGTAAGCTGTCATGCTGTAGCTTTTAAAGAGATACTGGCTGGCCAGGGAGCAGAATTTTTTTCATTTGAGGGCATATTTGTGAAGCAAAGAAGATTTTGCTCTGTTTTGGATCCCATTTTCACCTATCTGCTATAAATTTGCAGAACTCTCTCTTAATTTCCTGTATCTGTTTCACAGCCTAGCATATCTAGGACTTTTCTGTTCTCCGATCTTTTTGACCACTGGGTTGTTCTGTTGGAATGTAGTCAGTTGTTGGAATGTAGTCAGAATGTTGGAAAGCTAGTCAGAACTGGCTTACAAATTTTTCTTACAGTGATTGGTGGGCAGAGTTTTGCTTGTATTTTCTTTCCAATTTTGTTTCCCACCTTGCACTAACTCACTGCTGAATACCAATTCTTAGCATTGGTATCATGGTAGGAGGTTTGGGATTATGATCAGCTTCTTTTTCAAGGGAAATGCAGCTCCACAAGGGAAGTGCAGATGAAAAATGGGGTGAAAAATAGCATGGAAAATAACCAGAAACACTCCTGCTTCTTGCTGTTGGCCCATATTCTATCACAAGCAAAAGCTCTGATCTGTTGCTGTATCTGGAGAGTGTGAATGCATATTTTCACATTAAGTTTCATGCCCATGTCTAATGAAGTGTCTTAGAGTTGGCTTCAGAACTGGAGGCATGTAAGGCTCTTAAACTGGGAATCTTATAGATAGCCCAGGTCACGTGGCTGGAGCAGATGTTGACTAAATTATTGTACTTGATGTCTGTCATGCCCTGAGGATTTCTGCCCTTAATAAGGATTATTTATCCCTTTGGTTTTATATATGTATGTAAGAATATATAAGAATGCAACATAAAACTAATTTATTGGGTTTGTCAAAACCAGAAATGCCAGGTCATATCATGCAAAGCAATAAGGGCCCTGTTAGTCATTTGATGTTTTGCATTGAATTACGACATTATGATTTGTAGTTGTCTTAATTTAGCCAAATGTGGTCGCACATATAGTTGGCTTGCATTTTCCCTTAAACTAGTTGCTTTCCCACTGATTTCAGAAGCCTCTTACTTTCCTCTCCCTGCTATTACTCACACTCTGCCACTCAGTTATGTGCTGTGCTATAATGATGTTAGTAACTACAGAATATGCCAGGTGTACTTTCCTTTTTGACAACAAAAGGCCAGATGAGAAAACTGTTTTGTTTCTATACATTTTTCCCTGAAAACTTACCGTAAGAAAATTAGTTCTCTCTTGCCAAATTAACAGTTTAATATAGTAATTAGCAAGTTCTGCCAAAATATCTGTTCCAGCAAGGAATTGCATTTGGGAGCTCTGACCACAGAACTTAATTAACTTTCTTTTCCATCATAAATTCCAGCGCAGGCAATGACCACTGTGTCCTCCCCCACTCCTACATGTTCGGTTATGATAAATTGTCCCTTATGCAGCCAATCTGGAGGCAGGTGCCTGTATGAATCTCAGGGGTTATACATACTGTACTATCCATAGGGCTGATGAATAATGATCTTTTCACTGAACCCCCCTTCTTTATTCTGTGTTTACGTTTCAGTGAAATAGGGAGACGTTTATGGTAGAATGAGAGGGTTCCTCCCCTCCCGATTATACTTCTCATTTAAACTAATCTCTTTTGGAATTGATTTGCATGTGCATGCTGCAAGGTTTAACCCCTCGACCCACATGACCATTCCTGTTGTTCTATTGTAAATACAACCTTTGCCCCCTTCCTTTTTCTCAGTAACTCCTATGTTTGTATGCATTTGCATCAATGTGTTTACTCTCCCTGCGTTTCCCCTTCCCTTATTGTCAATACCACATTTCTAGTCAGCTCTAGCTGAACTGCCATTGCCCAACAGTTTGTGTAAAGGGTCTTGTATTTTGTTTGTAACATTGCCTGTGAGGTTTTTATCCATAGAAATCACTAAAAGTTGTGACAATTTGTTTGAACATTTCAGGACACTCTTTCTAGGAGTCTGTCTATATCTCAACACACACATTTATAAACATTGTCATTCGACAGATAGGAGCCAAAATTTAATCACAAAGAAATGGAATGTAAGTTATTATGTGTCTGTGGGAACATCCAGATGCTGCAGTGGATGTTATGCTGAACTTCTGGGCTGCAGTGTTCTTGCAAAGCACTGTGGTATTGTGCAGGTGCACTAGCCTGGGTTTAAACAGTAAACTAGAAGGACACAGTAACTCAGGGCCAGTGCTGCCATGCAGTATTTGCTTCTGGGTCTGGGTCTGGGTCTAGCTCACTTAAAAGTCTCCACACCACACTCTTCAGGTGAGAGTCTCTACAAACGGATCAGATGTCTTTGCATCTGAAGTGTAGACAAGGCCTAAGTTACTTTGGAAATGAAAAGTTGCTTTCTCCCCAAATCTGGTCATTAGGCATTTCTGAAAACTTCAGTTCTTCTTCATATGGAAGTCTTTCCAGGCCTCTGATAACCTCTTTTTTTTCTTTTTTTTTTCCCCTTTTGCTTTTGCTCCACTCTTTTTGAGCTCTGATGACTAAACTAGAACTAGGAATTAAGGATGGGAAGGGTGCCCTCAAATTAGATAGACACATGTTTTTAATTCTTTTCCCTGCCTTAATATAGCATTGTATTTTTGTTTGCTTTTGTTTTACTTTAAATTTTTACTGATTCTGAGCAGACAATTTCATTGCACTGTTTGCAAAAATGCTTTTTTGTTTCCTTTATGGTAGCAACCTTTTGTCCCCAAATTGTGTGTGAATACAGCAAACACACAATTTTCATTTGATGGAATTCCCCAGTGCCTTGTTGAATTTAGTGTACCTGATCACTGGGGAAAAGATTTTCGCCATGATTGAATCCTGTTCTTTGGAGTCAATCTCTAGTGTTCCAGCACTAGAGATTTCGGTCTTTGCATTCAGTGTCAAGCATGCTACAGACCTGGCTGGTTTTGATATGCTGCTCCATCACCCTTTATTTTAATCTTTTTCCTTAATGTTTGGTCTCCAGGACCTTTGCATATTTTAGTTCTGTCCATGAAATTAATTGTTAAGTCATCTTCTTCTCTTAATTTTTTTCAGACATTGCAAAATATTTATTTCCTGTTCAAGGCAGTTCTTTTTCTGTCAGCTTTTTTTTTTTTTTTTTTTTTTTCCTCACACTCACATGCATGAGAAAAAACTCAGGGAGCATAACAGAAAAGGCAATGTGAACCTCCATATAGTCATTGTTGTTCTTGGTTCAAAACTGAAGCAATCCATAATTAAATCAAGCTCAAGTGTCTTGTCACCAGATTGCCAATGAATGTTTTAATTACTATCAGGTTCCAAAAGGGGAGGGGAAAAAAAACCTACTTGAAAGAATAAACTTTGTTATCTACTACTGCTGTATGTGTCTTCATCATATAAAGTTGTCAATTTGACTTCCCTCTTGAAAATATCCTCATGAAATTACTTTATAACTAGTGGAGGGTTAAACTGAAGTAATATTTAACTACAGCTTGTGATTCCTTTCCTTTTGCTAGGCAGAATGTCACTAATGAGAAGTGAGATGTTTAAACTCCCTGCATTTTTCACTTATTAGCCAGGTCTAACTACAGTTTGGTTATTATCTTGCATTCAAAATAAAAGCAGGACATAGAAAAAAGTGGATGTCATGCTGAGCCCAAACATCATCAAACAAAAGACTTCTTCATACTTAAAGGCTTCTCTCTGATGTTCAGATCAGCCCTTAAAAAAGCATAACAGCAATTAATGCCGGGGGGTTCGGAGTTACTTTTGACAAGGACACTCTAAAGCAGGAAGAGTTATGGTAGGTGGTGTTGGTGTTGTTTCCTGGTATTAAAATAATCATTTTCACGTGCCTTGGAAATGGAAGTGAGTCTTTTTCAATGGAGTAAGCTTAGCTTGTTAAAAAAGACGCTGGATATTTTTAAGGTGCTTCATGGTATCGTATCATAATGGCATAACAAGTGCAGTCTCTACTTAGGACAGGTGCTTTCTGTCTGTTGAGTTTCTTTCTAAGGATGAAGGAATCTCATGATCTTTTCTGACATTATTTATACTATATTGGAGTGGAGTAGTAATCACCAATATTTTGTTAGGAACTTGTGCTTACAGCCTGAAAATCCTAACAACTATCAATAGCAATGAATTCAGTACGTGGTATAGTTTTAATTTAAAAGAACCTATTTGCTTTTACTACTTGAAAACCCAAGGACTAATTATTTTCATTTGGGTATTATAGTAGCAAGCTTTGGCTTTTGCCTCAGGTAAAAAGGAGAGTTTTATTTATTTTTTTCGTGCCTGATGCTTTTACTGATTGCAGTATTTGAAGTGCAAGGAAGAAGTTCCAGTGATTTCCACTGTAACAATCTGTGATTGGACTAGCTGTGAACCTCCTTCTAAGAGATATTACTATGGTCTATGTTATTAGCTACATTGCGTGTACTATTGGCAGCACTAATACAAACTCAGCTATGCCTGTATATGTGTTATTAATGTTTAGATAGATCAAAATGCATTCCAGGCTGGGTTTCTACTTTTCGTGTATGTAGTCCTTCTGTTTATAGGGAGACCTGGGCAATGAGCTGCACCTTCCCACCGTACTCACTTGGGTCTCCTTGTTCACATCCTTTTTTTTCTAGCAATTTCTTTTCCTGCTGCAGAATATCTTTAGATGAGGATACAAAGTCATTGTTAGGAACTAAAGTAGCAAGGAACTTGGTTGTTGCAATTCAGAGTAAAATTTGTTCCAGCAAGTCCTAAATTGTCTAAAATGCTAAAGCATGAGTTTTTAATGAGATGCTTTTTGTTAAAACATACCTTGAAATGTGAATCAGAGTGAAATCTTTAGTCTGTTGGGTCTGAAGCTGTTTAGATGATGATATGATCTTTAAAAAGTAGCACAACCTATAGCTTTATGTGAAGTCTAGTTTACCTGTTGTTCAGTATATTACGCGGGGAGTTGATGAAAGCTGCTATGTATAAGAGCTGCCATTCATTTAGGATAAACATAAGAAGCCATTAATGTGCTACGTAGTAAGATAGCTGAGACACCCTTCAAAGTCTAAGCTAAGGCTAGACCAGACAGGAGCTGAGCTACATGGAGGAAGGAGTTTCACCGTGGACCAGACGTAAAGCCAGAAACTGGGAAATTCATCCTTGTCGGTGAGGAGCAAGAGGACATTTGAGTGCTATGGATGAAGGAAAGAGCAGACAGATCCTTTCTCACTGTGTTCAGGGGAACAGGACATATATATATTTGAAAATAAACAGCTTTGCATCAAAGAAATACCTGACTGTCATCAACTTCTCCATGTAAAAGGGAAAAGAATACATAAGATGCTGAATGTTTGCTACCGCTCTGATCAAAACATAGCATTATTTATCTCTCTCTCTGCCTGTTCCAAAGAACATAAGAGGCTGCTGAAGCTACCTGCTGAGGGCCTTATGGCAATTTTTTAAAGGTATTTAAGCTCCTGAAGATGTAGAGGCACCTAGTGGAGTTTTTAAAAACACCTAGGATCCTAACTCTCTTCGTATACAATGTCAATTAGATGCCCAGGTGTTTTAGAGAGATCCTATTAAAGGGCCTCTAGGTCTTTTGGTGCTTTGGAAAGTATGCACCCTCGTCCTTTAATCTGAACTGCTTTTGACTGTGGACATCCTATGGCTGGTCTCTAGTGCTGACAAATATATTGGTCTATTTTCTCTATCGCTTACTCATTCCGGATGACAATAGAGACGATAGAGAAAAAAACAAGCAGGGCTTTAAGTGGAAGCTCAACTCTTGAATGGCTGCTTAGTTTTCACAGTTCTCAGGGGTCTTGATAGTAAAAACAAGTAAAAACATCCACTCAGCTTCATGAGTGTTGTGAACGACATATACTAGTCAGGAATCAACTCTGGGAAGTGAGATCTTTAGCAAGGAACATCAATAATATAAATGTAAACAGTTTCTCAATGTACTGAAACCCTCCCGTTATTAACACAACCAACAGTGTGTTAATGTGTTCTGTTTGAAATGTTTATTAGGCTCCGTTCTTACTTTCCAAACCTCTCCGTTTTGTGCAGAAGCCACTCTATGTTACAAAAGTTGGGTTCAGCTTTTTTATTTTCTGTATGCAGCCACATCTTGGCTATGTATTACGGCAACTTAAAAATGGCAAATATTTATTCTTAGGATAAGCGCGCAGTATTATTCCCAGGTAGAATCTATGGAATGCAGTTCTTAAAACGATTCGTATGTTTTACCCCAGACAACCTGTAAAAGTAAGTAGTACTCAGTATTCAAAACAGACAAAAATAGTACAGTCTGGCCATGAGTGAATGAAAGCTGATCATCTTTTCAGGAATACTTCAGTGTTGGCTTGCTCACTAAGAGGGATAAATCTCATCATTGTTACTTTTAACTGGAAGAATGCAGAATATTCTGTTGTTTCCTAAAATCCTTTTGTAAGCCCTGCTTTCTGAACACCTGTGACATCTCAGTAATTCTGAACATGAAAAAATCCTGAAGTTATTTTCTGTGTTAATTTCAGTGGCTGCTGTTTGCCAGTTTGATTATATTGCCAAATTTTGAAGGTCACTCTGTTCTTAGCAGTCCCATCAGAACAAAATGCTAATGCTGACTTTTTTCCCAACAATGTAGAGCTTTAACTAGCACACAAGAGGAGTCCATCAAAACTTTATCCTCCACTGAGTATTATTGCATTTGTAAAGATAATATTAATACACAGTTCTAATGCTCTATGGATCATTATCTGGCAGTGGACCAATAATTGGGTATAAAACATTAACAACTAAAAAGGAATACTGATTCCTTTGGGCTTATAATTGTTGTTCATTACAAATTGCTACCAAAATAGGCCTGAGCTGATTCATAGAGAATTAAGTAGATTTGGTTTAGTAATGTTTTCAGGTTTCTGAATAAATTATGAATGCATCTTGACTGTTAGAAGGAGCCACTGACATTATGAAACGGTAATGAACAGATCCGCAAAAGAAAAACAGCCTCAGCTGATCATCCTGTTCAAAACCTATTATGGTCTGACGAAATGAGAAGATTTTTTCCTTCCATGAACAGATGTGCAACAAGTCATAAGTTGTGGACTTTAATAATATATTTTCTTCACAAGCAATAACGCAGCAATTAGGAAGTGCTCACTGAGGTAGAAATAATGGTAACTGCTGCGCAGATTAGCTTTGCTAAAGGGAGCTCTCAGACATACAGTAAAACAACATATTCCAGGTTCCTGTTGGTGTGTAATTTCTACTTTATTTACTTATCATCTCAGTTAAAGAGGACTCCTGGCAGTAATGAGGCTACATAAATGCACATATAATACTATAAGATGTTACAAATTATATAAAAGATAAATCTAATGATTACCTATTATAATGACAGTGCAATCACTGGGGAAATTGTACAGTTCTGAGAAGCCCATGGCTGGCAAAAATGGCACTGCACAGTGTATTCATTATTTCTGAGCTTTTGCTTCTGCATGGCTGTTGGTAAGAGATGTGTGATTCACTTGGAAAGGGAGCTGCTAAACACAATGTCTCACAAATCTTTAGCTAGTACAGCAATACTTAGAAGTACTGCGGTAAGTATGTATAACAATCCTGAAAACTTGGAGGGGTTTTCTTGCTGGAAATTCAGAGTATTTGTTACCCCGTGGTAAAAATGAAGATAACATGACTGCCAAAATGAATCTCTCATACTGTAACTGCCTTAAAAATAAACATATAAAAAAATGCCACATACTGCAAGTTCTGTGGCAAGAAGGTATGTTCAAGTCCATCAGTGCTAACTCAGGGAAATCAATATTAGTATCTCTGAGCCCCAGCAGAGTTTTAATCTTTAAAATCTGCAAGGACTCTGACTCTGATGCCTCTGATGTAGAACATTAAAAAAAAAGTCAAACAGAATTTAGTCATAGATTAAGCATAGAACATTTAGAATATGTGCTTACAGTAAAACATTTGTAAAATACCAAATGTTAATTAAAATAAATTATAATTAAAAAGCACTTCAGAAGTGTCAAGTTTTGTTATTTTTTTCTTTTTATGCTGGATGATCGTGCCTGAATCCTACCCCCTCCTCCTGTGAAGATGTTTACAGGATTATATATGTACTTTTGAATGCAAAGGCAATATAGGGGATCTGTTGCACAAAGTGATATGAAGATATTGGAGGCATTCTGTGCTGAATAAGTTACGATATTTGTGTAAGTGAAATATGTGAAAGGGAGCCAAAACTAAGATTTTAATAAACAAGTGACTAAAGTTAAGCTGTTAAATGCTCTAACAGCTGAGCACTTAATATTTAAAATTTAAGTGCTTACTAATTTAGGAAACTAAATATGAATTTACTAACTGTAGCCATGTTGTGTTGTGAAATACTGGCCTTGAAGAAGACCTAGTGATTCGTGGCTTTTTTTTTAAAGAGAGAACAAAGGGGATATCAGCTTTTTCAGTGTTGGTAGATTGTAGTAAGGTGTAGAGTAGAAGTGAGTGTAGACTCCATGGGCATTTTTGAGTAAGCCCTGAAAATGAATGGCAGAGAGGATGGAGATGGTGTGCTCATGCTCTCTGCTTTATGCGGTAATGCTGCAGTGGTTGAAACTGGAGCTGGAATGGAAGGGTGCCAGCAGGATAGCAGTCTAGTAATCTATGAGAGGATATGAATGGGAAATATTAAACATTTGATTTTTATGGTTGGTATGTTACAGACTTGCAGAAACACTTGATGGAAGAGGAAGGGAATGAAAGTCAATGATGACACAAACATTATGAGGAATGACAGGGACTAACCTCTTGGAGCTAAGAGGGAGATGGATAAGACACGTTTGTATTTGAGAGTACTCTTTTTATCCAGGGAAAGTATTAACATCTCCAAGATATTTGTCTGACAATGAGTTCTTTTCTACCATCCTTGTCCACCTCTGGAAGGTCTAGATTGGGACTAGCTTTTTTCCATCTCTTTTTTCCCCCTCTGTGAATACTTCTACAATGAAGGGCACAAAAATAGCATCCTTTATGGAGATATCTAGGAACAACTGCAGTCTCTCAAAAGAGAAATTTGTGGAGAGGAAAATGAAGGCACTAGTTAGCAGGCAGCAAGGTTCATAAGAGAGGAATTGTTAAGGTAATAAGCAATTGAGTAAAACTGCCTAAATTTTGTCTAATAAAGGTGTCTATGTTCAGTTACTTTGAAGAAGTGTATGTATTGTTAAAGGTATGACCTAAAGTCAGTGAACTTCAGATGTTGTGTTAGGTCTTGCACTGTGTTTGCATGTTTGACTCCCAGAGAAGACTGAAACGGCGTGCTCCTGCTCTCATTTACCAATCCCAGTACTTTGGGATTTGCTTCAAACTGGTCAAAAGTCATCAAGGGGAAAACGGGCAGCTGATATGGCTGTGTCAGCCTGTTTTCCTCAGGAGCTTCCATTTCTGTTTGCATGATGCAGGCATACATTTATTACTAAAATGCCCATTTCAAAAGTTCTTTCCTTGGGCCAGGATTTAATTACTGCTTTAAAAAATGCAGTAACCCCATCTTCCTTAACCAGTCACTCTTGTAGTATCTTTAGTGTCTCTACAAGATTATACCAATGTCAAGAACTGTGAGCCAATTTTTATATGACAGCCAGAAACTCTTCCAGCAGCTCTTTGTAAGTAATAATGTCTTAAACTAAAAGGCGTAGAAGGCTCCCCGGTTGCTTCCCTGCAGTGACAGTCATGTGATTGCCAGCTCCTGGCTGAAGTGAAGAAGATGCTGTCCTCACTTCCACG
The DNA here is from genome assembly GCF_000699145.1 of Aptenodytes forsteri. Lineage (NCBI taxonomy): Eukaryota > Metazoa > Chordata > Aves > Sphenisciformes > Spheniscidae > Aptenodytes > Aptenodytes forsteri. The sequence continues at coordinate 1,115,555 of NW_008794085.1, forward strand.
CCAAGTTTTGCCTGGTTTGTGAGGTATAAACTAATTCCCCTTCATGTGTATATATCTGGTGGTGTGGAACTATGCTATCAAGAAATGTATGTCTTCAATAAGGCATGACAACTTCTCGGTACTATAAGCTATAGATTATACCAGCGTACTGTGCCTGACTCAGTCTCCCTGTGCTAAATCATGTCAGGATCTGAAATTCACTGTTCCATAAAAAAGAATAGAGAGCGCCAAAATACCTGTGCACACAGGTATATGCGTGTATATAGCAAAAAATTATAAGTCATTTGGAGACTCTAACAATCCCTGCCGAATCCCCTGGGAATAAATTTTTGCCTGGTTAGTATTCCAAGGGAAATGACAGAAGCCCAGTCACTTGGGACATTTACAGCTAGACCAGACAAAGCACCTCAGCATTTTAGAGCGGGAGGCACTCCTGCCCTGGCAGAGGAATGTTATTAATGACCATTAAGTCTTGTGCATCTAGAAGATAAATTCTGTGAGTTTCTGCTCAACACAGATATGCCTCAGTTTGTAAAATCAGTATTCACATTTTAGAGTGTCCCTTCTTACTATTTTTCAAGATCAAAGCCATAAGATGCAAGAGGCAATAAATGCATTACTATAAGTAGTCCTTTTTTAAAAGTTTAGGAATTAGAAATAACTCACATTGTATAAATCATATGGCATAATTATTGCATTTAAATGTTACATTACACTTATGTTTACATTAATTCTTAATAGGTCTGATTTTTTTCCTTCTGAAAACATAATTGGAAACAATATTTTCCCTCTTATTCTAATTAAAATATTTTAATAAATGTTTATTTAGATACTATGTCATGGAAGGTTGCAGCCTTGGCTGCCTAATGTAATGTAAAAATCAATTAGATACAGAAAAATATCTGTTTTTAATTTACGAAGACTAGATATCTGCCTGATCGCTGCTGGGTAGCAATATCCATAACGTTTTATATATTAAAATAGTAATGATTAGTATTAATCTTGGACATGCTGTAGTATTTACCTATTCATATATTCAAAGGTAATCTGTTTCCTTGAATGCAGCTTTTGAGTTGCCATACTGTATCATTTCTTTACCACAATGTCTTCTACAGTGGTTTGAAAGCAATTTCTAACATGCATTGCATACTCGAGGTTTATTTGTCTCATGCAGAGATCAGCATGCAAACATTGCTGCATATGTAAGCCTTGTAACTAATTGCATGCAAAACAATGCAAAGATTTGAACATTGTACAGCAATTAATAATATCTCTGCTAGTGTAAGTATATTTCCTTCTCCCCATACTCTCTTCCTCCATGCCCCCCCAACCATAAATCATTTCCAACCTGTCAGAATGGATCTGTGCTGGCAAAGAAACAAGGGTAATGTTTCAATTTTCTCCATCTGGTAAGATATTTTCTGTTAGTTTTTCTCCCTCTCTGTAGTTATTGAATTTACATGAAGAACTATGCATTGTAGACTAATAAGATTCCCTGAAATAGAGTGGAGGAAGCATGACCTGTCTCCCACTAAATCTGAGGTTGTGTGAGATAGGGTAAATTCTGTCATGTTAATATTATCAAGAAGTGTAGCTGAGGAGCAGGCTGCCTTCCTGCACCTCCAGTGCAAAGGGAAGGACGCTGGTATACTGGCAGAGAGGCTAAGATTGTGGCCATAGGCCTGTGAGTCACTGTACTCTAAACACATCATTCCATTCTTCTCAGTGTACAAAATCAATTAAAAATTAATTATAAGAAAATGCTTCTTTCTTTTCCTAAATACCAGTCATTCCAGCATCTGGGCTTTCACATCCATGTCCTTTTTGTGGCTTAAACTGCAAGCTTGGTGGGTTACTGTTTTTTTTTTACTTGTTTTGTGTTAAGTATATTATTAATTAGTTTTTAAAAATAATTCTGCATGGGAAAAAGCAATATCCTCTCTGAATACCAGATCCTGTGTTCATGATAGCCCTTGTGAGCAGTTCTCTGTATTGCTGTGGGAATCTCCATTACAAACTGGCTCACAAATGATGTATGGTTTTGTTATAGCCATTAAAAATAAAACCTCACCTTCCTCACTTGCACAGAGAAATTTTTGGTCCTTCTGAAGTAACCACATCTGTACTTGTAGGATCCATAGACAAAAAGAAATATCTGGATGTACAAAATAGTAAATGCTTTTTGGATAGTTCAAAGCTCCAGACCTTGAAGCATAGCAGCCCTTGGGGGACAGGTACAGCAAGGCATGGGTAGCAAAGATGGACTGGGCAATGAAGCTCTGTTTAGTGCTACTACTCCAGCTCCGGGCCAGAAACACTCTCCTGGGGAGCTGATTCATGTCCTAAGTGGGAGAATTCCTCCTTCTTCTTGCCCTTGTTCCTTACTTCGTAGTGCCCAGCATTTATCTGAGGATTTTAGCCAATTTGCACTACTTGTCAAATCCAAGTGTCCAGGATTGAGTTGAATTTAAGAAATTACATTAAAATTATGCTGTAATTTAACACCCCTCCTTTTTTTTTTTAATTTACCTTTGGTTGTTTTAGCCCTTTTGGGTACGTTCGGTTCATATTTTCAGGTTTTACTTCATGTTTGAGAGATCTAGACACTTTTTTAATGGAAGCTCAGATTCACATTTATTCATATGATTTCAGCAGTCAGGGCTTTAAGAAAAATAGCAAATATCACAAGATTCATAGGAAAATAATGAGAGTTGGCAACACTATCAGTTTCCTCTGAGCATACTTCCATTATGGTTAGGTTATTGGACATAGTTATTTGTTATTGCAAGGTTTCCTCTGTATGGAAAGAGCAGAGAGCCTTGGTCTGAAAGAGAACAAAACCCAAGAAGAAGCAGACGTAAATTCTCTGGGAAAGAGCAGAGAGACAGTGTGCATGTGCATGCATGCCTCTGTCTCCATGGATAGTCAGCACTGAACACTGAAAACAAAATGCTGTTTGACTTAACCGGTAGGGAGAGTACTTAGAAATGTAGAGGCACAAAAATGTCCATGCAATTTCACAGCTAAATACACTACAATTATAGTCTAATGCAATAACGATTTTAAGGGTCATTTCATAGTAAGAGATGAGATATCTTGTGAGTGGTAGAAAGCTCCCACCCAGCCGTCACCTACACAATAGTTACGGTTTCCTGGGAAGGGAAACATTTGGACCAAATTGCTGATACAGGGACAAAATACTTTTTCAAGTGTCTCCTTGGTGTACCTGAAGTTCTTAGAAGATAAGGGAGACTTTAAAATCACACATCCCCATACACACCTGGAGTCTCAAACTCAATATCCCTATCAAAGGGAAGTTAACCTTTCCTTATTTGTGGACTTGATGTCTAAATCTTTTCTTATTTAATGGTTAGTTGTTGCTGTTGTTTTTTGTTTAGACTTTAGCAGCTCCACAATTCACTGTGCACAATGTTCCCTGCATCTGGAAGAAAACAATGCATGTCCCAGGACATGGAGTTGTAGAACTATTGATAAACAAAGGGTAACTTCACTTTTTAATGAGGTCTAGGCATATGGCAAATAGCACACTATACTTAAAACATGAGGACTCTGGGTAAGATCCTCACTAAAGACAAAAGTAACGGGAACACTCCTTTTATCCTGTAACTTCAGTCTCAGCTTTTTCCTTTTTATGTGTTTGCAAAGTCTGTGTAAGTCTTATTTGTGATGATGTTCATTTCAGCCCCTTGTGTTGCTCTGTGGTCCAGCAGTGACTGGGAGCACTTCAGAGGCAGCACACTTTCAGGTGTCACATTACAGCATCTCCTCTGGCTGATAAAAGAGAAGTATTAATAAGCTCCAAAAAAGCCTCATATCCAGTACTTTCACCACTGCAATGCTGTTCATTAACATGTTAGTAAGCATCAATAGATGCCTCCAAAAGAGACCAAAAGCAGCCAAAATAGAGCTGCTTCTTCCAAACATAAGCAGTGGCATAGAAATACTAGGTTTGAAAGGAGAGTTCCATTCTGTTTCAAAGGTCTTTCAAAACAACGATATAAGTCATCATTATTAAATCAAAAAGGCACCCTCTGTGCCTGCCAGCCTTTATGTCTGCCAATCAGATTTCTGGAATGCTGTGTTTTCCCTTATAAAGTGTGGTATGATGGGTTGAGAAAGGCAGAAAAGAGGAGAAAAAATTATTGAACTGATCAAAATATAAATCAGGAATTGTTAAAAAATGTTCATGAAGTATTTCACCAAATTTTCAAAATTATGTCTTCCCAGTTCTGCTGAGCTACAGCTCTCATATGTTCTGTTTATCCCAAGTATGTATTTCTGTTTATTCAATTTTACATCTTCCTCAGAGAATGTTAACTGACTGTTCAAAAAGCAAAATAAACTAGAAAGGGGGCAGTTGTAAGAAATGCCCTATAAAACAATAGGTGTGTATATGAGTAAAAAGGGAAAACCACGATGAAATTGATGTCAGTTTAAAACATTAAGGAATTATAAGCAAGTCATTGCATTAATTTAAAAAGATGTCTCCCGAGGCAATAAAAAGTGGGGATTTGCTTATCGGGACTGTAACTACTTGCCTTTGGAAATGCACGATCCCAATGGAAGTAGCTGAGGTTTACAAGGCAGCTGGGTATGTGTAATGTGATATATATTGCTGTTTGCTCAAGAAGAGCATTGAAATAGCCAGCCACTTGAGTTGTTGGTTCATCTGTGGTGCTTGGGACGTTAAGTACGTCCTAACGCTGTTCATTTCAAATGGGTCTTTACTAGATGTTCCACGCCATAGAAGTCAATGAGACTGAAATCATGTTAACTTGAGCATATACCTGGTTTTGGACTTAGCAGTGTTTGACTGAAGCATTTATGGAGGGAAGATCCCAAATTCTTGCTTTTTTTAGAAAGTTATTTAGATTGTAAGATTGCAGTTGAAGTAAGTACTTACTAAATGTTATCATTCCTAGCCAGTTTTATGCTTCATCTGCTGTGCAATGAGATACTGCTAAATTCCCAGGCAGATGTACAAACCCAAAAGCGAAACAGTGGCATGCCTGTGAAGGAGTGACAAGAGAGTGTTAGGGTCAGGGCACTATTCAAAATACTTTGGTTTCTGAACGCTGCAGAAATGCAGAAGCACAGCTGAGAAGTTCAGGATCAAATTATAATCACAGCTGTGCTAGCACTGCCAAAAGGGGAAGTTGCCTTCGCCTCCCCAGGCTTCCTCCTAGTTATGAAGTCCTGCCCCCTCCTTGCACGGGCTCTGACGCTTGTCAAACTCTTTGCTGGACTTGATTTCGTAGGCTGATCCTACCCTATCCACTTTGCTTGCTGGGTCAGTTTTCCACTGTTTTGCCTAGCGGAAAGAGCTCAGGTCCAGGAAGAGCCAGAGGCAGGAGGCAGGAGTGCATGGTGAGGAGCGCACGGTTGTGAGCAGATGGCAGAGTTGAGCTTTTCCTTTTTCAACAGCAGTAACCAGTGGGATCAGCTCACCATGTAACATGTAGCTTCACCCAAAGCAGCAGATTCACCTTTGACAACATTCAGTTCCCGTGGCTTTGTTTCTAACATGCTCATAACTAATGTAGATATAATTACTTTTCCCGACATATATTATCACATTGGAGATTGATGTCTGATCTAATGAAGGGGGATAGTAAAGTTACTTTGTGTTATCTGTGATCAGGAATGACAATGCTCATATTTTTCCTTGGCAGTTTTTTGAACAAACTGATTTCTGACAGCTTTTAATTGTTTTCCTCTTTTATGAGTGATAATGATCAACCGAATAACAACCTGCCCAAAAAGGCACGCTTTAGAAAAAAACCACCTGAATGCTAGTGCTTAAAGTAAATGATAAAATTCATTTTGAGGAAATGCCATATCCAGGGAACTGGACCTTAGTCTTACGCTCTGTTGTTCTGAGATGGGCAAGGTTATCTAGCTACTCCACTGGACAAATCCCTCATTTGACATATTTCAACCTGAAATGCATTTCAATAATCAGACTGTGGACATCTCTACATAGGTTTATAATACAAAAGCTGATGGAAGGAACTCCACTAAAGATACAGTTACAAGAAAATGCCAGAAAACCACACTAGATCTAATTATGGTCTGAAGAAGTAGTTTTATTTATAGTTTTGTTTTGTGCCTTGAACTTTGGTAGTACATCTTGGAACTATATTCAGACTACTTTGAATTTTAATTTATTCAGTCAAAAGCCAGGCCAGCATTGTTTATTGTGTGGATTATATTTATGCTTACTGAAGAATTCACTAGCAATGAGTTTCTAATTATTGTTTTTATCCATGCAGTGAGATGTTTTGCATGTGCCTTCTGACGACTGCCCAGCTGGAAATCATTTCAAGTTTCACAGGGTTTTGGTAGTGAAGACTTAAGAATTTTGTAAGGTGCGCATGTCTAGTACATTTACATAGCTCTTATCATTATGTTAGAATATCTACTGGAAATATATTATGCATTTCTTATTTCCTGAGGAAGTCAATGATTCATGGGATTTTGTCCTGTAGCACTGACTGTCTGGCCCAGTGGTGACCTTCAGCATCATACATGAAAACAAGATCTATGGCACAGAAACCCGTTTAGGTAGGGTAAAGCAGACTCCAGAACTCTCCACAGTAGAGTTACAATTCGGGGGTGTAGGACGGCTTGTATAAATAAACACCTAGCTTGCTTTGGCTGCAGTTCTGGCTGGTCCAGGACAGAAGAGAAGCAAGTTTCTTTAGTGCTTTCTTCAGCTTTAATCAGAGGTTCATTTGCCATGCTGCTAGGCTTGGGGAGAGAGGCCAGGCTCATGCTTCATCCAGGTATATCAGAACGAACCTTTTCGATGTTGTGGCCATATAAACAAAAATGTTTTACTGCTTCCAAATGATATACTTTTTAATTGCAGAATATAGTCATATGAGATTATAAATTCAGGTGCCGGCTCTTTGTTGATACAATGTTTGAAATATTCTTGCCCATAATAAGGACATTTGTTTTGTCTTCATTAAGCTCCCTGCCATTTTTTGCCATGAGATAATGTAAAGTCTGCTACGTATGGATTTCTGTAAACAAAACAGTGTTTAGTTTAAGAACTCTCAATAAACAACCATTAGACTCTGTAACATGATGTTTTAAACTTTAGAAAAGTTTGACTTGTACATTTCCCAGATGCCTGCTTTCATCATTGCTCTTAAAGTTCTGCTTTAATGTCCCTGATGTGTTTTTGGACATTTTGATCACTCATAATTTTAGCATTTTGGGTGACATCTAAATACTAATAATTTATTATTTTCTATAATTGTTCATTGTATGTGTGTAGATGTAATTTTGGTTTTTTGTATATAGGACTGGCTATGTTCCCTTATTTTACTGCTGTGCATATTCAGGTTCCTGCCTGAATTTCCTTCCTAGTCTCCCAATTTTTTTCACAGGCAAAGCTCTCATCATCAGTGGAAACTGATTGACCCAAGGACCTAAAAACTTTTTTTACCTATAAAAAAGACACCAGAAGAATGCAGCACAGTTAATGTGGTGATTTGTTTTTGCAGTTCATTTCAATACCTTTCTTATCTGTGGTAGCACTGTAGTGCGTGTGTTAATGTAGTACATTTAAACATCAGCAGATGGGGCCCTTGTTTCCTTTGAAGAATGGTTTGTCTTTGAATTTTATTTTTTTAATGTCTGTGGCAAGAATGAATTTTTCTTGTTATAACACATTAAATTAATGTAGCCTTTGTAGCAGATAGGGATCTAAACGCAGATCAGAACGCCTGAACTTTAGTGGGAAGCGAGTGTTTCCAAATCTAACCGGAGATCTAATTTTCATGGCTGGCCCTTATTTCTGTAACTGACTGAACAAAAACCTCTGCTTTGAACACCTCAGAAATCTTCCAGGGTTTGGAAACCAGCTATGTGCCTTGTGGTTGAATCCATCTTTCTACTGGTGAAAGAATAAAGCAAATTTCTATGTCTTCTCCAGAACAGGCAGCACTTTTCAAAGTTATTTACAAAATGCAGTTTCTCTTCTCCCAAGGTGAAATAACAGAAAGGCTGTATAAAAGTGAAGAAAAAGGCACTGCAGAAGCAAAGCAGAAATCAGTGTAGAGACTAATGCTTTCTTTTAACTGTTGCATCTAGGGGAAAAGCATAGAAACATGCAGCTAAGGGTAGCATATGTCTTAACTCAATTTCCTTGCTTTTGAAAGAGTTGAGTTGTAAGTGGAATGGACTGAATATTTGAATACGGTAGTTTTGTTTCTGAGCTTGGCTGTCCCCTTAACTGATTCTGTTAGACCTAAAATACATGCATTTTATTTGTAAGTAAAAAATTGTATGGAAGGCAAAGCAATATACTCTGATGCCTTAACCAATCTTATGAATGTGTTACAAATTTATACTTGTATTGTGCAAATGGGTGTCTCATAGTTTGGAATGACTTTTTCAGAGTTGTTAATCTCTCTGATCTAAATAAGAACCTTATTTGAATGTGGCTATAAAGTGGGTTTTTAACATAATGTATCATAGAGGGCAAATCTTTCCTGTTATTAACTTGAAACACCAAAATTGCTCCTTCTGTGCCATTCTAATCCGTCATGTCAGAATGACTGCTGCTTGCTTATGCCAGCTTCTTCATGTGGTACACATGTGCACTAACTTACAGACTGCAGGTTTGTTATTTGGGGGAAAAAAGCAGAATAACTAATGCATTAAAAAGTTCAGCATGGCAAGAAAACAAGCCATGTTTGAAAGAGGAGCACACAGTTTGCATTTGTTGGATATTGTACTACCCAAGGGTTGATACTAAGGGTTAAAGCCCTGCTATTTTAAAATTGAAAATTACATAACATGGAGACAGTTATTAGGTAAAGAACATCAATTTGGTACATCATTTATTGTTGCTCGTTCATAAAAAATGACGTTAGTGCAGCCATGATTTACATTTCTTCTTTACTTTTACATATGAGACTTGTTATTAACATTAAGCACATTTTCAATGTCTAATGGTGCAGGCCATGCAAGGCCTGTCAAAAATTATTAATATTTTTAATTCTATTTTTTAAACTATTTTTTCTGGAGGTATGATTTGTTTTCCAGAATTCAGTAGGGAGCAAACTTCAGGAACACTTTACTGGTTGCTCATTTAGCTGATTTGGGTGCATAGCTCATAAACAGTATGTCCTATTGAAAGATCACCTAAGCATACCATTCTGCTTGAATTAAAATTATTTTATTTGCATCATATGGTATAATCTGAGCATCTCAATGCTTCCCTGTATTTTATTACTGATTTTTCCCTATATTCCCCTATATATTTGTCTGGATTGGGCCAAATTGTTCTGTTCTTTACACAGATGAAATATAGGGGGAAATAATGTGATCAAATCATTGGAGTTGTACTGGATTTTTACTGGTGTAATTCCCATCAAAATTGTGTTCCCTGCAGACACTGTACATGGCAGTGCTTTAACTCAAGATGGAAAAATTGACTTGCACACCACATTGACTCTATTGGCATTTTCTTCCAAAATGGCAGTGGATTATTTTTCAGGTAAGTAAGAAATGACAATTTTATTTGGGCCACAAAACACTCAGGAAAGTATTTTTCTATACAGTACATTTTTCTTTCTGTACACATGAAAAGCAATGTTTTTAAGGTGTGCGTACAGTATGTAAAGAAAAAGAAAATGTTTAGGTTAACTATGAACTGTTTCTTATATAGTGCATTAAATAAGTAACGTAAAGAGAGACTAAGATCTAAGGATACAGTTCAGTTGTCTAATTTAAATGCTTATTATAGTGGCTTATTGATCTTTTTACTCAACACGCTAATTTTTGTATCTCTTTTTAGCTGTGTATTCATCATGATCAAATGGAATTTCACTTCCTGTTGCTCAAGGGGGAAAGAAAAGAGGTTTAAGCCTTTGAGTAGGAGGAAGGGAGGAAAAAAACTTAACTAAAAGGGAGGTTACTTACTTTAGAAGTAGGGAGCTCTGCTTTTGTTGGAAACTGAGATAGTGCAGCTGGTTAGAGCAGCTTACATCTTTAGAAATGCTAATGGTCATGATTTGAGTGTCATTAGAAACTGTTCTGTACATTGTTAAGTATAAAAAAGTGAGGAAGGAAGGGAAAGGGGTTTGAAGAACAAGGCCCTTTTGGAGACAAATACCTTATTTACAGTAGCTTTATCTAGAAATTTCTACATATATTAAGTAGGAATAATCATTACTAAGCATCCGTGAGACTATTTATCTAATTGTACCTAGTGGATCTTCTAAATCTAGAGTTTATCTTGCAGTTTGGTGCTTTTTCTTTTTTTCTGTTAGAAATGTATTAAAATCAAAATGTGAAATAAAACGTGAATTGTGTAGGTTACTCTTAAGGCTTTCTCTGTAGCTCTTTCCAAGAAAAAATCTTTGGTGAATTTTTCTAATGGGTGTTGATTTGGGGTTCTGTCTTCTTGTAAGGCCTGCAACAGAATACATTGAATAAAAGCAATACATAGATTACCTCTTTTTTTCTAATTTGATGAGCAGGTCTGGGTGTGGTGGAGGTGTTCCTATGTGCTGTTTTTCTTGCTAAAACATTGTAAAAACCCTTGCCACAAAGCATAACAGTGAATGGCTGTCTGACATAACTCAATATGGGGTAAATTTTGGAGCCAAACAGAGACGTTCCATTCCTTGCATTTCTGAGGCTGTAGCTCTATGAAAAGGGGGGAGGCTTTAGGTGAGAAGGGCTTTTGTGGGATTTCCTGAAAGACAGCACTATACACTGCTGTTCTAAGAAAGTCTCAAACACAGTGGGTCAAGAAGGGAACCTCCTCCAGATCAGAGTTCACACCTCTACATCTCTGCACCTTTAAAGAGGGAAGCTTGGGTGTATTCGGTATATCCTTTTTATTCCCTGCAAATCCTGTTTACCTTAAAATTGTATAAAAGGGACTAATATAAGTAAATATGTATTTTTATTTATCTTTTGGAGCATATCAGCAGAGCTGGTTGTGCTTAGAACTCTACCCTACTGAGCTTGGATGTTTCCCCAGATCAGGAGCTCTAGCAAAGCCGGTGCTGGAGCTGACATTTCTGTTGTGTGTCACTGGATCTAACAAAATGTGGCAGGCTTGAATTCCAGCATACCCACACCTTGCTCTTACAGCTGGATTTTAGGTAGCACTTAGCTGTGCTCCTGAGGAGCTCAGCTGATTCCCAGGGCAATCTGTTCAAGACTGCAGAAAGTTTGACATTATTAATTGTAACTTTGGATTGTCTGACTTAATACTTCATGTTTTAAAACTTTATTTACAGCATGGTTTCTTAGCTTGGTTTTCACCACAGTGTTCTAAATGAATTATGTTTGATGTTTCACAATACTTTAAATTAATAGATAACCATTTACAACGTTAACACTATCTTAATGAAGATTTTTGCTTGGGATTACAAACAGCTGCTGGAAATACAGTTCGTCTATAATTTATAATCTTTTATTAAATTTGCACCTGGCAATGCAGCTATAGTTAAAAGTCTGTTAATTATGAGACCTGTGTTTGGGAGGCCTATAAGTCTCATTTCCAATCTTATCAGGCTAGAACTTTGTATGCAATCTTTTCACTAGGGTGGACTTTTTTCTCCTTGAGTGGGTCAACATTTAACTCCTTCCCTTCTCAATAAATAGGAAATTACTGAAGAATTACCTGAAGATGCCAAGTAAGGAGAGGGTTGGGGTTTTTTTTGCCTTTTTATCCCCCTCTTTCTGAAGCTGTCTTTGCCTGGAATGGAAAAACAAATAACTGAACAGAGATGAAAAGTAGTTCATAATAAATGATTTAACATGTATAACTTTTTTTCATTTGTGAATTGTCTGTGAGCTGCTTTTGATTCTCTCAAATGAATTTGCTATTCAAAATTATTCACCAAATACTTTATCTGAATAATTTTTGGTCTGGAGATTGTTTGCAAGCAGATTGTTGCATGTATTTGAATTTCTAATTTCAGATATCGCTCTGTATATGTTGATTAGATGTAGTAACATTTATGTTCCCTATTTGGAAGAGAAGATACTAGAACTTTAAAAATGAGATTTCCAAGCTGAATCCTGGTGTTTGCAAGTTCAGAATTATCAGTGAGTACATAGTCTCTGAGTGGATGGGCTGGTGACTGCTCCTTGAGTGTAAACTCACTTGACAAAGTCTAAGTCTGTTGCCTCTCTCAGAAACAGTTCTCACAACAAACCACTACAAATTCACAAAAAAAATTATATATGCAAAAATGTGCATATTTTTAAAAAAGTATTAACTTAGCTTGACCTTATTTTATTAATGTTTTTCATTTTTAAGATCCGGTAGAGAGTACAGATTGCTTTTCTTAGGGAGCTGCCATTGTCAGGGAAGATCAGTCTGGAGGCTGGTAAGAGGATTGGAACAGCGTACAGGAGCTGGGGGAATAGGACTTGAAAGGGAAAGCAGAATATTTCATAGTAACAGAATAAATAAACCTGTCAATTTAGGGGCCACATTAAACTGTCCAGTATTGCATTATTTTAGGCTGACAAATCTAATGAAGAGTACAGGAAGGATGGATGGGCAGAGAGAAAGATGATTCAGTGTATTGTTTTTATGTAGCAGTTTCATACAAACTATCTCTAACCAGCTTACCAATAATGAGATATTGCTATATGGAACTCAATACAATAGCTTTTACATTTGTCACACAGGAAGGCAAGACAATATCTTGAAGAAAGAGAGATGGAAAAAATGATAAGGAGTATTAGAGAAACAGTACAAGTTCTCTTGTAGGGAGAGAAACAGAAAAGCGTAGAAGAATGGCTAAGAATGAGAGAGGATAATGTGCACAGTGGAACTAGAGCTGACCTGCTGGATCATCTAGTCTGACATCTGAAATATATCACAGGAGTGCTTGCTACCTTAAAGATGATGTTGGCTGGCTTTCAATAGGAGTTAGTCACCCAGCTTTTGCTTAATTTTGTGACTTTGAAAGTTCTTGTTATACTGGGTTTTGGTAACATTTCATTGGTTTTTTGCTACCATAAATGCTTTATTTGTCTTTGTGGGCAGCGTATTCCATACCCAACGGCTGGACTGAATACAGGCGAATTCTAAAGAGAAAGTTCAGGCTTGGTTTAAAAATGAATGGTGATTTCTTAAGGAGGACCGAAGTTTTTATCTAGATGGGTTAATTAATACATTCCTGTGAAAGAATAACCCCTAATTATTAAGTGTCATACTGATCTGGTAGAAAAGATGTGCAGTGGCCTTAGGAAGTAGGTGTAGTGGCCAAGTGGATTCCCAAAATAAGTCCAGAAGAAAAATTGTCACTGAAAGCGTGTTTTGTTTTGCTTTAGTAAGTAACGTGACAGTGATTGTGGTCGTTGTCACGCTTCTGCATTGGAAAGAGTCTGTAACCCTTTGGACATTGCTGATATTTAGAGTAACAGAGCAAGATCATAGAAGATACTTCTGTATTAAGTAAACTGTTGAGTAATAAATAATTATTTTTGAAAACATGATTAATAGAGGGAGTAATTTTGGCAGTTTTTGCTGGGGAGTAAACGGGAGACCTCAAAGAGAATTATGGAGAGAGAACTTTAAAGGGAATTTTGGAGAGGGAAGGAACGTTTAAGGCTCAGGGCTGATTTCAAGAGTTTAAATCTCATCAGTAGGGTAAAGATTAACTGTGGCCTGGCTTTACATACCCATGCAACTCCACTGAAGACAAAAGGAATTGTGCTGACACAAGTAAGCAGAATTTAGATCCTTCTTACGGTAAGGTGGCCAGCATAGTAGATGGTCCCGCTAAAATCCAGTGCAGTATTGAAGCTTTCACTTTTTCAGTCTTTTCCTAGCTGGACTCACTATTCCACTGGAGATCGGGTTTCATAATTTGTATGCATTTTTTTAAAAGTGCACTTTCATGATAAGCCGCTTTTCTTCGGTTCCATGTGTTCTTGAAGCTTTTGAGATCTTCCTAAGCACTTTTGTGAGTCTTTTTATGTACCTCTAGTTACAGCCTGATTGCTGAATGTTTTGGGTGAATATTTGCAGTTTGGATGAATAGCTGAAGGTGCACCAAATGGTGGCATTCAGAGGTATTTGACCAAGAATGATTGACAGTGTCTGTAACTACTTATTATGTCAAGGCTTCAGCACACCGATTGATGGGAAATGATGTATAATAAATTAGAATGATCACACATCATTTCCCATCGATTGAAATGCCAAATCCTTTGATGGAGTAATGAGTTATGGCCAATACTACTCACTGTCTTAGTGGGAGATTTATTGCATATCCCTTCATCAATGTGATCAAACAACTAAGGAATCCAAAGTACACATGTAGCACACAAGTTCTACTGCGTTTTCAGTATAAAGTGAGAGTGATACTATAAAGTCAGTGTTGCTTCTGTGGTATTATCAGTGCTACCTGGGTATATGTGAAACATGAGTAAACATGAAAATGTGGCCAAATTCATAAGCTGATTCCCTCTCAGTTTCACATACCAACAGAAGACTAGGAATGAGATCGAACTTACCAAAATCAGTTACTATCGTGGTTTAACCTCAGTCGGCAACTGAGCACCACCCAGCCGCTCGCTCACTCTCCCCCCCACCAGGGGGATGGGGGAGAGAATCGGAAGAATAAAAGTGAGAAAACTCGTGGATTGAGATCAAAACAGTTTAATAATTGAAATAGACTGCCCACCAGCCAGCTTTCCCCCAGTTTATGTACTGAGCATGACATCACATGGTATGGAATGTCCCTTTGGCCAGTTTGGGTCAGCTGTCCCGGCTGTGCCCCCTCCCAGCTTCTTGTGCACCTCCAGCCTTCTCAGTTGGTAGAGCATGGGGAGCTGAAAAGTCCTTGACTAGTGTAAGCACCGCTTAGCAACAACTAAAACATCGGTGTGTTATCAACATTATTCTCATCATGAATCCAAAACACAGCACTGTGCCAGCTACTAGGAAGAAAATTAACTCTATCCCAGCCGAAACCAGGACAGTTACCCAATAAATTCTAATTAAGAAAATCCTAACTAATGAAAACTCAGTTCTTGCTTTAAATTTTTCCTGAATTGCATGTCCTTACAGAAATCAAACTTCATTTGCTCTGACTCAGGAAAGAGGAGGTAGAGCTATATCTCCAGGAAAGCACATGGCCCCCAAATTAGTAAAAGGAAAGGAAAGTTTCTAGCAGTCTACTGAGAAAATCAATTGCTTTAGACTTTTGTATTTTTCTTCCCATTGAGAAAGTTCTTCATCTCCATCTGTATATTATAAAATCAATGATTTGTACCAACTAGTGCCTCTATGCTCCTTTCTTGGGAAAGATACTTCAGTGCAAATGCATGTGTACACACACAGATTGAACAGTATTTAAAAGGCTGCACTGTAGTATCTCATGCTTATTCCAGTGTGTTATTGCTTATATACTCAGGGTTTCAGACATTCAGTTTTACTTCACATATAGTGGTACTCTCCATTAGCCAAAAAACCCCACCAGAAAACATTGGCTAACATACAAGATACGTAGCTGAAGAAAATAGGATCTAGAACAAAAGAAGAATAAGAAGAGCTTTTTCTTGAGCTCATGGACTGAACGCAGAGACCATTTATTTTTCTTCACTGTTCTTTTCAACTGTTGAGAAGTGGATGTAGTCTTTCTGTGATGAAGACTTCTGAAGTAGAAATTAGATAAATTCTGTCAGGTCAATTCCCTTAGGGAAGGAATTGCAATAATTTTCTGTATTTAAATGTTATTTTATAGGTGCATGAAAGCTGTTTTTTGATGCACAACTGTTCTGTGTTGTCTGTGAGAGAATGTGACGATGAGGAAATGTGGACTTGTTATGTACTTAAGTGAGTTTAAAATGTTTTGTAAATTAATTTTCATGAGAAAGAACTATATTAAAATGAGTATTTCTGGGTTACAGTTGCACAGTAAGTACTAGTCAACAGAGCAATGGCAGCAGTATGAGATCAATAGATGGAAGCTTACTTTAAACCAGGTACTGTTGCTGTCTTGCCATAGCAGCATGAGGCTTAATGTGGGCCAATTAACCCTACTTCTCATGAAGATTTTGCAGCAGGCAGTCACTTTCAAAGTGCTAGAGCAAGACAGCTACCGAGATTGGAGCTAGTTAATTTAAGCTCTCATGAGCATCTACGCAGCACTGCAATCACTACTCTTACAGACTATGTAACCTCTGCAATGTGAAAGCAGTGTGGTCACGCTGCAGTACCGAGGCTGCAGGCAAGTGTTTGTAAATTAGGAAATGTCGGAACGTAGGTTGCTTGTGATACTTAAATTTTGTCTCTGTGTGCATATTCACTATGGCAGAGCTTTAATTACATGATCGCCTGCTATGTTTTTCTACTGACTTCTATCTCATTCAATGCATTGCATAGGCAGCAATCATAGACAGCAGCAACTTTTCAATATCTTCTTAAAGGAAAAAGAGAAGCACAAATCTACAGTTACATGGACCTCAAACACAACTACCCTGGGCCCTGATGAGAATTTGAAACCTGAACTTTTGTTCCTGAAATGTGATGAACTGTAGGACTAAATGCGTACACAGTAGGAAAAGCCTGCTTTCCTGGCATGATTTACTTAAACTGTGAGCTGGATCAGATGGGTATTGGAAAGTGGTCCAAGGCATCTTCCTCTCTTCTCCATCCATCCACTCACCCGCACAGAAAGGCTGGCTGTCATTGGGGTTTCCAATACATTATGGGCAGTTGTCTAGTTTCTTTGGCTGGGCATAGACCCAGCCGTAGATTACAAACAATGTTGCTCTGCAGATAATGTTTTGACATTCTGTAATTGCTGACTGCTCAACAGAGACAGGAAAACCCTTTCTTTTTCCAGAAGTTTGTAACTGTGCAAAACCCAGGCAGAGTATACAGTGACAAAGAAAGGATAGTTCTGTGGGTTAAGAACTTCCTCTTTATCAAAATTCTAAGGCTTCCTATAGCAGTGACATTGTTAGAGTTTATTATGGACACCTCCAGGAAACCTTAACGTAAAGAATTCTGGTAGCTATTACTGGTGACATCAGGACAAACTAAAAAAGTAGCAACTATATAATAGTTAAAGAATTAACTTTGAGAACTGATTTTATATTCACATAATATATGTACGGGCACATGAATAACGGAATTTTAAAAATTCAGCTCTGTATTAAGATTCAAACCCAGTATTTTACTTATTGCCACTTGCCTTTCATCCATTTGCTCTGTTAGAAGCCGTTCTCCTGCATTACTCATTAGCACAACAGCAGCACAATGTACACAGTGCATAGCCTGTTCTTGAAAAATATACGCCAGCTTCCAAATTCTTTTTAAAATATTTTTTATCTGTAAGGAAAGGCTAAATACATGAAAATTGGTAGAGTTACTATGCTTTGGTTTTTTATGACACTGTAAGTCATAGCAAAATTTGACCTCAAATGTTTAACTTGCCTCCCATGAAAATCAATGTGGTTGGCGCGTCCAAGTTCTCATTTAAATGTACATTGAGACACTGAAGTACTTTTTATAAAAGTGAATTTTTGACCAAGTACAGTAAATTGTAACAGCTTCTGACCCTGTTACAATAAATACATAATTTATCACAAGTACTCTACTAAATACAATTTTTCTGAAGTATCTTGGAGAGGTAGTTACTTGCTATGCATATGCAATCGCCACTTTTTAATATTTAAATATCCTGGAAGTTTTACTATTTTGTTCAAAATGGGGAAGGCACATCAGCTTTCATAGCTGAATCAAAATCAATGTTAAATAATTACAAACGAAAAAATCATCTGAAGCTATCCAAAATATATTTTTATACATTATCTCAGAAGGTCAAAACTAAGATTGGAAAACATGCATGAATACAAATTGCTTTGCCATATTCAGGTTCCTGTGGGTTCCTTCAGTTTTTATGGATGATTAAAAAAACTCTTCAAAATGATAGGCCTGCAGGAGGACAGCAAATTCCAGGGCACCACATGGCGATGTAGGATTCTGGAGAGTTGTCCTGTTACCAGGCTCCCCTTTGCGCAAGTGCCGTGGAATTCCTGCCAACTCACAGTATCATCAGGATTTAATTAGCACTGAGAAATACATTAGAAGGCTTTGAACTTTGGAATAGAGAAAAATGTATGAAAATCTCATAAGCAGCTGAACTTAAGGAAAAAGTTGGGATAAATTTAATTGCCATGCTATTATTTAGGTTACCAAAGAAGCCAAAGATCTGATGAGGAAAACACATTGTGATGAATTAGCCAGGGCAGACGACTGTGTTAGTGAGGCCACACTTTGTCTACATTGCTGCATAACTCTATCTTGAGAATTACAGGTAATTGAGGACAAAGAAAATGGGAATATTAATCACACTGTATACTTTTGGTCTTTATTAGTCCTACTTGTATTCCACCAGTGCTTAGAAGCCCTAGTCATAGATACCATTTCATATATTTTAATATATGCTACAAAGGACAGTCCCTGGCCTAAAGAATTTACAATCCTATGCATGAGCCAAGGCATCCCAGATGGGTGCAGGCTGACACAAGTACAAGAAAATAATGAGACTGTCTTGTTCAATGTGGTAGACAGTGGCCATACCTTAACAGCACCTTTGTCATTGCCCACTGGTGTTCCCATGTAAGCATTAGGAAAACTTTTAGGCAGGGGACACTTTATTTTTGCAGGTGTTTAAGGTGGTACCAGCTCAGAGGGATAAAATGCTGAAGTACTTGTTTTAAAATTAATCAAATCCATGATGAAACTGGTTTCCCCTTTTGTCTGATTCTCTGATTCTTTTCATAGGAATAAGGAAAAACAGTCTTGTGTCCTGCCTGCTCTCTATAGACTACCACTGAGCCTGTAGTCTTTTCTAGGCAATTGCTTGGGAAAGCATAGATCATTTACAGATGAAACCTCTCAGTTTTCATTACTCAATAAAATGCACACAGACAAGTTACACAAATAACAGTACCTTTAAAAGCATTTTTTCAGCGCTATAATGATGCTCAAATTAATTCAAGTGATTTTATTAGACATAAAAATTATTGGAAATCCTGGTTTCTTCTATGATGCCTCTAAAACTATACCTAAGTGAAACAGTTTTACTTTAGATCCAGGAATAAAAACTTCTGGCATTGCTCATCATTAGAATTTTTACCCTCAGGCTTTGTCTTTATTAGCAGCTTAAGAGTATATTTAGCACTGTCATATGTGAAATCTCTTCTGTTTGCTAAACTAATATGGGATAAAATGTCTTTTTTTACAGTGTTACTCATTCATTATATAAAAATGAAAGAAACTAGTGCGTATATAGAACAACTCTCTATTTTTATGACAAAAGGGAGGTGACAATACACATCCCTTAGGCACCCAGGGGTATTATGTAAGAGTCATTAGTGTAATTGATATCCATATAAAGAGTGTTGTATCAAACATGATTAAAATGTGCAATATATTATAGAGGTTCCAGTGTTCCAGCTGCTTTGTTATAATCCTTTTTCTGATAGATATGTTTCTGCTTCCTTGTGAAAAAGTAAAATTATTTCAGAAGAAAGGATCCTTTCCTTCTTTACTAATTTAAGGCACGATTTCTAAAAGGCATATCTTGTCCTATATATATGATTTTCTCATGTACAATGAGGTGAACATTACTATATGTCCACTCATGCAATAACAATTTAATTGAGAGAATTCCTTGTTTTAATGAAGACTTTTTATTAGGGATTGTTTCCACAGACTGCTAATAGGCCTTACCAATTCTTGTAATAGAATAAGATAGTCTCTTGATGGCATGCTACACCTTGTCAAGAAAACTAAACTCAGAAGAATAGATTTTATGTCTGCTTACACCTCTTTTACACCAGAATGGTAGCGCCGTATTTATTCTCCTGAGAGATGAGGAGGTGTACATTTCTAGATAGGGGTTTTAACTTTCCATTCTTATCTTTTTGATTTTTTTTTTTTTAAGGAAATTTTACAGTATTTTTAATGTCTAGTTTTAAAGATTGTTTCCCTTTTCTCTGAATGCCAAATGAGTATCTTTCTTCAATTCCCTTCTTTAAAGACATTCTCTCAATGCAATTTTTCAGTAAAAATCTGATACTAGAAAGCAACCCCTGAAGTAAAAATCTTCCCATTTTCAAATGTTGGCCAGGCAGAAGGTGGTCGTCAGATAAGAGGCAGCCTGCCTAGTGTTCAAACTGCAGGGGACCATAGTCACAGGACAAGATTTCCTATGGCAATCGCAGTTTCTGATGGTTGACCAAGCATGAGTTTTCCACATTCATCTCTGCCCAAAACTTGCTAGTCACTATATGTCCAGCCCTGCAGGGTTCTTTAGCTCACACTGTCACAGTCTGTGCCTTTTAAGATTCAGGGTCCCTGATACAGTGCCACACAAGACATATTCTTCCTTCTGTGTCCAGTTTAGATTGCAAGGTCTTCATTCTTTTCTGGTTATAAGCACTGAGTCCCTTGTTGCCAACCGAAAGCACGACGTTTACGTGTGACTCTTTCATCATGTTTCTTGTCACAACCGCCAGAGTTTAGAAATAAGCCACTGATAATGGTCTTTTCTTGCTATTGCTAAATTAATAGTTTACAACTCTACCAAATTTTAACATCTTAGCTGGCATTTTCCACGACAGACATCTGTCCCAAACACAGTATGTTTGATGATTAAGCTCTAACACTTTAGTCATTTCCAAGTAAAAGGTTATGAGGAGACAATTTCTCTGTCTGCCTGAAGAATAATCTTGCTTCTTGAAAAGCTCTTTTTCTGCCATGGGTGTTGAAATTTGGCTGGTGTGAAAATTTGTCCTAAATATGTTCCTATTACACGTATCAGAAAAATAGTTGCTTCTACAAGCTGAATAGGGCTTTCTTTTTTTTTTTTTTTTTGCTATTTACATTCCTTGAAGAATTCATCTGCACTGAACATGCCATGCTCCAGGCCTGTAGGGATGCTAACAGAATTGTTCCCACACCTCCAGGTACGACTGTGATGCTGGGCATGGGAACTTTCCATTGGGACAATCCAGCAGAACATGGAGAAAAGTAGAAAAATCTGCTGAACTCATAAATGGAAGCATGAGAAATAGAGGGGAGGAGAAAAAAAGAAAGCTACTGTAGAGAAAATGAGATTTGAACTGAAGAGGATGGATGTTAAGAAAGGGAGTGCAGGAGTAGCAGACACATGTCAGAGCAACAAGGAATAGAATGTATTTGGAGGCAAAAGAACAAAAGGTAATCTTACTGTGAGAAGCTAGAACTTCCTTCAGAAACCTGGATTTGAACCCAAGTGTCTTGAATTTCTTCCTGCTTCTACCATCAGCAAGTATTTGGCAGAGCGTGTCTCTCTCTCACTATGCCATCTGAGTGCAAGTTAGTTCAGAGAGGGCTGCACCCAGCTGCTGGATTTTGCCTTAATGAGAGAAAAAGCTTTCCCTGGCTAATGGAATAAGGCGACCTTGCTGCCTCAGCCATCCTCCTTTCCCAGTTCAGGTACAGGGATAGGATTGACAATATTTGTAGCATGCAGGATTTAGTTAGGTTTGGTCTGCTAAGACTGAGTTCATACACATTGCACTGGTTCTTCTTCCAGGATGCACATTCTGACTATTCAAGATTTCCTAAAATTTGTATTTTCCAAAGAAGCTTTATGCAGATTTGCCAGGCATCTGTCATACAATAACAGATATTTCCTGTGTGCAAATATACTCAGAAGTAGGAATCGTTATTCTATAAAATCATGAGGCTACCGTGAGAGAGCTGATGAAAATATGACCGGTAGAAGGGACAACCTTCACAGAGGGAACAACAGCATCTGCATGCAATGACTGTCAGCAAGAACTTTTGGCACTGCCATGTCTTGTAGCTTGTTATTTTAACTCAGAGTTAAATAATGGAATGTTTTCTGTGCCTTTAGTGCAAGCTGGTTATAACCTATACAGTAAATATATATTTATATTGTTTGCAATACTACGTAAATAGTGAGTTTGCTGTAGGAGATGACAGTGGTATAATAGCAACACTTAAAGTATGATCTTTCCTTTTACATGAGTGGAGTTATTGATTATAGGGAGCCTGTTTTACAGCCATCACAGTGACTTTCCTGTGCAGTAATTGTATATATGCTGCAGTTTGCTAAGGACATATGTGATTGCCTGAGAGCAGTATTGCCCTCTACTGTGGTAACCTAATTTCAAGTCTGGTGCTTCTGGTTTGCGTTATGAATAAAGTTATACAGCAGTGCTGCACAAGAATGTGTTTGGGAAGAGTGGAAGCTTTCCTTCTTGTTGTGTATTCTGTGTGGAAGCTACTTTACGCATCATGTTTCTTTTTAACCTCAGCCCTAGTCAAATTTATGACAACACTTGTAGGGGTGAAACAAGAAATCTGCAGGTCAGGTTCAATGGAGACAGAACCGGGTAAGTGCACTTACTCTCTTGTAAGCCTTTATTACTAAGTGTTTGTTTTCAAGAAAGATAAATCCGTGCTGCCCAGCTTCATTGCAAATTCTGGGCTTACAGTTTTTAGAAGATGATGAAACAGGAAATTTCTATTGGCCAATAGAATGAACAGTTTATCTTTTAGCAGTGGCTTTCATTCAGACAATATTTTTTTTTCGGCCTCTTGATTAATACACACGTGTACAGTCTCCAAGGAAGGACTGGTTTTGTTGGGTTTTTTTAAGCAGGAGGCAACAACCAAATTTTGCCTATCCCGATGCTAATGCATGCTCCTCTCAGGATTCCGATTGTTTTGGGCACACAACAGGAAGTGCATGTCCAGATGGACGTTTTGAGAATCAACTTGTCGCTGCGTTAGGTGACTTACCTCTCACATTCAAGGAAAGCCTGAGCTTCACACGCATGAAAGTGTACACCCTCTCTGGACTTAGAAATCAGGGTTTGAGAATAAAACAAACTCGAATTAAATTGGTTTCATTTTGAAAAGTCAAACCCCATAAGACTTTAATACTTGGGTGTATGCTGATGAAATACCACGACTCTAAAGACTATTAATATTCATAGGAAGTCTGAAATAATTCATGACTTTCTGGAGTAATGTTAGATGATGTATGATGGTAAACAGTATCATTTACACTGAACCTTAAAAATTATTGACAAAGACAAGTTCCTAAACACTGGCTAAACCTTGTATTTGTTGTTATGATTTCTTGGTTTTATACTTCAAGCAGATTTTCAATTAACTCCACTGTATTCAGAGTAATTATTCATTTATTATAGTCAGTTTAGATATGGTAAAGATTAAAGGAGTAAAACAAATCATTTCAGTGACATAGGCTAGTGATACATTGTTATTATTCTGATTTCTTCGCCTCTTGCATAAGGAAGATTTATAGCATCCATTTTTGAGTGATTCCTTGTTAGCATATATTTTTATAGGTATTTATTTGCTAATATAAAGTGTTTTGGTAAAGTAAGAAGCTATCTTCCTCTCTCCCCATTCCTTTAGGAAATATAAACATTCCTAGAATAAAAGAAAAAAAGATTGTAGATTTGAACAGCATGCATATTATACATGCAATAAAATGTACTCATCTATTAATAAAAAAAAAATAGATAATATGATGCACCACTATTCTAAGATAACTACATGTGTTCGATGTTGAGAAGTCAATGGCACGAAGCAGATGCCTTCAGTCATCTAGGAAGTGTGGTTTCCCAGTGTACTGCAACTGCATGCCCTGCAGTGTCATCTCACTTATAAAGGGGTTTTACATGTTTATAAAAGTGTGTTAAATATTGGTAAAGTTTATTTTATGCATTATGCATAAAAGTTGTCATTAGGATTTAACAAAGCAGCTTGCAGAGAAAGATTAGAAATAAAATCTCTGTATACAAAAACGATTTGGATGGTTTAGCTAGATGGTTCTGACTTAAAAAAATTAACATTTCACTTACTGTTCTCAAACATTCAGAGAAAGGAGAAAAACAGCATTAACTGAAAGAGTGAAATATATGTTGTTATAGCAGTGCCTAGTAGGATCGCTATTACAAAGGTTCTTTTAGTATTTCCATTATAAATCCTCTTTATTCAGTGTAATATCGTGGTAATTTCAACTCACATTTGGCTTTAACTTGGCAAATAATCTGTCAACACAGAAATTCAGTTCATTTATATGTATGCATGCAGTTATTCTTATATGTGCACAGACTATATCATGTTCACACGTTGCTGATGTATAGATTTTAAAATAAGCAATGATTGTAAAGCTACTTGGTTTTTGGTCCAGTTTTCCTAACCATCAATTTAAAAGGAGATTACAGATGGGATTTTCAGAAGCACTTAGCATTGCCTTAAATGGTCGCATTTAAGTTAATGGTAAAATTCCTACGACTTAAATTGCAATAAAGTTAGGTCAATGCTGTTGAAAATCTCACCCCATCTTTTCAAAATATGTTTAGGGGTCTAGCTGTAGGTGTGTGGTGTAAGTGACTGACTTACGGGCATAGTGACATTTTAGTGGAACTTCAAGGAGATTATTCAGAGCTCTTTTGTGCCTCTGAACGTTCCCTGACTAGATAAAAAGCCTAAAGCACTAGTCTAGGCACCTATATTAGATGTTTAATTGATTCAGTTGGGGGAAATTGTTTTCCTCCTTAAAAACAAACTTGAAAGGATGCTTTTATGTTGGATCTAAATAAAGAGAGAAGACCCATTAGGAAGTGAAGGATGCCACAAGTAAACAACATGGATGAATGTCATGGCTGGAGTTTGTCGTGGTTTAACCCCAGTTGGCAACTAACTACCACAGCCGCTTGCTCACCCTCCACCCTCCCC
>NW_008794085.1:1140645-1169236 GCF_000699145.1 Aptenodytes forsteri
AGAGCATGGGAAGCTGAAAAGTCCTTGACTAGTGTAAGCACTGCTTAGCAACAACTAAAACATCGGTGCGTTATCAACATTATTCTCATCCTAAATCCAAAACAGAGCACTGTACCAGCTACTAGGAAGGAAATTAACTCTATCCCAGCCGAAACCAGGACAGTTATATGGCAGTAGTGTAAGTATGAGAGGAGGAGGTATCAATAAGCATATAGAATAAACTCACTGACAATAACAAAAAGGCACACTTTCGGCAGCCATACTTTTATTTTTATGATGTTGTATATTCTGAATTTTTTTCTAGTTGGTTAACTTCCTTTTTTGCTGTATTTTCTTCACCCACATGCATCTGTGCCTAGCTAAGACATTATCTGTCAGGTAACTTTATTTATATAATTTTTGCAAGTTAGAAGAGAACTTCTCAAAAGACAAAATAATATAATCTTGAATCAAACTAGTCCCTTCTGATTCTGTAAATAGATACGGTGCCAGCTAAAAGCATAACACCAGAAAAAGAGAATTGTTGAAGTGCTTAGTTAAATGACCAAAATGAGTTGGGGATTTTTTCTCTGCGTAAACTAGAACACTTCACTTCCATTTATGCTTTGGAACAAGTACAGTTCTTGTGTTAAAAAAATAAACCACAGAAACAAAAAGGCAATTCTAGAAAAGCCATCATTATTAGTCAATGTATTAGATGAGATCAGCGTTGCAATGTCAGTTCTTGACCTTTATCAAACAGGGCATCAATTTAGAGGTGATTCTTTGAGCTTGTAGCTACAGGCTATTTCTGTAAAGGTTCTGTATTTCTCTCAGGTTCCTAGACTAGCTAGTACAGCTGATAGTAGCTGTGGTCACTACTTGAGTTTGTCTCAGGGCTCTGGCCTGGATGCTAGGATGGTAACCTCACTGGGGTGATTACGTACCATCATCCTAGGTTAACTGCTGATGACATGCCAAATGACAGATGTAATGATTACTAATTGGGGTAGCAGTACGTCTGGGAACATGGATCAGGATGGCCAGGTCTGCTGTGACTTCATTTGAGCCAACAGCAGTCTTCTAACCAAGGGACTTAAGAATGTGCTTTTATGCACATACCCAATTCTGTTGATTTTAACCGAATGTAAGCAAATCCATAAATAACTGGGTGAGCAAAAGAGGAACCTACATACTTACTTAAATACTGAAAATGAGGTTGGGCTCATTTTAGTCAGTAATTGGAGGAATTAGGATTTTGGATTATATTTTGGGTGGTAGGCTTTAACAATTCAATTTCTTTCAGCTGACTCGCACCCAGAGGTTGGTAGGTGTTCAGAGTTCATCGCAGTTACAGATTTGCTTTCAATTAACAGTTATTCAGTACTGTTGCTATCTACTACTGTTACTGTATAAAATGTTAATGGCTTTCATCTCACTTTCCTGAAAGACAATCAAAGCTGATTATTTGATGAGTTATGTGGCATCACTGAGCTCTTACATGATGGCTTACTGCTTTTTTTGAGCATTTCCCTGTTATTCAGAAATTTATGTTTAAATAAATGAGAATATTTTAAAATATTCTTAGAGCAAGGACATTTGGGATGTAGGGTGCAGTGGATGACATGTCATTTGGTCTGAGTTTGTAATCTTGCATAATATAGGACACCCTAAAAAGTCTGGGTTTAACTTTGTACTTCCTGAATGTAAGACTCTCTTCTGTGCCTTATGTCTCACTCCTTGGTAAACTGCAGTGAAATAAAGAGTCCAGGTCAGTCTTTCCTGCACATATTGCAAGTTTAACACAACCTATGAACATAATTAATGCAACTTTATTTTTCCTTAGTATCTTAAAGTATATTGTATCATAGCTTGAAATTTCATGTTGGTTTCTTTTGCAACATTATATTGGTAAACTTCAAAGCAAGAAGTCCAGAGAAAATATTTGCTACCCAAGAGACTGTTGAAATACAGTTATCACGGGTCCAGATTGCTTGGTACTGATAGGTGGTCATGAAGTCTTTTACCTTTAGAACACCATTCAGATCTAATCTGAAGTGGCTACTGGCTAAACCTCATGAGCCTAGCTAACTGCTCTGTGGCCTGCAGGAAGCATTCAAATCCAACATTCAAGTCCAGTTTCTGCCACTGTTCAAGCCCAACTTCCGCATTAGCTTCTTATCACTGGCCATTCCTTGCACTTTTCCAGCCAAGAGACATTCCAGGATTTGGAGGGATCTCCAATATAATTAGTCTCAAGAACTATATAAATTACTGTTTGTGTGGGATGCCACATTGCTATGAATTTCCATGGAGCTGAGTGCCTGTCATCCCGCAGAACACTGTTGATCTTCAGATCAACATTCTGGCTACTTTGCTTACTCTTTACAACAAAATACTTGCTGGAACTAGGGTTTTAGGTACCTTTCAGGAAAATCTGACCTACGGGAGTAGAGAATAGTGGTGTCTGTGTCACAGAACCTTTCATTATCCTGGCCAAGTACAGTATAATTATGCAAAAGGAAACATCTTCACCATCCATGCAATCATTTATTCCTTTTGTGCTGCTATCAAGAGACCAAGTGGGGAAGGAAATCTACTACATGTGTTTCTATTTTCATGTTTTCTGAGCAAGAAATTACAATGCCTGGTAAATGGAGCAGGTTCTTTATACTCATTATGGACTATTGTGTGAAAATGCCTTGCTGACTTCAGAGGAACACCCATACATTTGTTAGATGTGTTTTGTGAAGCGTATATTTGACCCAGAATGAAAATGTTTACTACAAAAGAGATTTCTGAGGAGTAAATGGGAGTTACATGTTATTTAGTCTCTGGAAATTGCAACTTGTGTGGCTGGGTTTTTTTATGCAACTTGTTGGCTGTTTGATCTGACCAATGGCATAACAAATGAGCATGTAGATGTTAAAATGACACAGGCTCAGCAGGCCAGGATGAACACAGAGGGACTGTGCTAGTACTTCCTACCTGTAGGAAGTTTAATTTTCTTATTTCTCCCTTCCCCCCCCCCCATATTGTACACTGCTCTGTTCCTCAATGTATATGAAGTATTGATGGTTTAGTAAACTATTAATGGTCTTTCTGTATGATTTAGGATGGAATTTCATATGCTTACTAGATAAACACTTGACACAATGGAAAAACAATAGGTACAGCGGTGATTTTTCTGCACTTTTCTGATGCCTTGACCCTAGAGATTGCTGAAGGAAAAAACAGTCTCTAGTATAAATAGAGATAACAGTGCCAAATTGAGGAACAGCTGCCGAAGAACTGCTCCACTAACCATGCCGAAGAGATATTTCATGTTCTTGCTGTGTTTCTTCTTTGGCCTGTTCTGCATAGTACTCATGCACTGAGATCAGGCGATCTAGGTTTTGTAGTGGTCTGAGGAGCCTCTGATGACAAGGACGTTGTCATCCATGTATTAAGATAGTCTTTATGTCCCCTTTGCACTGCTGGCATAACACAAAAGGAATGTAAAAATATCTGAAAGTGATGTTATTTTGGTCTGGTTTTCATAAAACAGAATTGCATTCTCTGCTTGAACCATTTTATTTTTATTTTTCATTTCTTAGTTCTTCTGCTAATCAGAGATTTTTGTGTTTTGCAAAAGAGAGAAACTTGCAGCAATCAGTGTTGTGTCTTGCAACATCTTTTCTTTGTGAAGTAAAATTATTGCTTAACAAAAAGCAGAGATTGCCCTCAACTACTATAGACTAGGACATCAGTGGTCAAATGAGGTCTTGGCAGCTTGCCCTAGAACAGGCTGCCTAAAATTCTGGATCATTTGTCTCCCCCATCATCACACATCTTGTAAAAGAGCTGGTGATCCTTATAGACCCCAAAAAGCACAAGGAAATAGGTTAGTAAAAAAAAAAACAACAACGTGAGTACATTATGCAATTGTTGGGCATTAATTTTGATAGTATTATAATCACCTTTCTGATTGCACCACAATAAATAGAGACTCAGAGTCAAAAATAGCAAAATCTATTTTTCCTCTTTTTGCAGGCACGGATGTGTGAGAATGATTTCTTTATGGAAACCCACGACTAAGGGAAGTGATGAGGTGAAAATGGGCAGGTACTGATTCTGCACCAGAGGGTGCTGTTTTTAACATTGAAATATTGTTTTTCATTTGATGCTCAAGAATAACATTTTTTGGAGGAGTATTGACACTGTGTGACTAAAGTTAATACATCTAAGTGCGTCTTAAATCGCATTCCAGTAAAACAAATGTTAACTTCCTATGTTTACATATCCAGCTAGTGGGGTTAGTAACAAGGTGAAGACTAAATGCAGCTCTTCTGATTAGAGAACAAACCATATTCACTCACAGCAGAAGGAACAGAAAGATTGTTGTAGGCTCATGCTTGTGTCATAACTGGAGTATTGTGCCCCTGTAACAGTAGTTTTGGTTCTCCAGACAATTTCCATCAATGTATCTAGCAAGAGACATCTTGCCCAGTTCTGCATCCTTCCTTTTGTGGACACAAAATAAAAAGAAAATCGAATACACATGGACAAAAGAAGCTGCAGCCAAAATGTGGTATGCTTGACTTTTTCCAGCAGAACGTGTAAGCTTGCAAATCACTGCTAGATCAGGCTAGGTTGACCCATGGACAGAGTTTCAGACTAATATGTAATTCTTAAGCTGTTGGACTTTAAGGAGACAGCTATTGTGTCTCTTTCCACAGACTGGATATGATTTGTCTGTACTACAGGAGCACAATTGGCTTATATGTATTACAATGAACTGTATACTGGGAATATTACAGGCTTTTGCCTTGTATCTGCTTTTGCCTTGTATCTAGTAGGTGACATAAATGCTAAGCTATCATCTGTTGAATTAAATGGAGTTAGTCTCATGGTTTATCTTACAGACCACCTACCTAATGTTAAAACTCAGAAATCAGTAGCAGCATGAATAACTCAGTGAGCAAAGTTGCTATTAAAGCCTTTGTGCATTAATGGTTTCTATCTATAATCCATATTACATGATGATGAGAAAAGTGAGGTGAAACAGAAGATTAATGAAAACAATCAATGGTAATTTCTGTGCTTTTACTAAATAAGAGTCAATTTATAGCTTCAGTGTTGAAATCAAAGTAATGTTAAGTCTTAAACTAAAACCAGGCCTACGGTATTGGAATGACTCTCTCTGCACATTGGTCTCTTAATCCACTTGGGAGTGCCTTCCAGGGCTGGAACATTTTTCAAAAGAGTCAAGTCATAGCATGTTACTTTTTTGTAGGAAAGGAAATGTATAGTTATTGTAACAGCAACAGCACCTTTCTTGGAAGTAGCTGATACAATTTTTCTGTCTGTAATCTGCAATAAGCTGATTCTAGATTCTAGGAAAAATGCTGCAGAAATATATTTCTTATTTAATTTCTACTGTTCTTTCAAACGGCGGTTTGCAGAATGCATCTGGGTGTACAGCTAATGACCCATGAGCAATAAGCAACTGTTTAAGTAAAATGCACTATGAAAAAGCTTTTACCAAACAGCATTTTAATATTTTAAATAGATTTTCCATTGCAGACTGTTTGTAACTGGATTAGTTCTCTGATGTGTTCTGACAGAACTGTTGTTAGGGATACTCCATTAACTTTGTCTGTCATCTTATTTTCCCCAGTATCCAGCATAACACCCTTATATTTCATAATTTGTATTGCTATCAGTGCTGATTTGTAAATGTGCAAATTATAATTAACAACGGCCACTACTTCTATTAAATATTAAATCATTCTTGCAGCCTATATTTTCCACAGCAGATGGAGCCCTGCGGTATGCAAATAGACTTTCCTTAAGTAGTCAGCAGTTTTTACCAAAATTTTGGCTTTAAAAATGCATTTTTTTTTTGTTTGCTTTATGTTTTCTATAGCATTTAGGTTAATATTTATTCACTGCAGATTCCCCTTTTCCCCATAAGAATTTCATGGACTATTACATTCTAGCACTGAGGTTTTGTTTCACTTCATTAATAGCTCCTTAATCATATAGCTTGCTTGTAAAGTACAAACGCTTGTTATTTGTACTTATGCTGCAGTATTGCATAAGAGGCATTTAGTTATATTTTAATATGTATAGCAGAAGCAAAAATGCTGGGTACACCAACATAGTTTTTAATTTGAAAACCAATCTACGTGCACAGTTTTTTTCCCCAGAATAAGCAAAAGCATTTATGGTTTTATATTGTGTCTTAAACATTCCATTAAATGTCATCAGCTGATTCAGGAAAATGTATTGGAAAAATACTAGAGAACTGTAAAATGTATAAAAGTAATGAATGCTCAGGACATAGAAGGGATTGAAAGTCCAACATTTATCAGGTAACTGTAAAACAGCAAGAAACATTGATAGAACATTACATTTTTCTAATATGTAGTACCTTAAGCATGAAACTCTCATTTTTGGTGTTTACTGCTGTGCTGTTTTATTAAAGAACACTGATCCAGAATTAACATAGCCTTTATAACATCAAGAGGAATCTGAAAGGCAAGCAGTGTTATTCAGGAAATGGTTTCACTATCCACCCGAGCAATTGCAAATGAAGATTTTTCAAATGATCGACTCGGAGATTGTATCCTAAATAAGGGCAACCCAGTTTTTTCCACATTTTTAAATGGACACAGGAACATAGAGCTCAAGGACATTAACTGCCACATTAACCAAAGAGTAATGAAAACTTCTCTGAATGAACATTTCAGTGAGCTGAAATGGCCTCAGTGATATAGAAATGAATTGTAACAAGTTAGGGTCTTGTCTTCCTGCCGTTTTAGTAGGAGTTGGAATTAGCATGCTAAATGGGATCAGCAGCAGTAAGCAACTGGATTGGAGTATCCTGGAATCCATGCTGTGAATGCACATTGGTAGTGTGATACCTCTCATAACTCTGAGGCACCATTTACTCATAAGTATTAACCTATTTTAAACTGAGTTGTGTTGCTGGAATAGAATTCTGGGCCAGATTACCAGCTAGTCTGAGCAGGAGCAGCTCTGGCCACTCAGAGCCTTTACATCTACCAAGAAGGTACTTTTAGGTACACTCCATTTGAGGAGGAATTCAGATAACAGGGCAGGACTTGGTGCTAACCATTTGGGAACAGTTACTATAATTTAAAAGATGTTATTTGCCTAATGAGAAAGTAAAAGACATGTTTCCTGTTTGTTCGGATTTATCAGCTTGATGTTAAGAAGAAATGTGATTTAAAGGATGCTGCAGGGATGATATCTTCAAAAAGGGAAAATAAGTTTTAAAAAGTGAGCAGCAAGCAGAGAAGAATCACTATAGGTGGGCTTCTGTTCGACATCCACACCATGGCATGCAGGAGAGCATAGATAGACTTTAAACAACGCAATGGAAGTACTAGAAGCAGTCTGCTTGTGGCAGCCTGGAACTGCGTATGGGTCGACTTCTGTGTTAGCCAAGTGAATTAGTCGCCACAGAACTTGGGCCTGATAGAATAGCATTTTCATCAAGAGCCTTCAGCCTGTGCTTTCCTAGAAATCTGCTATTATA
The DNA here is from genome assembly GCF_000699145.1 of Aptenodytes forsteri. Taxonomy (NCBI): domain Eukaryota; kingdom Metazoa; phylum Chordata; class Aves; order Sphenisciformes; family Spheniscidae; genus Aptenodytes; species Aptenodytes forsteri. The sequence goes on from NW_008794085.1 coordinate 1,148,171, forward strand.
TACCCAGGATAGTCTTGATGTCTTTGATGTTTCTATGCAATTTCTACTGCAAAGAGAGGTTCAAGGAGGCAGAAATTTGACCAGTTTATTGAAATGAAGAGGGTTCATATGTGTTTGAGTATTACAGAAAGTTGAATTTCAGCAAAATTTCTACCAGAGTCAGGCTAATAGTTGACGTGAACAGTTTATTCACTGAAATATGTAAAACATTTCCGTGTGAAAGGAACTTCATAGGAACTTCCATGGGCTTTCAAAGAACTTTCACTCCAGAAACTTTTGTGCTGTGCCTAGGAAATAGTTGTATCCTTGTCTTTATCTCCTTATAATGTCACACTGCAACTGCTGTTACTCCATGCACAGCATGGAACTAATCCCTCCCCCTGCTTTGAACTCCAGTGCGCCCTGGTGTTTCTACACTCTCTGCACAGCTTTGCCCCTTGGCTTTTGGCATCAGCCCTACTCTTTGAGTCCGGCTGTTTAGAGCAGAGAAATTTACTTGCTCAGGCAGCTGGGCATGGCTGCACTTTAGCACGTCCACTTTTGTAAAATGGGCCTGATGATTTTCATGTGCGCAGGACACTTCATACTGATGTATTTGGTACCTTTCAGTGTAACATATCATTGATGAAGGTGTTGGACTGTACATAGATACAATCTTCCAGTATACTCCTCTGCCTCTGAAGCCAGAGTTCTGGTATGCAGTACCTCTGAAAATCTGATATATAGTGGCTAATGAAAGAATTTACAGGCAATTGAATGTCTCTTAATATCAGATCAAAGGAAGACGTCAGGGAAGAGAGCCTACTTTCTTTAGGTTTGGAAACACAGTTGAGTGAAAGCCATTAGACTATTCCTATTTAGAATCAGAGGAAATCCTCTCTGGAGAAGCTAAGGAAACATCAGCATATTTCAGTCAGTCACTGATATCCCACTTAAGCCTTATTTAAAATCTGTCTAAGGAGGAACTGATATTTCGCCTGTGAAACTGTAGTATTTTTCTTCTCTAGGAGTAGCTAGTTAGGAGTATTTTAATTATGTTGAACAATTTAAATGGCTATATTTCTTCGTTCCTTTCAAGAAACCTCACTGTTCTCAATGTGGGAGATTTGGATGTTATAAATTCTCTAGGAAGCACTCTTTAAATATCAATTTGTGTATCTTTAAGGCTTAAAATAAAAGCATTGGTAAGGGCTGTCCATCACTACCCTTGAAATCATTCAGTGCTTTTTTTGGAACAATCGGTTAGTTGGATGCGCAATCTACAGGAATTTACAATAAGGAGAAAGAGAAGCAGGACTCCTAAGCATTCTTCCCCCCACCCCCAAATCCTGAAGCATGGTTCATTCTCAGCAGTGCAGTGATTGGGAAAGCTTAGAAAAAGCTTAGAAAAATTAGGAAAGATCTCAGCAGTTGTGGGTAGTAGTGGTGAATGTAAGAGGAGATGGCGATTCTACAATGGCTACTGTATCACTTTGGATGAGATTCATGGTCTCAGGAACCTCAAGAACTCTACATTTGATCTCCTGTTTGCAGCTGGACCCCAAAGGATCATGTCTGTAGTCTCTTAGTCATACTGTGCCTCCCCACCCTTGGCTATTCTTATTCAAATAGAAGAACTTTGCTTCTCCACACAGTATAAAATGGTGGCAGTGTTTTGGCTTTCTTCCATGGCAAGGCAAGGCAAATTCATTTGTTAGTCTTCTGTCTCTAAATTGATGTACACTGGAAAGGAAAGCAGCTGTAGATTTCCAGCTGCTTTTCAAATATATATGTTTATGGTCTTACTGTATCTTTGCGTGACCAAAAAAATAGAATATCTGGAGGAAAAAAGTTAGTGGAACAATATTTAGAATTCTGGGACTCCTAGAGTAGACCAGGGCAGATCTAAACATAAATGTCTAAATTTTTGAATTTTACAGCTAAATCAAATACAACTGAAATTAAGAAGACCTACAGAATGAAAAAGCATTTCACTAGACCACATCTAATCATAATACAGCTAAACATGGAGTCTGGGATTCTGATCTCCAAGGCTGAAATTCTTTTTTTTGTAAATATAATATTAAAAGCATAGAACACAACATAAAGATCCTATTTACAAAGAGGACAATTTTATAGTGGTGTGGAATTTTACACCTGGTAGTAGTTCAGTTATTATGAACTTTACATTATTACCTTTCCCTGCAAAGTAAAAGAGAGTTAAGTGCCCAAGCAAAGTGCATACATTGTTTCAGTCACGTGAAATGTTTTGAGTTGTAGACAAACTCTTCATTTTTTTCATATTGGTTAAAGCTATGTGTTTGTTCTAAGTGATAATGGTAATGAACTGTGTTGAGATCCAGAAGACATTACAAGGGCAGAACCTCATTATTCCTTGTTTTGGACACACTGTTTGAAGAGTTTCTAAAGTGGCCTAGATTTTGATCAGGAGTTTTGAAATTTGAGAATCTCTGAGCTCTACTTAAAGAACGTGGTTGATGCATCTGTGGTAAATTTTATGATACAGCGTTTTCATTTAATTAGATTGTGAACTCTCAATGACTTCCTGAGAGTAAATTTTCTTGAGAGGAGAATTAGAAAACATTAAATGAGGTAAAGGACTTGAGAATACTTGTCCAGAAGAGATTGATAAGAACATAACTAGGACAGCTGTGAGCTGTGCTTTAAAATTGTAAATGATGCTGGTAAGTGATTTTCACTTCTGATTTTAAATAGTCTCAGAAATTCTCTTCTACCAAAGCTTCTTGAATTACATTTTGTTTAGTAATCAGAACCACTTTATATGAAGTATTCTGGAGCACATTACATACAAGGAGAGGGTGAGAGTTGGATTTGCTCAGCTTTAAGAAGAGAAGGCTAAGGGGATATCTTATTGCTGTCTACAGCTACCTAATGGGAGAATCTAGAAAAGACAGAGACAGACTCTTCTCGGAGATATACAGTAGCAGGTTGAAAGGCAACAGGCAAAAGTTAGAATAGAAAACATTCTCATTAGATATAAGGGGTTTTTTTTTTTTCCATGAGAGCGATCACATACTGGAACAAGTTACCCTGAGAGGTTGTGGACTCTGCTTACTTGCGGATATTTAGAACTTGACTGAACCTTGTCTTGTTGACTCTGCTTTGAGCAAGGTGTTGGATGAGATGACCTTCTGTGGTGCTTTCCAACACAAATTATTCTGTGGTTCTACTCTGTACTGTATTTGGAGTTTCAAGAGAGCACGTTAGCACATTCAAACTCTTTCAAGACTCAGTTTTGCAAATCCTTTTCCCATTCTTCTAGGCAGGTATCAGCATTTAGGGACCAGCTGAGGTGTACAGATTGTGCAGGTAGTGGTTCTGTAAACTACCTAGAAGATAGACTGCTATACCAGGGCCAGGTCTTAAGACTGCATGATAAGCTGGAGAATAATGGAGGATGAGGGACAGGGAATGGGAGAAGACTCTCTAAGCAGAGCAGATGTCACTGATGCCCCTAGGTCTAGCAATCCCCTCACATGCAAGAGGAGCCTCAGTAGCAGTTCTGTCCCTCCTGGTGACGTGAGGCAAGACTGTGTGAAGCAGAAAGCAGGGCTGGTGCGGTAATCACAGTGATGCAGTAAGCAGGTCTGAGTGGAAGGAACCCTCCTGGGAGTTGTGTAGAGGGAAAGGCCTTCCTCAAAGGCCTCTGGAAAGAGCATTTTATTTCATCTTATGAGAGGAAAGGGGGCTGTTTTCCTTCCTGGTTACCAATATAGTTTCTAAGAGCCAAAATTATCTTTAGTGAGTGTTCATAGCACGTAGCCAGACAAGGTAACTGACAAACAGCTCAGCCACAAGACAGCGTCATTAATAAGGGGTTGATTTATGTTTTAATGCTATTGGTGATGTCCAGGTCACCACTTAAATATTCATTTTCCGCTGATCAGAAGAGGCACTAGTTGTGCAGTTGATAACATAAAACTGACAGTCAGCTGGCCCAGCTCTTCCCAATGCAGCAAAGATGGGAAGAAATGAGACCTTGAAGCCTAGAAATATTAGTAAAAATAGGTTAAAAGTACGAGACAATACTTACTCTTCCTCAAGAAATCAGAGGTCCAGCTGTGATGATAACTCAGCAAAATCTTCCCCAAACCTTCTCCAACTTTATTCCAAAACAGCGTACTAGATTTTCTGTATCTGTAGATACAGAAAAGGGTATGTTTACTCATGTACTTCCTGTGTTTTCTGTTGTTCTTTGAACGCTGTAGTGGCCTGGTTTACTCTGCTGTGCAATGCTGAAGCTTTTGATTGATGTTTCATTGAATCATAAGGTAACTCATTGCCTGTTGTCCAGTGGATAGAAGATTAACACTGCAGGTGCTCAAGCTGCCATAAAATGCCATTATAAATACACGCAAAAGCTCCACTTCAGTGTTATAAGTCTGTATAACTAAAATACTAGTAATTTTGTTTACTTTTTGAAGGCATTTTAATGAAGGCAACCTCAGTTTACACTTCGTTTACCTTTGGAAGAACTGACATCTGATGGAAGGGCAGGTGTTGGGAGACAAGCAGTCAAAAAGATTTCTGGAAGGTGGCAGGGATAACTTCTTGATACAGGTATTGGAAGGGCCCGCTGGAGTGATTCGCAGCTGGATCTGCTGCTGTTCACTAACAAGGAAGGATCGGTTGAGGATGTGGTAATCAACGGCAGCCTTGGCTGTAATGACCGTGGAAAAGGGGAGTTCAAGATCCTGAGGGCAATGAGGAAGGAGAATGGCAGAGTGCAGTCCCCGGACCTTAGGAGAGTCAGCTTTGACTGATTAAGGAAACTAGTGGTCAGATCCCATGGGAGGCAGCTCTGAAGGGCAAACATGCCCAGGAAAGGTGGCAGGTTTTTAAGGATAGTATCATCCAAGCACAAGAGCGTCCATCCCAATACTCAGAAGGACAAGTGGATGTATTGGCTAAGCAGGGAACTAATGGCAGAGGTTCAAAGTGCAGATGTTCCTCTGGTAAGCCCCTGAAGATGTCTGCATGTTTTTTTAAGAGACTAATGCATAGACTATTCTGGCATAGTGGAAAAGAATAGTCTAACTTCATGGAAGGGTCTGGCCAAACTCTTTGGTCTCTGGTGGTCAGTTCCTGCAAATTCTGTAGAGAAATCTAGGCACTGTCCATCTGTACTGCTTTATTTTCTCTGACAATGTCTCTGCAACATACCATTCTATGTTATTCCTTAATTTTCTTTGCTTACTAAGAGCTATACTTCTGTACCATGAAATACTAGGTAATGTGAAAATGAACGAGATGTCAGAGGCTGCATTTCTTCCAGACTGGAAGGAAAACTATGACAATACGGTGCCGCATGCGAACTAAAAAGCCCTGCTGCTATACAAAGTTCTTACACTGGGCACAACTGCACTGCAATTGTTTTAAAGCTTCTGTATCTTAAGCCTTTGCAACATACTTTGCACACTTGATGGTGTTGCTTTGAATGCTAGGCACTGCTGGTGGTGTCAGCCAAGCAACCTGCACTATTAGCTTTGTAGCATTAGGAAGACATGAAGTATACGGTACAAATCCTGTGGGCCAAATACATGCTAATGGCACTGTTCAAGCTGAATCCTGAGTGCTTTGCTAAAACAATCAGGATTTGGCACTACTTGCCCTTGGTACTAATCTTGTCCCCTACCCACTAAGCATTTTATGGGATGTAAATGATTTATTTCCATTCATCAAATTCACAAGGTATGCCTATATCTGTGAAACAGATTTTTAAAAAAAATATAGCACAGTTCATAATCTGTATTAAAAAAAAAAAGAAAAGCATCCATGTATTAGGCCATCAAGAGTCAAAAGCATAATTTGAAATGATAAACGTATCCATTTTAAGTTACACATTACTTTGCATAGTTAATATCACTATAATTAGTCATAGTTCCTGTAATTTATTGAAAAAGATGCTCAGCCCCTCTAGTGTACTACAGTGATGAATGTTGGAAGTGCAACTTTGGAAGCAGGAATCAAGAAAATTAGTAACAGTTGGAGAATTAGCATGTAAATCAATAATATCCTTTCTCTTGCATCTTGAAAACTGAGGGTATACATCACATGCTGCATAACGAAAGGGAGGGCAGAAGTTAGAATTGTAACCTCCTTTACGTTACTAGGTCTGCTTTTACTGCAAGAACTGTTTAAAATCATTTCAAACGTTAGAGTAAATCTCTAGTAAATATTTAAACTATGTATAACTAGTCACAAATAAATTAAGCTGATTTTATGCATTCTCTCTAATTAGAAGGGCACAGCATTTGTTGAAACGTGATTAGTATTATTCATTAAGCAAAAAATTCTCATTTGTATCTTATTATCACTATTCTGCATAAACCAACACAATTTGTCATGAACTCCCTCATTTGCTGTATCCTCAAAAAGCAGATTATGCTTATTTTTCATTTGGACAGTGGAAAATCAAGCCAGGTGTTTGGCAGCACCAGAGTGTTCAGGTGTAACTGTGCCAGTGATGGTACATTACTAGCAGCGTGGATGAAGAATGAGGCATGGAGAATCTTGGGACTGAGGTGCCTTGAGGCCCATCCCTTTAGAGTGGTCCTGCTGATGAGACAGGTGGTGTTGTATAGGACTATAAAAAAAGAGAGAAACTTTTTTGTAAAGTCAGCCTTTCACCTTCAAGTGGAAACGAGAAGTGCTTTCACATAGCTGCTGCTGCACTGAAATATCTGGACACGTTTGTGACTAAAGTCTCTATGGTTGATACTTTTGTCTTAAAGTTTTCTAAAGCTGAAAAATGCCAGTTGGTGCACAGAGGTCCCTGTCACTGTCACTGTCTGAGAGGAATATTGCACGGGCAGTGCACTGTGCATAAATATTTATACGTGACCTTGATTGTAGTATATTATGCAGGATAACTAATTCACTGTATGCATATTCTTCCCCTTCTTTCCTCTCATTTCTTTTTAATCTTTGAAGAACATTTCTTTAAATATCCCATATTTAATTCTGCCCTCGTTCACATGCGTGTAAACCATCAGTAATACTGCTGAGCTCAATGGTGCTGAGTCAGGGAGGAGTGTGTTGGAATAGAGTAGCGGGCTTTCTACATCAGCTCAGTGGTGTTATGGATTTAAAAACTATGTGAACCCTGTGTTCCAGCTGCAAGGATACAGGACTGGGTGTCACAAGGACTGGATTCTTCTTCTGACTGTCGCTAACTGATGTATCACTTTGTTCCTTTGTGTCATTAAACTGGGATTATAGGGATAATGATATTCAATGGGCACCAAGATCTGTAGGGGCAAAAGGTGCTGTAAAATTGTTAGGCGTTGTTATTTCTACATTGGATAGATGATAATATTAAAGAAATCATCTAGGTTTTAGGGTTGTGTTTCCTACAACATGTTTTTCTGCTCTGCCAGAATCTGGTTGTAAGGCAATGAGTTAAGTTGTTACAGTACCTTTGATAAATACTTGTAGGGATCAAGATCAGCTTTGGCTATATAGACAGCCAGAGTCCAGCCTCTCTGGACAGCAGACTGTTTGAATTCTTCACTGTTTTCTTAAACTTAGGTGGTGGTGAGTGCCCCAGTAAGTTCTAGACAGCATAGTAGACGGTAGCCCTCAGAGACTAGCATGAGAAGTGATATGCTTGTGTACTCATTCTCTACAGTTCCCTTTTTTGCCTTTGGAGATAAGTTACTTCTTTATCAGACTGGACTCTCTCAGAAATTTTAAACTGAATCTGATGTCTGGTCATATATTTGGAGCAAGGAAACAATGAGACAGCCCTGTCTATGTTATGATATGGAAATATATTGACAGTCTTGCAAGAGATATGACAGGAAATTTTCATCCCAAGATCAAAGCAGAGGAAAAGTGCTATTTCCAACATAACCCAATGGCAATGAATAGTCCGATGCAGAGCAATAGTGAAAAGGAAGGATATGGTCATGCTAAAATAATGAAAGCATAGTTATAAACATAAACCCCACATCTTGCCACTTGACAATTCATTAATATTATACAGCTTTGCCATTGCTCATCTATATCTTGTCTATGAGTTACTATGACTAGTTTATTCCATTTTACTGAAAATATACTTGCGAATTACAAATCCAGACTATGAATAGCTTAAATAGCTAGTAAGAGAAACAATTACATTTTCTTTCTCTCTAACATGCAATTTTAATTGTCATAACTCTAAAAAAAATATCCCCCACAATGCAGGCCTGCCAGGAGGCCTGAAATCTGCAGGCTATGGCCTCTCAGGCTGTTTTCCAATGACTCATTTTTAATTTTAAAGAAGCATTATCTCTAGCTAGTAAATTAACAACAGCCTATAGTGCACACACACACTCATCCATCTGCTTAAGGCTCTTGTCATTTGACACCAGTCTTGTATCTATAGACTTCATCTGGTATTCAAAAGCTATCAACCCTGCCTCCAAGATAGCCCACCTTCTGGCTCCAGGCTAGAAGAGTGACTCTCCGTTTCCAATTCTAATGAACACATAGCTAGCAGCAGTTTTTCCATTAAGGAGCTGGTGTTCTTAGAAAATAGACAATGTTGGAATTACTTGGATCCAGAACTGCGTGGAAAGTGTTTGTAAAAGAGACTGAACTACTTGAAGAGTGTTCCTTAGGCAGCCTGACTTCTGTTTCTGCACTTCTTCCGTCAAACAGTATATTCAGCATTACCTCCCGCTTGTAGTACGTTAGACATTAGTGTTTATACCACTGCATTCTGAGGAGTGGAACATATTAACAGATGAAATTCTTTCTATTCTCTTTCAAATTATGAGCATCATTGTTAAGGTGTTTTGAAAAATACAGGTAATATAAAAAATCTCATGACTGGTATGAATCCCCCAATGAGAGAAAACCATGATATGGTTGGAGAGGAGCAACTATTTCACAGTTACTAAATTTTGTGTAATTTCAAATTTGGCTGCGAATGAGGTCATTTGTATCCTTGCAAATAATTTCTATGTAATCCGATGTCTGCTGTAAAGAAGTGGTAAGGATTTAACAGAGAATTGTGTCTCATTGACAAGCTTCAGTCATCATATGATAGAACAAGTTCCAAACACCTACTGCTTCATCAAGCTTAGGGAATTTATTCCAGGAGTAATTGAAGAAAGGGGGCTCGTGTTCTGGACCCCAAAGGACATAATCTTTTTAGATTTTCTGATTATGATAGGTGTAGTTGTCGTGGGCATAAGTGAGAAGAATTGACATGAGTCATACAAAATTGTAGTTAGGGATGAAACATAGGTGATATCAGCATGTAAAAATCAAGGAAGGTGGGGAAGGTAGAGTTTATCCTTTTATTGTCCCTCTGCCCACAAGCTTGGAGAAGTTCCATCTAGGCCATTTGTTTGTGATTTTTTTTGTTTGATAATCTGTGCAGTGAAAAAATAACCTAGGTTTTGATGGGGTTTGTTTTCACTGTGCACCTCACAAGAAGTCTCTTTCATTTGTGTCCTGTATCCTTCCACAGTGGATGTGGAGTCATGGTACTTGCACAAAAATAGAGCTCTGAAGGACATATGGTTGCCGGTAGTAACTCTGCCTTCACTGACTCTTTGGTCAGGTTTGGAGAGGGATTGGAAAGTACCCATACTAGTTTAACACACGAGTAATTATGCTTCAACATGTGATAGACCCAGAATGATATTCACATATGTTCAGCTGAGGAGTGAGGCTGAGAGAAAAACAAAAGACTTAAGATAGGCTATTCTCAACCTTGATCTGTCAATGATGCAAAAATAGCGTAGTTCCATTTCTGTGAAGACTTGTGTCTTGTTTCACAAATTTAAGGTCTTACCGCTCTGCTATCAGTCATCATTGTTTTCTACTGAGTTATCTTTGAGAGAATGAGTCTTCAACTGGTGTTTGTGGGTCTTTTTTACTTCCTTTTGAACAGAAAGAGTCAAGTTATTTTGAGGAATACACTAACAGTTTAACAAAAATGAAGCTAATTATATATATTACTTAGTAACATTCTGTTGCATGAGTCGTTTTCTTGTAATTTGTATGAAGAATACAAGCAGTATCTTTAAAATGGCTGGGGAACCTTTCTTGTGTGTGCATCAAATACAAAACTGCCCTACATTAATAAACCTTTGAGATTATTTTTCCATTTATCGGTGCGCTCCAAATCAAAATACTTCTTAATTTTATTTCAGTTGGGTAGTGTTATATCAAATGTTTTACTTCAGTACATAGTGAGATAATGTAAAAAAAAAAAAAAAAGTCCCTTTGTAGTATGTGACAACAGCATCAGTCTTTGTAATATGTGACAACAGCATCAAATTAGGAGAGAAATGGCCGTTGGTTTCTACCCTTTAAGAAAGTAAGATTTGTATGTAAACAATTTAAAATAAAGCATCTAATCTGCTTCCAATTATATAGTATATAAAGCATTAGTAATGGAAGCAAATTAGGCATGATTTTTATTTATACATTTTCAATTGGGAAAATTGGCCCTTCACCAAATGTAGCCCTCACTCTGCAAACATTTGCTTACTTCCTTACCTTTAGGCATCTAATTAATCCTCCTGAAGTCAGGGGGACAAATTCTGTGATTATAGTTTAGCAGCCATAACTGTCTATGGGTTTGGAGGTCAAACAGAGACTTAAACTTATCCTAGAAAGCATGCAGAGAAAATACAATAAGGTGCCAAAGCAACACTGGGCTTGCAGTGCACTGTGCAATACTTCCTTGCCAAATACATTATGAATTTGCCAGACTTGGCTTTTGGTTCTGAAAGCTGAATAGTTTTCCAGTGCCCTTCTCTAGGTAAGCAAGCAGGTGTTTATACCTTCATTTTACAAATGCAGGAAGTTCGCTTAAGGCTGCAGGCTCAAGAACCTGTTGCTGGAGGGAAGGTTAGAACTGAACAGCTCTTGGTTCCTGGTTCTGCATTCAGTTCACAGCAAAAAGCCATCCTCCAAGAAAATCTGTGGAAATATGTACGTAAATTATAATTATAAACATGTAGCTTATTGTGTCCAGTATATATTCACTGGTAGACAATGCGTATTAGAGGAATAATAACTAATCCTGTCTGATGGTGTGCAAGACTCCTTATGGCGCTTTATAAATAATAATCCATTCTGTAAAAGATTATTGTACTCTCTGTGTGTAGCTCTTGCTACGTAGGGCTGCATCCACAAACAGAATTAGGTATGCAGTACCCGATCTTCCACGGGATCTTTCATGTATTGTTTGTGTTATCTGTTGTGCAGTTGATTCATCAGAATGAGTTTATCAGGCAGATAATGGGCAGACATTGTATTCTGTTTTTCAAATTATAATGAACAAACGACATTTCTATTTGTTAAAAGCGGAAAATGGATGGAAGATAAATTCCAAATTTCTATTTTTGTGGATCACCATTGCCTATGTAGATAATAGCACTATTTTATTTCTGTGATATGAAATGTTGTTTTTTTTAAAACTACAGACACTTACCAGACAAGGCAGTAATGTTACCCACTAACTTTGCCACTTGGTTTTGTAAGGGTCTGACAGTACAGGATAAGAAGTGAAGGAACTCTCTGATCCAGAGACCACTAAGGCTATGACCAGGTTTTAGTGGGTGATGTATCAGGCCCAAAGGGTCAAGGGTGTGACTGAATAGCAGTGGTACTTGGTATACAGAAAAGTCTGGAAGTAGCTTTTGGTAGTGAGACAGCTTTTTAGCTATTCCATCACAAAATATTCTAAACACATTTGCAGAATGTTACCTTTACACATGAGGATTTTTCTTCATTGAAAACATTTTGTGACCATCCAAGTACCTCATAGGAGAAGACAACTTTAAAAAACAAGATACGTTCAATCCCATCTTTTGTAATAAAATCTAATTCAGTCTAACTAAAAATTGTATCTGTAAATTGTCCTGTATAACAGCCTATGTTGATTTTTTCCCTGTTGTCTGTATGGGTAAGTGTAGCAATAGTCACAAGGTATATTCTCAAAAGTTTATGAAATCTCCATAGAGATTATGAAATACAGCACCAAGTTGGAAGGACTCAGTGTAAGAAGTACCTTGGCTAATCCATTAATTTATTAATTGTTAGCCAAATTGTCTTGTAGGAAAACAATGCTATAAAAATTGACCCATGGAATAGACAGCTGTGATTCCATAACTAGCAAAGTATGTATTCAGTATTTGTACAGTTAGATATTCAGTAAATAATGATAGTAAATAGTAGTGAACAGTAAATAATCCTGAATATCAAGGGTACCAAATTAAAAAAAAATCCCAAGGAAAAGACTTAAAAAGAGATTTTATTAATGAACAGAAATACTTTACTGAAGGAGAAATACTTTTTATAAAGAGAATGAAAGACAGAATATTTCAAGCTAATCTAAAAAAACTCATCTCAACCTCCGTCCCTTTCATTCTTTGCCCAAAACTCTCTTTGTGCAGTCACAATGTCTTTTCTGCATATCCAAATATTGAACAATTACACTGTAAGTTCAGATCTGCAGACTTCTTCGTACACATCAAATGTGAGCCATGCATTCAGAAGTCTTTCTCTGCTTCAACCTCTCACAAGCTGATGGCAGAAATCTACAATAGCTGCTTTCTTATCCTTCATGTACATTTCAGAAATGTAGGCAAAGAAACAGTCATTCTTCTACAAGCTGGAAATCTCAGCCTGCCTCAACCTCCTCCCAAAGCTGTCATGACTACCAATTTTTGCCTGTTTATATGACTAAGAGCTTAATGACACACACATTGCATCCCTTCTGAAAAATATTCAAAAAGTGTAGCTTTAGATTGAGCTACAACCCCTGAGTAAATGATATGTTTAGAGGACCTAGGTCAGAAATAAAATTGTATTTTGGATCTTAACTATTCCTTTTCAGGTATCTAACTCATGTGAGATTCACTCAGACTTGGACAATAAATTCCTTAAGATCTCTAGACTGTTGACACATACTCTAAGAAATAACTTTGTTTCCAGAATAGACCTCCCTGTGTTTCAAACACTTTCAGATGTTTGGATTCATGTAAATAAAAATTTAAAATGCCAGATGTCTATCCATAGTTTATCAAGCTATTTTCAGGCTTTCCTTGTCAAAAATTCAAATTAGTTTCTTTTGATTATGTTTGAAATGCTGCAGTAACAGGATGGAGGGCATTGAATCAGCCATTCTCTACCTGAAGCTTTATTCTTGTTTTGGCAGAAAATGTATGCCCTTCATTATATTACTTAGGATCTCTTTTGTCCATTTCTATGCTGGAATCTCTAACAACATTTGTAATCTGAAATACGTAGCTGAGTGATGAAACAAGGCTTAGAAAACACTATTTCGAAAGAATGGCTGAGTGCCTGCAATTTCTATGATGTTCAGGACAATATATCTGTATTTTAATCAGCTGGCTGCAAATGAAGAAGCATGCCATTGTATGAGTAATGAAAACTGCTGTTTTTAAAGTTATGGTAATATATGTATGTTAAAGATTTAGACTATTCTTTGTAGCTATTAAAGTTTGCTATTAACATCAGCAACATTGTGCACTAGCATTGGACTACCTGCTGTATTGCACAACCCTGAGCTTAAAGAAATGTACTTTTATTCAGTGATGGTGCATTGATACTACAAAGTTAAGTGAGCATGATTTAACTTCAAACATCATGCTATGGTTCCAATTAGCCATTAAGTTGTCATTTGCATAAACCCGAATGTTTTGGTAGGAGAAAGCAATTGCTGTAGCCAGAAAAGAAAATCAGACTTTATACAGATCAGTTCAATAAGCAAGAGTTCTTGATGTGTTATAAGGCAGTGGCTTCACAACTCTTGGGACAAATTGCAGTTTGATCAACTGCCAATAAGTGAGGTCATACTCGTATCTTTTTTATTTGTTTATTTTTAATTTGTGGGTGAAGACTGTGCTCATTAAAGTGAGGAACTCCGCACTAGTTTTAGCCAAGCATTACCATATTCTATATAATGAATTGTGTATACTTGTGTCCTTTTCAATAGTTCATCTAATTTTCCTTGGAATTGCATGGAGTACTTTATTATTTAAGTATTTTTCCAATCTGTGCTATTTATATTCGGGTACAAACCTGCATTTGATTACCCTAGTATAGTAGATGCTTTGTCTTTTCCATGTGCTCTTCCGCTATGGAAGTGAGCTTGTTGCCCTTTTTTTTTGTTTTGCTTTGTTTTGAAAGGTAAGAGAAATAATTGACCAAGCAGTTAAAGTTATTCTCTGCATTTTGGGATTTATAATGAGTACAATGAATTTGAGTTACTGTAGACCTTTACAGCTTTACGTTGTTTTCTGGTAATATCATGGAGTAGAAAATATTTTCATGATCTATTTTTAGCAAAATAAGTAACTTTTTTTCTTTGTTTCTTATTTGTTAATAATGACATGGCCCTTGCTTTTCTTCTTCAAATTTTGTTGGATTAATTATTGAGCTTATTAGAGAAGTACTGAGAAGATTTATTCTGGTGGCAGATAGATACCAGTGGCTTAATATCTTGGCCACAAGGCTAAGCAATATCAGATCGCTGAGGCCCGTGACAGTTAAAATATCCAGATTGTGTCTGTAAATGTTTTCCCGTTTGAAAACGTAAACTTTCGGCATTAATGTTGCCATTACCAGGACGTTACTGGCATTGCTCTATGTTAGAAGATAATTACTGGGCTCATTCCTGACATGTAATGTTTCTTTTCTTCGGGGAGGTGGGTGGACAAGCTCACAGAGCTCACTGCTGAACTACTGAAATTGGGGAAGTTCTCCTGTTGCCTTCATTGGTACTGTGTGGCTTCCAAAATACGTAAGGAGTTGACAGAGAAAGCATCTGTGTAGTTCACATTACTAGAGAAATTTGTTTATTGTACTTTGCACTGAGGTTGTTCCTATTCTTGTCCATGGTGTGCCTGGTAAACAGTTTGATTTTTGATTGCCTTTTAGGCTTTTGAGGTGACCTGCACGAAGCTTTTTATTTTGATTTCTACTGACTAAGATGTTTTCTTAAGTTATTTCCTGCTTTGTCACTCTGTAAAAGCATACAAAATTCACCCTAGCTTGGAGGACTATCACAGGTGCTATGAACCACATAAGATTTCATAATAAATGCATCTCCCAGAGAGAGACTAAAAAATCTTTTTGGGGGCTTGGTGTATCTTACTTCTACCTAGATGGAGAGCTAATGCTGTGGACCTAGCCTATAACAAATGGAAAGAAAAAGAAAGAATTACAATATGATCCAGGGCTCACTTCTTCACATAGTCATACACTCCGTTCCCACCTTTCTGTCCCAGGATTTTGACTGCCTCCTTCATCCTTTATGGTTCTTCCTCTATAACAAGGTGGTCGTATGCGGTGCCCCAAAGGCATTGTTTCCCCCTTAATGAAATACCACACGTTCTTGTACGCAGTCCAGGAGCGTATGTTCTGAGCTTTGGTGGACTGCCAGCTCTACTTACTATGTGGAGGGGGGGAAAATGCACAGAAATACAATCCTTTTCAAGCCTTTCAGTCCCTACAGAATCTATTAACAAGTCTGAAAGCAGCTGTGCTTGCTCCGGCTGTAAGGATGGTAGATCCGAAAAAATGTAACCAGCCTTTCCCATGCCATGAGTTTCAGTCTAACTACATAATTACAGTTCCTTCTCTAGCCTCCAGTAAGAAAGGAACTTAAACAACAAACCAGCAAATTTTAGAAAGCTATTAAATTAGAGAAAATCAAATGACTGTCAAATGGACTTTCATTACTCTTTATTTATAATAATATGCATAAAATTGCAAAGAATAAAGTGGAAAACTTGAACTCCCATGAAAGACATTTTGTACTGCATATATTGTTGAGTTAATGTGAAATACCTGTTTAAATCGGTTCTTTCTGTAGTTTCCTTGTCGTACATCTTAATGTCAGCAACATCTGCAAGGGAATTGCAGTGCGGATCAGTGCAGATTATCACCAGTTAATAAAGAGTCAAAAGCACGTTTTAGGTAGCACAATCTCTTCAGTTTATTTCCATGGATAATCTCCACATGTTTTCAATAAAAAGTTACATTAAACACAAAAGTTATGTACAGCATGAGATGTGAATTACTTTATTATTGGCATAGCATTTGTTTGTCCAAGATCAGATCCTACAGCTTGGTCTCCTATTCTGATCTTAGCTCCAAATACTCCTTTTTAGTTAACAGTGCTCAAAAGAATGATTCGAGCTCTCATTTTGACATAGATCTCGCAAGAGAGGTACTCTTAACTTTATGTACCTCCCTATAATCAGGAGCGAAAATATTAAATTATTGAATTCAGAGGATCATTCCTTAAACACTGATCCTCAGAGTGAATGGAGATCATAAGGGAATCTTTCATCTTGACAGTGCCATTTTAAATCATGTCATAAAAAAGATCAAATTTCAATAATTTCAACTGGAAGATTTTGGATGCACTGCTGACTCATTAAGTGTGAGCTGTAGTTTGAAAACCATCTCAAGGATGTCCAGAATTCACAACAGAAGAAAAGGAAACCATACTCCCCAGCCCCAGAAGCAATTTTGAAAATATAATTCTACTTATTAGTGGATCTTACTAACCGTACAAAACTTCTGCCTTATCTTTGTTACTACAAGAAATGCTTTTTTTGAGAGTCCCGTTTCTGAAGATGATATTTATCCCTGATTGATTGCCTTTGAGATGGTGGCACTTTCCATTTTATGGAAGTACTATAAAGCTTTGAACACTGAGCTTCAGAACGGCTCTAGGGGTGAACAAACAGATAGCTGTCTAGGACCCCAAGACCTACAGGGTGCAAACTGGATAAATTAAACAGTGCTACAAATTATCTAGTGTTTGAATGGGGGAAAGATGGCACGCCTCAGTCTCTGCAAGTGTTCCCCACAAGGCTATTAGCTTTGTGTAGTTCTGAATAACAGGTCAGCATTTGCTATCAGTCCAGGAGCCACCATGGATGATAGAAATAGGCCTAGCAGTTTAACATTTAGTTACAGCCAGCTTCATTTTTCTGGATCTTGTGAGCCCTTAAAGTGCTCTCACAGTAAGTGCAAACACTGCAAGTGACTATTGTAGAGTCAAACAACCCACTGTTTTCAAGGAAATGCTTTTAGGATCAGAGTTTTTTGTAGTACTGTCCATGTTGTGGGCCCAAACTACCTGATAATCAAAGTTTGAAGCCAGTGTAACTTTCCCCTGGTATCCAAAGAGATTTGCCATCCCACCTGTGTTCGAGGACACTTGCAAGAATTGGCTGGGGGCTTCTGTAGAAGCATTACGTACATAGCAAACCTTTTTGTATTTGTAGTGCAGGAGATGACTGCAAGTGCAGTATTTATTCTTGGTAGTATTATTATTAATTATTATTATCATTAGGTAAGAATTAATAATAAAATCGGTAATCATTGCATCTTCAGTGGTACATATCTGTGGTTGCTGTTATCCCGTGTGTGAACAGACGATGTATTTGGTCTTACAGTAGCACAATGTCACTGTGATTATAGATGCCTAAATAAGCGCTACATGTGCCCGTAGTGCATCCAGCTCTCCCATGCAGTGGTATGTGATACAAATGTGCGTATTCTTCAGTGATATGTCAAGACATCATAATACAACATTTTACTAATTTAAAAGCCATTCTGCTATGTTACATGCACCTAAAATAGGAAAGGAAAGGAAAGGAAAGGGAAGGGAAGGGAAGGGAAGGGAGGGGAAGGGAAGGGAAGGGAAGGGAAGGGGAGGGAAGGGAAGGGAAGGGAAGGGGAGGGAAGGGAAGGGAAGGGAAGGGGAAGGGAAGGGAAGGGAAGGGAAGGGAAGGGAAGGGGAGGGAAGGGAAGGGAAGGGAAGGGGAGGGAAGGGAAGGGAAGGGAAGGGGAAGGGAAGGGAAAGGGAAGGGAAGGGAAGGGAAAGGGAAAGGGAAAGGGAAAGGAACCACCAGGCTCTGTGTTTGTATTGTTTGCAAGTCTTTGTCGATCTCTGTCAGGACACAAAAGTTGTCAAGAGCTCAGTGGACTTTTTGTGGGCACTGAGTCTGAACGTTCAATAACTCAGTGTGCAAGCAGAAGCAGCATTGCATAAGCATTGACAATATGGAGCAAAATGCACTTAGATTAAAAAATAAACAAGATCAGGAGGTTTTCTTGCATACGGTAGGCCTAGCCCTTTCAGAGATGAAAATGAGCAGATTTCTGAGGTTCTGAATGCAAATCTTGAGGCTAACCATTTGAATTTCCAAAATAAATAAATAAAAATCCCAAACGAAGCCCTGCTTGAAGCACTGAACATGCCAGTGGCAAGTTCTGCTTCAGACTCCAAGAGATAAAGTACGTTAGTGCCTATCGGTTAGCCTAATTTATTCAGTGTCATTGCCATATCACAACCTTCTGTTTGATTTTCTTATAAACTAATAATTTCCTGAATGAACTAATACTGCCACAGCCACTAGTACCTCTGCCTTGTAGAAGTTTTTTATTGTTGTGTATGCAACTAAATTGAAATATCTTTCACTTGAAATATTGACTTTAATATCTCATTTGAAAAATTCATGAAGCCTTTGATGTTAAATCCATACTCAATTTAGCCAAATGCCATTAGAATATGCAATACGCCTGAATACAGAGAGCATTATTGTCTGTGTTTCTGCAGAAGAATTACATTTTATGACTGTAACGTCAGGATCTTTTTTGGATTTGTTCATGAAGAAAAGAAAGGGGAAGGCAGCACATTAGAAGCAAAATGAAAAGTGGTATTGATTAGGCTCTCATTTACCCTCTCTTTGCTTCAGTCCCTAAATGCATGGAAATAAGGGTTGTGCCACAGCAAGTAACAATGCTCTGTAATGAATGGAACAATGTTTAGAAAATTAGTGTAAACATGTATGATAGTGCACAAATGCTGCTCCTAGTAACTGTCGTACATTTATTTTACATCTCCATTTACATATGTCTCTTTATTTCCTAATAGTGTCATAATAGAAACATGACAATAGTTAATGATTTCATAAAACATGGAATGTAAAGCTGACAGAGAGGCAGAACATTAATTGAAACCTATAGCTATAGTACATTAGAATTACATCTCCTAAATGAGTCATGATAAAAATATCCCTCTTTTACGGAGAAAGACAAAGACAGGTAAAAAACTAGGCTTTCAGCAAATTAATTTTTTTTTCCAGTAAAACAGAGACTGGCAAATGTTGCAAAATCTCCTGAGTGCTAATAGAATGGTATTTGCCTTTAGTAATTTATGGGCACTTTTCCCCCAGCTATCGATCACATTTGAAAAAAGTAAACTGCATTAACATTTTAGGCAATAATGGCTCTAGAAAATGTTTGATTTTTATCACTACCAAAACTGATGTCATGATACTTCGTTCTTTAGCAGATGTGGGAGAGCGTAGTGCGTCCAGCCTGTAGCACATTTATGCAAGTGCCCAGGTCTAACTGAATGAACTGGATGTAAACCAATGCTTTGAGCTTGTAATGTTATCTTAAAACATAAAAAATAAGGTGATGGCACAAGTTAGGAGACTGCTGTGTAGCAATGCAATGAGGTCTCCAGAGGACCTTGGGGTCTGTGAGGATTAAAATTACCGTGATAAACCAAGTGAGGAAGGAGGAGGGAAGAACTGCTCTCTGCCACCATCTTCTGGCCAGTCCTTGGGACATAAACCGCCTCTGCTGCATCTCCTGCATGGTTTACCAAGTCTCCTGTTGCCTCAACCGAGAGGACAGTCACAGCCATTTTAAGCAAGCTCATACTGGAAAAATAATGTATCTTTAAAAATTTCCAAAGGGCAACTGGATCTTAACAAACTCATGCAGATGTATATTAAAGTGGACAGTGCAAAATGCCAGACTAAGGGAGCTGAAAGCTCTGTGAATGAATCCAGAGCATTAGTGCCTGTGATTTTATGCTTGGAATTAGGGGAAGGTGTTGTTTTGTTCAGTGATGATGACTCTTGTGTGGTCAGATAATCCTGAATGCTCTAGAAACGTGTGTTACATGTGATGGTGACTGGACTCGGATTCCTGCAGAATATTTATATATTGCAGCAGGAAACAGCTTCATTTCAATAGTTAACGCTTTTTTAACCTCAAGGTTAGTGTGACAGCTGTTCCCTGAACACAAACCCTCGTGGGTTGCTTTTGCTGAAACTCTACATAGGTGCAGAGAGGCAGCTTGAAGAATTAAGTCTGACTGACCCATTAGTAAATTTTTTCTTGCTTTTGCTGATGTCCTTCCATTTAATTATTTGTTGCACTCATTAAGTATTTGGAGAGTGCTTACAGAACTTACAGCTTTATTACTGGGAAGCAGTGTTGTAAGGTAGATTAACACTGAAAATGAAATTAGATTTGAACATTCAGACTTTAGATTAGATTTCTGGTTTTACCATGGGCCTTTACCATTTGCAGAAATCTGTGATCTACAGAAGTGAGTTGAATGAAAGTTCTTCTTATTATATTAGTTAGTGTTATTGTAGATGACAGCATAGCATGATAGATTTATATTTGATTCCTCAATAATTAATTGTGACAACAACGAACACATGGAATTCATTTACAAAATGTGTACAAACTGAACCTGCTATCCTTCTGATTCCTTTCATTGCTCAGGTTATTTCATACTTTTATCTTTGCAGAGCTATAGAATTATAGGTACTCAATGACTTTTTTGCCTCGGTCTTCACTGGCAAGTGCTCAAGCCTCACCGCCCAAGCCGCAGAAGGCAAAGGCAGGGACTGGGAGAATGAAGAGCTGCCCACTGTGGGAGAACATCAGGTTCAAGACCACCTAAGGCACCTGAAGGTGCACAAGTCCATGGGACCCGATGAGATCCATCTGCAGGTCCTGAAGGAACTGGCAGATGAAGTTGCTAAGCCACTAGCCATCGTATTTGAGAAGTCGTGGGAGTCCGGTGAAGTTCCCACTGACTGGAAAAGGGGAAACATAACCCCCATTTTTAAAAAGGGAAAAAAGGAAGACCCGGGGAACTACAGGCCAGTCAGTCTCACCTCTGTGCCTGGGAAGATCATGGAACAGATACTCCTGGAAGCTATGCTAAGGCACATGGAGGAC
>NW_008794085.1:1170340-1221421 GCF_000699145.1 Aptenodytes forsteri
AGGGTGGTTGGACTAGATGACCTTCAGAGGTCCCTTCCAACCCAAACTATTCTATGATTCTATGATTCTATATCGCCGTTTGGTCATATGTTAAATTAATTGTGACAAGTTAAAATAGATGTTAAAGTGAGAGCTCCTACGAATTAATTAACAGTTGATTAGTACAGTTTATATTTTTTCATAAGAAGTAGAATCAGGTATATTATGAGTACAAATGAAGGTTAAGCATTTTGACATACTGGAATAAGTTTTGTGAGTTGAAGATCATGTAAACAATATGATCTATATCATGTAGAACAAAATTAATATGCTTGCTTGTCTTTTGAACAAATGTGGAAACATTTCTTGGAGATCCTGTACCCTAGTGCTTTTTCTTCAACCGAAAAAAAAAGAACTTCAGAACATCTGTACATCAAAAGGAGGTTATTTTTTACGTTATGCCAAATAATATGAAATAGTCTGAAGTATATATTAGGATGCAGCATATAGTTTATATGTACCACTGAATCTGATACTGGTGAATAAAAACTTATTAGAGAAATCCATTTGCCATGTCTGAAGACTTTACGGTGAACAGTTTTACAGATCTCATTTTTCAGATCTGAATTTTATTTCAGAAGCTTTGCAGTATGCTGACTAATGAAGAATTGTGGGAAAGAACACAGAAGTTATATCAAAAAGAAAGAAACTTTCAACTGCAATTTAGAAATATCGCACAAATCAGCATGTGGCTATACACCTGTGCATATCAAACATGAAAACACATGCTCCCTAAAACAAATTGCATCCTTTATTTGGATCACTTACTCAATGCTCTTGGATTTCTGACTTTTAGTTTCAACCAGGTAAGATGAGGTGGCCTGTTCAGCCCATGTTATTAAAGAAATTGGTTCACCTATTTGATTTCATGTCATTGTAGTTCCAGCCATTCATTTATTCAATAAACAGTTTGGTATGTTCTGAGAAATAATGAATATTGATTAAAAAATCGATCACTTATTAAGAAACAGTCTAAGGGAAATTGTTTATCCAATCAATTTTAATTTTTGATTTGTTATTTATATTTTCCAATTTAATCCACCCCTCCCTTAGGCTCCCAAACTACCAAGCAAATCAGGAGGAAGGGCAGAGAGACACTGGCAGCAACTTTGCAAAGAACACAAATCCTAATGCATTCATTTTAGATTAGACTGGTTGAGATAGGCCATAATAAAGGAGGCTGTGATTGAAAACTGTGGATACATTACCTCATGCACCTTTGGCTATTGGACTGAAACTTTAACTTTTAATAGGATTTATTAGGCTCTCTGCTTCCTACCTATTACATCAGTCAACTCTGACACTGTCAAAACACAATAGTTACAAAAATATTATGGGTTTCATCTGAGCTGGCAGAGATTCTGAGCGTGGAGACTGAATGCACAAGGCAGTGAGAGAGACCTACACAAGAGCTCTGGAACATTTATCCGTTCTCTTGACATGAGACCTAGGCTGCGAACAGAGTTGCTGAATATCACTTTCTGCAAGGGAACAGACTGACCATCTGATCTGTGTTTTATCTGAATGTGTACAATAATTCCAATTTCATTGTTCATTACACTAATAAAGAAGGCCGCCTTGATACTTAGAGGCAATAGATAAATACTTCTGTATCTCCAGTTTATTCTCTTGGGGATTTTAATACACAAGTTGGACAAAATTTGTGTTACTTCTGCCTCTGAATTTGCCTGGAGTTATGAATCTTCTCTCTCTCCGCCATTGTGAATCTGACCAAATGTAGTTCTCCTTTTTAGTAACCCAGAGGTGTGCTAATCTCTTCATATTTAAAGTTGATATTAACTATGCTTTGCTCACCTGATGTTCTCCCATGCCTAACTTCATGTCAGAATGTTACTTTTCAAGAAATGTGGAGATACATGTGTAAAGCATGGGGGAGATATTTTAAGGGTTTAAAGCCTTGCTTCCGGACACCTTTTTGGGACAGGCACAATACTATGATCAAGAAACTTCATGTATATACATCTATCTGTTCTTTCACGTGGAGGCATGTGGAAACACTGCCTGCAATCTGTCACACTGCTTTTGTGGGCCTTCAGTTTATAAATGAAAACTCGCCCTCCTGTGAACAGCTGAAAGGTGAGAATGCTTGAGCAAGAACTGAATAGTGAAAGGCCAGGGCTATGTGGGCTGAGATCTACAAGGGAAGGAGGGCATCTTTTGTAGAGGGTAGCTTACTGAAGAAGGAGATAGATACAGTCATTGCATGGCTTTCAGCCTCCGTGGAAACCCAAGGCCCTGAGGTATGATTAGCAGTGTTAAATAATCAAGGAAAAACCTTATTCAGACTAGTTGTGTTGCTAATCTTTCAAGAATGGAAGAGTAAGGGAAGAACTAATGTGTATTTTTTTTTTCTCCAGTAAACACACATTTTATATAGGAGTTGAGAGTTCAAATTATACATAAAAGCAAAACGGATGTTACCTGGCTTGTGTAGTTTCCTTCTGCCTATTCTGTGGGAAATTTTGACTGGTCATATTTATGATCAGTCTTATGGAGAGTTTTTATACTGAAGTTGGCATTATCCATTATATTTCCTGGAATTCTGCTTGTTGATGACCTTCTCGCTTTCCTCTTAATTCTTGTCTTTCATCAGTTTTTAAGGCAGATGAGGTATGTCTTGCCTTCCGTTTCCTTTTCCTCGGTTTCACAAAAGAACTTGAAGCGGCTCTGTGATTGAAATAATAGAAAAAAATCCCATGTTCTAAAATATAACCTTTTTATGCTTAAATAATACAAATTTCAGTATAAGAAACTATGAACAGGATGAAGCTAAGTACGTTTACATAGATGTTTAAAAATACTCCAAGATAGTTAGTAATACTTTGTTTTGCAACTCAGGGACGTACACAAAAGGCTTCCCTAAGGTCCCTCCTGGATCCGGTTCTACTCTCTGATGATATATCAGCAGATATAGTTTAAAAATTTTTGGCTGACACCAATTGAGAAGAGCTTGCAAGCACTTTGGAGATTAGCTTTAGCATTCAAAAGATCTTGATAAATATTGGGGGAAAAGAAAAACAAGGTATAATTCCAGGTTGCATGATCAGGATCCTCAGATTTAAAATCAAGGAAAAATTACTCCTTGAAATGTGAGACCTGAGATGCAATACTCTGCCTGGTTTTGGTCAAGGAAAATATGGGCTAATTGAGGACTTATGAAACAGAACAAACAAAAACCCTGGAAACTCCTGGATTTACCTAGCTGAGTAAAGACTGTGGGGTGAATACTATAAGCTCTAAACAATTGCTACGAATAGGATAGTGCCCAATTGTTCCCTGTGTTCACTAAGAGCAGGGCAAGAAATACTTTTTTAATGTGTAGCAAAAGAGATTTGTATTAAATATGAGGAAAGAAGCAATCTCTCAGCCAATAATGCTACCTGGGGGATGGGAGCAGCTATTTAAGGAGGCTGTGTAATTGTCATAATTTTTAAGAAACAGGTTATACAGAAATTTACAGGTTATAACTTTTTTATAAGAGACCCCGCTTCAGAGTACAGAGCTGCACTGGTTGACCTACCGAGCCGCTTTTCCTCCCTTCTGATAGCATTCTTTGATTAGTTTAACTGCTGATTACTTCTCCCAGATTAAGTCTCTGAATAAGAAATGGTTAAATAATTTGGAGACTATAAATTACTACTACTACCCATCATTTTTCATTTCATTCATTTCATTTCATTCCTATATTTGGGGCCAGATGTCCATGGCATTAATGGATAGGTACCAGTATCTGATAAGGTAAGATAAGATATAAGGACAGTTTGGTACAGAGCAACTTAGACTCAGGTGTTTCTATGGGTTTTTCCATAAGGCTAAGAGCATGAAAAGTTGGATCCAAACTCCCAGCCATTATTCCATGGAACCTTTATCTCCTATAGATGTGATCACTATAGAAAAAGCTAACCAATATTGATACTGCCTGAATTTCCATCTGATGTCATCCCGAGGTAATCAGTAAATATTCAGGAAGAGTAAGACAATACTGAATTGCTTCATGCATCTGAAAAATTAACAGCATTCAGTGTAACACATTGAAAGAGACCATAGGAGTGCTGCATATCGCCTCGCCTTTCCAAAGAACAGACATTTCTATAGGTCACTGTCAGAAAAGATCTAGAAATGAAAGTGCTCTAACCTTTTCTCCAAGTTTGCAAAAGATTTTGATTAACTTGGAGCAGCAGTAAAGCTTTATTTAAAGATAAAGCCTGAACACTGTAGTTATTTGCAAGTTCAAGGCTAGATAAATTTAACATTGCCACAAAACAAATGTAACAGCCTGGAGAACTGTGTCCACTGTGTTTATTTTAAAGGGAGCCATGAGTTTGAACTGAAAGTCTTGTAGAAAATGAATGATGATTAATTTTCTAGGGCAACTATCCTTTTGAAAAACCTACATAGACGTTCATACTTCTATCTCATGACTATCCCAATACTTCCTGTAGGATTTTTCCCACAAGGAGTCCCCAGGTGTAATGCAGAGTAGTCCTGTTGCAGCCACGCCTGAGTGGAAGCAGCGAGGCCTGTTATGTTTACATAGGCGTAAAGTGTAGTGTAGTGTGGTTAACTGATATTGCAATAATTTTGCATAATTTAAATAAGTTATTTGTGTTAACATCTTCCTCATGAAAATGTAAAGAGCTGGTAAGAAAGTACATTTGTTCTTAATGAACAACCTTGATTCATTAGGGCCCTGTGTGTTAGTCCGTATTTACCAAAGGAGTCTAGACCCCTTAATGTGTGAGATGACTAGTTATCATTGTGAATTGTTCTGTTTTATCATATTTTCTGCATTATTCTAATCTTCTCTGTATGAATGGAATTGCATCGCTTTTTGCTTGACAGCAACAACAAACACCAAGCTTTCCAGAAGATAGAGTGCCATTTTATTCCTCTGTTGAAATTCTTGGTGGGATGGGCAAAACATCAGCAAACACTCAAGAAAAAAACCTCCTGACCCTCCAATTATTCTTGCTGGCATCTTTAGATATGTTTTATAATCATTTCCTTTTGAAGAAATATTAAGTCCTTTGTGCCAGAACAAAAACAAAAAACCCCAAAAAACAACCTCAAACTTTATTTACTTGCCATTTGGTCAGAACCTGAATTTTACAGTAGTCCTAATTAAAATTAAATTAGTGCTCAGAATGTTATGTTTTCCCCACTAGAATCCTTGAAATTCAAGCAAAGCATACTATACTAGAATCATTATGTTAAAATGGCTATTTATGATTGGTTTAAACCAAATGGTTTGAACCAGCTTTATTCCCAGGCTCACATTAAATAGCATGCACACTTTTATGATTGTTTTAAACCAAATGGTTTGAACCAGCTTTATTCCCAGGCTCACATTAAATAGCATGCACACTGCTGCTGTGTAATTGTGGCAACACATTTTAGAATGTTCCTTATGTGTACAGAATGGAGAAAAATCATATTATCACGTTATTCAACATGAAAAACTATTAAAGCCTCCAATTCAAATATGCCTTTTTGAAACTATTGAATTAACAGAGTTGGATTAAAATATAAATGCACTTGTTAAGTAATATTTTATTTTCAAAACCCATTTTCTCTTTATATTATTTATACAGTTCGTGTGTTTGACCAAGAGAATTGATATATTGTCCTCAATAGAGTAAATATCCACTGTGATTACTTCTTTAATTGCCAGAGCAATCTTCCTCCTTTCAAAGAAAGCAGTAAGTCACTATTTAAGAAAAGAAGTCCATCGCTGTTTCTCCAAGCACAGTGTTGTATCCAGAAGATGAGCCTGTCCCTCCTGTTCCTCTGTAAAATCATAAACCTTATACTCTGTACGTACAGTAACTTACTGCAAGAACAGTGTATTAAACCAGCCTCTTCTGTGTCTGTGCCTCTGTTAGAAAGGAGGCAGTCAGGCTTACTGCCACCTACTAACACTGAGCTGTACACAATGTATTCTTTGGAGTTCGTGGCTGAGTATCTTGATAACAAGATAAAATTATTGCATGGTGTTAAAAACATCAGAGATCAATTTAAACGGATGGAAAGTATAGTGTTTATTCACATTCCCAGGCACAAAACTGAGTATGTTCACTACACAGTTTGGGTGCTTAATAAACCCAAGTCCCAATGAATTGGTTCTTGACAGTTATGAATGGTAGACTAGCTGCATTAAAGCAATGAGGGAGCTAACAGCAGGTTTGAAACTGGGTTTGAATAAATCATCAACCAAACATATAACGGCATTGTAACAGTAGGCCAAAACCTCTACAGCCATGTGATTGCTAGTTGCCAGGAGACCATGGATCTTGGGCATTCTGGAAATATTGAAATAATTTTAGCTGTCTCAAATTTATAGAATCTGTGGAAAAATCTAATACATTTAAATTTATTAAAATACAACTAATTTGTCAGAGTGCATGTAAAGCTTTTAGAAAAAATATGGCTTTTTAACTAAAACAGGTTCTTTTGCACATTGATCTGCTTTCTTCTGTATGATTTATAATGTATTTAGAAAGAATATTTGCAAAATGTGATGTAGTATTTAAAATCTTGACTGCAGTAATTCAGTGCCTCTAATGAACACATGCAAAAATATCATTGTACTCATAGGTGTCCGTCCTGCCATCCCTTTGCTTACATGGGTAACTTTAGGCTTTAAAGTAGTCCAGTGGAGGTCAAATGCACTGCTTTCATGTTTAAATTTAATCACATTAACGAGCCTTTAAAAGCTAAGATCTAATACTCTGTTTGCAATTACCTTTCCTGCAAAAAAAAAAGTTAGAAATCTGTCAGTGGTAGAGGCATTACATCAAATCCAGCCTTTTTTGTCCCCTTTTTTCAGAAGGAATTTTGCCAGGTGTGTATCTATCTGTGCTATCCACAGATGCAGTGTATAAGTGATAGGCCTGATTTACAGTGGGATTTTTAGGCTGTCTTCTTATTTTGTGGATGAAATGTTGAACTTAATTGAGTTGAATTAAATAGATGATAGATGTTTATTTGTCTGATGTGTGGCCCCAGAGAGGAAAGAGTCAGGATGTCTCCTTGCAGGCTGCTCATCTAGTTCACAAGCCATCTTCTGAAGAAGAAGGAACAGGCACTCATCACTAGCACATGCTGCACAGCTTGGGATAATGTAGGAGACCTCAGAGACTGTTCACAACAGCCAAAAGATGGAGCTTTCTTTTTTTGATTTCTAGTTCTGCCACAGATTTTCTTTTGTATGACATTGGGCAGTTGCTTAATTTCCTTGGCAATATGGAAGACTTCCCTTTTTTACAAGAGTGAGGAGAAAGAATTATTTGCTGATTGTAAGGCTATTGTATTTTGTGATTGTAAGTACACAACTAGTTGTTAACTTACACTCAAGAACAGGAAAAAAATCTGATGATTCATGAAGTATAAATTCATGGTGCATTTAAATTCTGTCTTAAGTGGATATAATGAATATACCAATTACATTCTTTTTGTAAACTGAATTAATACAGACATAAGAGTTTGTTTCAACGCAATACATTTTTGCAAGCATTCAGTCAACTGAGAATTTCTTTTTTAGAAGAATTCCCTTTCTGGAAGACAGCAACATCATAAAACAGGCACTAGGCAAAGCTTGGGAGAGAGAGAAATAGAGTGAGTGAAACTAAGGGCATGTGAAGAACAGTCACTATCCAGCAACAGCAGCAAAACAGTTTCAATTTTCTGGATTATTAATTCAAATTCACACGCACATGCCAGTTAAAATTAAAGGCCTTTTTTTACTGCTCTAGTTTAAATTAAAGATTATATTCTGCTCCACAAGTCTGAATTAAATAGCTTATTTTGCACACCAAGCTCTCATTTTAAAGCTAATAAAGAAAAGACATAGCATGTACGTGCAAGCTCGAGACAGGAAGGGTCTAAATTACTACACCTGTTTCACTTGGGAGCTACTTTATTAGTGTTACAAAACTTGGCTTTCAATTTGGCAGTCAGAAGCACATTTAGAACAAGCATTTCTTTGTTTTGACAGAAAGGCTGTGGTAAATGAATGACGTTTGAGCGAGGTGTGAAATGTGAAGGTACAAAATTAACTGGTAAGATAATTACTGTTCTAATTCTGCATAAACAAGCGTTTGAAAATCATTAATAGTTCAGGGAAATAATGTTAGTGATTAAATAAGGTGGTTTGCATCACTGAGCACAACTAAGCTGCTTTAATTACATTTGAAAGCAAGGGAAAGCAGCTAATTAAAATTAGCACAGGGTTCCTGAATGACCAGCATTGCATTGTTGCCCTAACCTGTTTAATTGCTTGTTTATTAATAATATGTCTTTATTTTCCCCTCTTCTGCATTTAACAAAATTATTAAAGAAGCTATAACGTGTAAAGAGAATCTGACTATGTATACTTATCAGAATATGCCATGCAGATATAACCCAGGGAATTACTTACAAGGCAAGCCAACATCATTCAAACATCATAACTTTTCTTCATATTAATAATGTTTTCTTCCTGACTCACATTCGTATGTCAATCACGTCCATGGACAAGAAAAATGGTCTTTGGCACGATTGCCGAATTGCAGCATTTTGTAGCTGCTTTATTTTTAAAGCCTCTTGAATACTAAATTGTTAGCTAAAATACAGGTAATAAATCTAAGAGTAATCAATAATAAATTACAGAAAACATAAGCAAAAATATCATCTAAATTAAAAGAAAGCTTTATACTGTCTCAGCCTTTTTTAGCAAAACTTGTGCTAAATTGACCATGTGCAATAGGTAGGTCTGTTCTCAGAAAAGATAAAACTCAGTATTCCAAGGTTTCCAGCATATTTGTCCTTCAGTTGAGGACTGCCTGTATTAGACATCAGACTTTCTCTTCCTAGTCCCTCATGAGCTGTTTTAAGTTTCGCTTTATTAGCATAAAACTATAGGAAATAGTTGGGAGAGGTGTTAATCTACACACTTTAAACAAATATACAGTATAACACAATGAAGACACTAAAAATAGAGTAAAATGCTAATTTATTTTTTTTATATCTAGGTATAATCAAGTCAGGTTAAAGCAGACATAATGTTTTCCACATTGATTTAGTATTTATACTGTACCTCTGATGTGAAAGGCTCAGATGCATAATTTACATACATATACATTTTAAACAGTAAAAATTCATAAAAATGTGAAGTTCTATATGGAAAGGTAGCAGATCCCTAAGAAAGCAGGTTAAATCATGGGAATTATGCTTATGGAACTGATAAGCAATTAAAACAAGAAGTTAATTTTAACTTCATGAATAGTAGAGAATATTCAGCAGACATTACATACATTTTTTTATAGGTGCATGTTTTTATGAACAAAGAGGAGGATTCCGCTCTGTGTTACAGGATGGTAAAGAAAGATCCAAGTCACAGATTTCAATGGGAATTTTCTGCTTCGTGTCTACACACAGAATCTGATCAGCATTTTGAACCACAGTATATAACAGAATAACTTTGAAGGTTGTAGAGAGGTAGTATTGGCACTGTTCAAGTGGTTATTGTACTTGACATCCAAAGCAGAGGAAGATATCTAGTATAACTTACAAAATAGTGGAAGTCCTCGAGTACTTTAAAAAAAAAATCTTCCTAACTTTTAAAAAGCAAACAGCTAAACAAAAAAAGTGGAGAGAAATAGAAAGAAAAGAATGGGGGGAAAAACACGCTGTGAGATTAAACAAATGACCTAATTAAGTCTTACAAAGAATTTTTAGTAGCATCTCATTGCCATAACAACCATCTTGCATCATCAAAGGGATACATGACAACTTTTTTAGTAATCAATGTGGTGTATAATTAATGGTGGCATTTCTTTGTGCTCTGGCAATGGATAAATAAAAGTTTGCTATTCTTTTTTAATTGCAAGGTTCCTTGGCTTTCTGTTAGGTCATGGTCATTGTAATTATGACTAAAACCTTTCATTAACCTTTCTATAATCTATTTCCTCAAGTTAATATCTGTAAAATTGTAAAAGCCACAAAAAATCCACTATCTGAAGGACAGACTAGCAAAACTATCAGACATTATTCCTGTAAGTGATGTAAATTAGTCCTATTCCTATTCCTATTTATCCTATGCCTATTCCCACTTTTGTTCATGTAGGATTCTGGTAAATGTGTTCTGGTAGATTTAAGTTGCAATGGTTTAAGATATTACAGTCCCCAAAATATCCACTCTGCCCCTCTTTTGGAAGCCCCTGCTCCAGTGTTGGGATATATCCCCTCCCAGCTGCCATAGTTCATAGCCTGCAGTATTTTTAGACTCATAAGGAGTTTGGGCCAGCATTTATATGCAGGAGCGTATTACACCACATCTCTGCTGTGAGGAGGCAACCTCACATGGATAGTAGTAATAACATCTTAAGCTTATGTCTACCAGAGCCTTACTGTAGTTTACCGGTCTCCACCCAAAACATGACTTGACTTACCCATCTACTGCTAATGGGAACACATTTTCTCCTCCTTGACACATCGTGCTTTTATCTTAGTTTTCAGAATATTGATATGACATGTAAATGATATTGCTAAAGAAATTTTTAAGATGGGTGATGAATCAAGTTGTGGAAAGATGTTTTTTATTTCATATGTCTTTTTGCTAGCTTCAGTTTAACCTGAAGAAGTTCTTTGCTTTGGGGTGTTTCTGTTACTAAAATATCTAAATGTGCCAAAATCTTTTAATTGTTTAACCCTGAAATACCCTGGAGTTGTAGGTGTAAGTGCTCTTAACCCTATTGTATAGAGATAATCTCACTCGCCCAAGGCACAGAGGAAACAGTGACTTGAGCTAGGGTCTTGTACATCCAGATCTTACGCTGTTGTTGCTGGCCAATATTGTCTTTCTCCCTCCGCAAGCCTGGGCTTCTTTGTTTCCTTTTATCCTCAGTAAGGACATTAGAGCATACTACAGCAAAAAGTGGGATCTTTATAGGATAATTTATTCCTCTGACATGTGCTAGCACTATAAATATTTTGCCAATCCTAAAATGTGATGAGACCCTGCAGGAGGTTCAACTACTAAGATGTTTGCTTACAACTTAGTAGAGTCAGAGAAATAAATACTTGAAGCAAGAAGATGTGTCTGACTCTGATGTAGTGCCAGACTTGCTTTCGGCATTTAGTGAGGTAAGCGAAGTAATTCCAGCATATATTGGAAACTTCTGTATGGTACAATGCGGCTGCTAAGTGCTTGTAGCCTCCTATTTCACGGTAGAACTGAGATTTACAGGGGAATAGGGATTTGATTGTAGTTTATGTATCTATAATGCCATTTTAAAATATCAGAATGAAAAAAATATAAATAGCTCCTATATTTATAAACAATTAAGGATACTAATTTGTGTGGCATCTAAAATACACTGCCTTTATTTAGCATTAATGAAGAACATGATAATCTTGTAGAACATCCCAACAGGGGAGTCACAACAAGTTCTCAGCAGAGAGTGTTAGCAGTGAGTGTGATCTGATTAACTGTGGCATTTCACTGTGTTATGGCAGTAGTGTTAAAGGAATGTGTTGAGGGAGTTTAATTGTTAAAGCTGCCATTTCTCTTGCCCCTTTGCTTCATCATGGTCACTGCAATCATGACTGAAACCTTTCATTAACCTTTCTCTATTTAATTCAATCTTTTGAGCTAATAGCATTAGAACATGAGATCTACAAAATGTGTGTGCCATTTTACACAGAGAAGTGCCTCACCTCCCTGCTCTCTGTAGTTGGGGAAAAAGGTACAATACTTAGTGGCTTGTTAAAAGCATGTTTTAAGGGCATGATTTTGAGCACGCTCGACAGGTAGGCTTGCGATGTAAGACAGTCCTGGGTTTTTCTCCCGTTTTACAACACAGATAAGCACTGACAAGCTGAGTGAGTTTTGTGCTGATGGAGGGTATATAATTGGCGAAGCATTGTGCCAGAAATACTAAGGCTAGGTGAGAGATGAAATAAAAATTAGTTGGAGCACACAACATCACAAAGAGGTGGAGAACCCAGTGCTGATGGGGTCAGCAAGTAACTGTATCATCCTAACACCAACAAATGATGCAAAACACCTAACGAAGGCAGGTTCTCTGTAGCCAGTCTGCGACCTGCACCGAAGCAGGTGCTGCTACGAGCTGCTTGCTGACTTTGGAGAAAGGAGAGATTAGCAAAATCCTGAATACCATTGGAAGGCTAGCGGGTTTTGTAGTAAATAGAGCTCAAATAAACAAACATGCTACTTGTATCTACCAGTTTAGACTGGTTAAATGTCAGTAGTGTTAGCGCCATCCCATGAGGTCTTCATTGCTCCTTATGGTAAAAACCTTTCTAGGTCATATAGCTGATATCTGAGTGCATCTGTCGTGGAGCAAAGTCTGAGCATCAATAATCTACCACTGGCCAACTTTTGCCAGTATCTTTAACACCTCTAACCCAGATTTCAGGTCTTGCAAGGAAGCAGTGATGATCATGCAGTAGATGATTCATTTGTTTCCAAAAAAAGGAAGCAAAAATCCAGGTTTATGTATTTTGTAGTCTTTAGCAGTTTTGCCATATGTTGCCACCAATTTATATGTGGAATATAATGAGCAGGGGTCAAGGGAACCGTCCATGTCCCTTTCTGTAGGCTCACAATGGACAATTTCTCTTCACTTCAGAGTGTATTCACTTGAGAAGGAGGAACCTAACAAGGCAAGATGTTTTGTCCCAATCGTTGCTAAATATTAATTATGCTGCATAAAGTTGTCATGACTTTCTGCAGGCTCAAACAGCAGTAGTATATGGTATATTCTGAAACAATGCAGCATCTGTATTTGAAATAAATATCATCTACTTCTGATCTAGAGGCAAAAAAGTACATGGATGGAATAGCTGAATACAATCCAGTTTAAGTATGGTGGAGGTGACAATGATATATGAAAGACAAGAACCTGGAAGTCTTTTGGAAATGGTGGCTAATTAATATCAAGCATATAGTTATATGCAACTTCATGAGTGAATTGTGTGCAAATGTCCAGGTTAAAACATAACACTTTTTAACAGCCAGCTGGCCTAAAGCCGCCCCTGCTTCTCACAGATATAGACAGGGCCATATAAATCTGTGGTTTTGGAACTGTAGAAATAACAGATAATGGGCATCCCGTACTAGAAAGAATGGCATGTATTCTAGGCAGAGCAAGTGAGTATGAATCACTTGGGGAAGTCTGCTCCTTAATTTGGCAACCAAGTCAATACATAGGTCTTCCCAGGCTGAGACGTAATGACGTCAAAAAAAATCTCATCCTCTGACTCATGATCCTAATTCATTCCTGTTGTACCTTGAGCAAAATAAGCTGGGGGTGAAAACAAGTCATATCGTCATTTCAAGCAGGACTTGTGAAACTGTTTGCCATACGTAGGCATAACTAGTTCATGCTTTGCTATTTTCACAACATAAGGTTGTGAGATGCCCATCAGGTCTCATCATCTAACAAGACAGATTTCCTTACAATGAAGTGGAGAGACTCTAATGAAACAAACATGAATGGATTTTGAGACTTTGATACTCATAACTTTCTCTCATATGAATGTGATAGGGGGAAATGGAAGAACTCGATTGACTTGACTTGGTCTGGATTTTATTCATTGAGAAAAGAATTAAAACCCCCAAACATTATGGAATCTGGTACAGCCGTAACAACTGTGCCCCATGGCTACCATAACTGTGCTTTACAGGAGTTATCTGCCTAAGGTAAGAAGTTAATGTAGACATCTGATAAAATCAGACCATTGTCACTGAATTTGGAAAGCCAAATCAAAAAATGTCCAATCTAAACAAATTAAAGACAAAATGAGGATGGTGCTTAGAATGCCAGTCAGAAGAAAAGAGCAAGCCATCATGCATTGTAAATCAATCAAAATGAACAAGGTCATCTTCTAGAAGGCACAACAGTTGCCGATACAATATGTATAAATGACTGGAGAAAAGTTAGTGCTCTAATAACTAACATCAGTAGAACCACTTTGATAGGAATGAAAGGGTGAGAGAAGTATCATCCCAGCAGAATAAATGGTAGGCTCGAGTGAGGAAAAACACATGAAACCCTGACATTTTTGGAGAGTTCTCACTTAATGGATTTAGTACACAGCAAGCACAGAAACAGCAAGGACATGTGGACTGATTTGCTTAGCAGAGCCTAGTACATAATTTCCGTATTAAAATTTGAGTTACTTTTTTTGTGTTCTAGATGTTAACAGTGTGTGTCTGAGTGGTGCTTTCTAATCAGTATTTTCTCTCTAGTCTACTGCCTAGCATTTGTGCCTAATCCTACACTTTTGGAAGTTGTTGGTCAAGCTCCTATAGTATTAAGCAATTATTAGTGATCTCTCAGAGATGTACTGATCTGTTTTAATTAATATCTCATATGTCAAATAGTGCCATTTGTGATGGTCAATTTATGTCACTATCTGCCTACCAGTAAATGTATTCAGACTACTAGTCCATCTTAGGAGCCAATGAAAAAGAAAATATTTTTTAGCCTTCAACCCTATCAGCCCTTCCAGATTTTCTACTTGTTTCTGTAATAGTAGCACAAACAGCAAAGTATTTTTTTTCCATAGAGCTATAGTGGCATGAGTTGGACATGTCTGTTCTGAAATCACCTGGCTTTGGGGCTTTAAGTAGGACCTTTAACATTGTTATTTGTGTTTAATTTTACATTGCATTGAAATGTTACCTTGCCCTAAGCTGTGGAAGAGACTGCTGTTCTTTCCAGTAGCCACTTTTTAGCACCCTGTCCTTGACTTCATAATCCTCAGATACCAAGCTTGGAAATCTGCTTCTGGCAGAACAAGATCTCTTCATCTTTGGGGTCATGTTCCAGGCTTTTGTTCAGTCACAAGTTCTGTTTGGATTTATCTTCAGTATGTCTACTTGAATATTCAAAAAATCATCAGCTAGTCTAATTTGTTTTTTTTAAAGTCATGTAAAAGACTGATTTGCTTTGACAGGTGGATCAGAAACAGAATTGGAGCTATTTTATCTGGACCTAATTAAACAACCTTCATTACTGGCAGGTATGTGCTTGTGATGACTAGAAATTAGCTTGATTGGAATTAAAACTCAAAATATAAGGCATTGAATTGACTTGTTTTTAAAAAATATACGGTTTAAAAATATATCTGTGAAGTACATTTTCAAATGTGGCAAGTGCATGTCTAAATTCTAAATATCTCATTGTGCCCAATTCCACTTTGTATTTTATGTTAATGGCACTTGTCACAGGTATTCATGAGGTTATTGTCAACACTTACAAAATGGCACCACACTAGTTCAGAACTATGAGACTTTAATAAAACATTAGCAACAGTCCTTTTTTCCTCTTGCAGGCACAGAATTTCTGCAGTATTTTGTGTGGTGTATTTGGGGTGAATTTCAGTCACGCAAATGACGCCAGCATGAGGCAGATGCAATGCTTATGCCCTCAAAGAGGGTTTTAGTGGGCCTTAAAGTAATGCATGTATGTTGGTCCTCTTTTATCTTCACAGAGCCCAGTTATTTCCAACTAGTAAAATAAACTCTATGTCTGTTGAATTACTGAATTACATTTCTCTTACTGCCCATTGCAACTCCAGCCTGTGGAATAGATGTCACACCTCCTCAGTGTCACCCGAATGGCATGCTAAAGTCATTAAATCCTATGATAAGTTCTGTCTGTCCTATTTGCCTTCTCCTGTGATGAAACCAGGCATAACTTTTTAGTAGTCTTCCGATGACCATGACTGTTCACCTAGTCCAAATATGCTGCCTGAGGGTTTCAATACCTACCTTAAAAAAACTACGTGTACACATACAGATCCATACTGCTGAGATACTTAAGTGCATATTGCACTGTTAAGCGCTTTAATATCATAGTTTTCTATGGCTGTTCTGATTACCGAGCATTTAGGGCAAGGCATCTTGGAAGAGATTTTTCAGAGCAATTGAAACATTGCTCTAAATGAGCACTAAACAGCTGGTTCAACAGCTTTTGGTATGGATATGACATAGCTGTGAAGAGGAGAGTATCATGTGGAGAGGAGAGTATCATGGTGAACTAGCCAACAAAATAAATACAGCTTTATAAAAAACATCTTGGAAGAGATTTTTCAGAGCAATTGAAACATTGCTCTAAATGAGCACTAAACAGCTGGTTCAACAGCTTTTGGTATGGATATGACATAGCTGTGAAGAGGAGAGTATCATGTGGAGAGGAGAGTATCATGGTGAACTAGCCAACAAAATAAATACAGCTTTCTTTCAAATAAAAAATAATAGTGGAGTAATGATATCTATGCCAAATGGAAATATTGTATGTTTATCTCAGTTTCATGGACCTAAAATGCTGCAATGTGTGTTAAAAGTCCAAATGATATTTCTGAGGCATTTTGCATTCTTCCCTATAGATAACAGATGTGAAAAATGCTGTATTAGAAAGGCAGCTCCTAGGGACAGGATATCTGAGGAAGTTCAAGCTATTCTGGTTATTGTCGACACTAATATAAGAATAGAATATTCTCCCTTTCAGCCTCAGATGGTGGCAGACAAGTAAGGACTGTGTTTTGCTAATTATACCCTTTAAACTATGTCATGTAGGGGGATGCAGCACTCATGCCAGTTACATGAACAGGAATTATAATTTGTCCTTCTGAAGGACAAAAATACATATATGCAAATCCTTAGGTTCTGTTTAGCTAAGGAGAGGCATTAAACATGACCATAAAATCAAAGACTAACTCTATGAATCCATAGTGGAATTCTGCTGGATAAAATTATGTCCATTTTACCAGTTTAGGATGTAAGTGTTACCAATTTAACAAAGCATGTGTTTAAACTTTGAATTTCCAAAATGTGTCTAATTAAAAGTCCCAGGATGAGCGTACATAATAATGCAACAGATTACATTTTAAATCAAACATGAAAACAACTAAAACATACCAATAAATGTCCTCCTGCTTTCTCAATCAATGGCTACACTGTCAGAATAGCCCCCAAAGAGTTGAAATTTCTGCTGTCTTTTCCACCTCTTTCCCAACAAGAGCTTCTTACTTGTCTGAGATGAATGTACATATTAGTCAGTCCAAAACTGTCAGGTAGGTCCTACTAACACAATGATTTCTCTGTATAACTTCTTATGCATGAAACTAGGACAAAAGGTCTTTATAGGGCTATTTGTAGAGCGGTGTATAAACTGCAAACCATTTCCCCTCAGAGAACTTTCGGACTGGGAAAGTCCAGCAACTGCCATCAGTAGCAATTATCTGTGGATAAAATATCACTTCAGAACATGTTTCTGTAAGTAAATTGGAAATGCCAAGGCTAAAGCACTATGACAAATGCAAAATGAGAGTAGGCAATGTGGTCCTGAAATATCCTGATCTAGGCAAGAGCCTTGCATTTTGTTTTTGTCTCTATTGCTGGATGATCTAGGGAATTTGTGTCATCTGTGTGGTTCCATTCCCTATCAATATAAATGGGAGTGATACCTGCTTGCTTTCATAATGTGCTTTGAGATCTGTAGTATGCACTAAGTATCATTATTTTCACATACTGACGTTAGGAAGCAACAATGCCTACTCTGGAATGCACATCTTTTCCATAGTTTATTGGAAACCTAACGTGCTTACACATCCTTGCTGGGATGTGAAGGTATTTCACATAACATTTTGCTGGGTTGACTTACAAGCCTTGTCTTCGTGCAATCCCAAACATCTGTTTGCAAAACTCCTATGCCTTAATTGTATTCTCTTACACATTGGTCAGTGCCTGTGAACCTTATTCAGTAATGACTTGTGCACTAGTTAACAGGGAATTCATTTAGAAAGGGAAGTGAAACAAACCCTCAGGTACTTCTTTTCCCATATGCGTTTGGCTAACTCTACCAGGCTATGATCAATGTGCAGACCATGAAAACAGACAAAACCAGCTGAAAAAGCGACGTTGTGCCTCTTTAAGAAAAAGGAAAAACTTTTCCAATTGATTTAGTGCTTCATAAATTAGCCTAGGGACAGCTTTAAATTGTGCTCTTATTATGCATACAGGATTCCACTCATCTAATAATTTTGCTATTCAATAAAAAAAAAAAGATGTTTTGAATAGCAACCAAACATGCCATAAAAATACACTATCCACATTCTGCAAAGAGTGAAAATGTAAATGAATGGATTGAAAATGTCCCCAATATGATTTCTCTCCTGTTGACTTTCCAATTTAATTTTTCATGGAGAAAAAGATGTACTGGGAAATAGAATGCATGATCTACAAGTAGGAGTTTAGGGAAGTCATTATATACCCATTAGTTATGTGCATTTATTAAATCTGTCTGGTAAAATTAAGGGAGCTAAAATTTTATGTATTTATTTCTATCATCTAGTGTACCTAGTGTATCTTGTATGCCAGTCAGCATTTAAGATAAGCAAATTAACTGACTGTATCAGAGAACAGAAGCCTTGAACTGGGAAGGATATACCCACTGAAGGAACTCTTCTGAGATTCCGTAGTTGCGGTCCTTGGGTGAGTTTGGGATACTATCCATTTTCATTTAAAGATTAAAGTCTTTAATGACTATCTTTCAAAAACTATAGGAAGTAGAAACAACTACTTCCTCGGCATTTTCATTCAAGCTCTAGGAAATCCTTCAGGCTGCCCTGGAAAGGGGCACTGAATCTGTCTGTAGTTATGGTGTTTGGCCAGTGCATAGTCCTAAGAGCCTTTACTATGGCTGTAAGACCAGTTATTCATCCCCTAAGGCCCATGGTGGTGAGAATATTTATTTACGTAGATACTATCTTAATCAAAGCAAAGCCAGAAGAGCTCCTTAGACTGCATATCTTGGCCTGAGTCTATCCAGTAAGGGCCCTAGGGTTTTTAATAAGTACCCAAAACCCTCTTACATTAACTAATTCTCCCAGTTTAGACTTACTGATATTCACGGGAGATGCCAGGATTTGCATCTTAAATTTTTACTGGTCAAAAAAGGAATACAAATAGTATCAGTAATAGATGTTTATTTTATCCTTTTGCATAGGAAAGGGGATTGGGGACTTCTGCTAACACTGCTCTTTGCTTTTGGTGTGTTCGCTTTCTATTATAGTAGCATCCAAATGTGATTAATGAGCACAAAGAAAGGGAAAGCAATGGACAATAAGCATTTGCTTGTCACAGACCACTTGGTTCACTCTGGCATGGTGGAATTTAAACTCAATGGGGTTAGAACTAAATTTTCTTTTAAAAGAATGCTCCAAAGATCCTAGGTATGGATGCCTCATTGTTGCCTTGGTCATCTGTGTAAAGATTTGGTAAAGGGCTTTCTAAGCATAAATGTGAATGACTCACAGTCTGGAAAGAAGGAATCAGTGAGGTTACACAGAATATAGTACAGGTTCTGTCAGATGCTGCTACTTCCAGGCCCCTGTCCCTGCAAGCTAGAAAGAGCCAAATGGAAGTGGCCATGATAATAGAGGCTGATGTCGTAACAGCGTGGAGCTATTGCCAAAGCTGGAAACATTCCCCAAATGTTTCACATATTCCAGTGGGAATAAAATGTTTATAGTCTTTCTGGCATGTGTTATCAGCAGCAACAAGGATCTGATTCAAAAACCAAAAGATTCTTCTGGAAAATAGCAAACCCATCAATCTGAGCCTCCTCTAAGTAAACTAGTTAAAATAAAATACTCTTGCTGACTGCCCTTACTGTGCAATAGTTACATTCCTACAAGCACTGACTAAGCACAGAACACAGAACACACAATTCTTTAAAAGAATCTTTGAAAGAAAGAAACTTTAGTTTCAGCAATCACAGCCTTAGTTTTTATGAATAGTAGATTAAAAAACTACCCCATAGTCCCAGAAGTGCATTCTTTGGTCTTTTGCACTTTTTTTTAAGCTGCCTCTGTCGAAAGAGAAGGTGGCAAATGATGGACAAATTATTGTTGATACCCCGTTTCCTGCACACCCTTGCCTTCCCTTCCCTTTTGTGTATTTCTTGTGCAATTCATCTATGATTGATTAAGTCAGAAAG
Source organism: Aptenodytes forsteri (assembly GCF_000699145.1). Taxonomy (NCBI): domain Eukaryota; kingdom Metazoa; phylum Chordata; class Aves; order Sphenisciformes; family Spheniscidae; genus Aptenodytes; species Aptenodytes forsteri. Next base: position 1,190,410 of record NW_008794085.1, read on the forward strand.
TTTACAAGTGAAGTTTCAACCCTGGCTTGTAGGTTTTATGGCTTGTAAAGGAAAGTGTTCCCTACCCTTTCCATCTACCTTCCTTAAGCTTCAATGCATCTCTGGGCTGTCGCTACCTTTGGTTGGGATGGCCAGTCTAGTTATGCAGAGTATGTCTTGCTGTTGTTGCTGCTCCTTCTGTGTTTCCCTCATGATGCCACGTGTGTTTTCTAAAGATCTGGCCTCACTGTGATGTGATTTTGTCGAGTGTTTGCTAGGGGGAGGTAGGTTTTTTCTGCTGCCCATACTGCTTTGTTCTTACGCCTTGTGGCCTCAGCAAATGGCTACTGTGTGGGTGTGGTCAAAATGATATAGGGGAAACTTTGTGTGAAATAATGAATAATTGGGTTTCTTAGGGGTTGTTCTGGCTGCCAGCCTATAGACATCCTCCCTCTTTCTTTGTCCCAAAGGATGTTTAAGCAGTTTAAACAAAGTAGAACAGCCTCAATGAGCAACACTGAGAAAGGCTTGCCTCTCAGGATCTTATATTGCCTGGGAGGAGGGAGACCTAAGTTCAGTCATTGCTCCAAATCAGACAGCGGAATTGACAGTGTGTCCTGAGTATTACAGCAACGGCTAGATTTACTAGGCTGAGTGGCAGCAACACAGAACGTCCAGCTTGCTGCGTTCCGTGTGGGGTTGGCAGTGCTCTACAGACAGCTATCTGATGAACTCTGTTGAGGTGATGGATAGGTGTCTAATTTTTGAAGGCTGTCAGGTCTAGGTGTGGATCAGTCACCAAGCTGCTTCACATGGTCACGTTTAAGCAGTTTCCAGCCTTGCTACCAGTAGAAATTCAGGGGCCTTTGTGAAGGTATTTCAACAGAACAGTGATTTTTTAAGAATCCCAATGGCGCTTAGAGAATGAATTTAAGAATCTAAATCACTTTTACCCTCAAAGTGTGACACCAGTAAGGAAGTAAGAACTTCCTGTTCTTACCTGATGTCTACCTGGCAGTCTGAAAACACTGAAATGCCTAAGAGATGCAGAATTCTAAGGAATAAAATTTTCCTGCTTCTACCCATTTTTGTAAGCCCTAAGGCTGGACATGAAACATAGGCCAAAGGATTTCTCTGAATTAATTCCTCCTTCAAGTCATATAGCTGTGGTAAAGCTAGAAAAAGTATTTTAGTATGACATCCAAACTACAGTCCTCCTTTGCTCCGAATGACCAGTACTGTGATGCTCAGTTACCAAAGGGACAGAAAACAGTATATGTATAGTAAAGGATTCTGATAATGTAAATTCTGTCTGAAAATGAACGACTTTGGTGAAAATACAGTTAGCTGTATGCATTAGGTTTACAGCGATATTTTTAGGATGTGGAATAAAATTAAAAAACATTTGGGAGTGTTTTCCAAAGATAATTGACTATTTAGCAAACAAAGTTAGAAAAAGAAGGTCTCCTGCCATTCTTCAGACACATGACTCATTGCTGGCATCCATTTTCCCTGGGTTAACAGGAATTCAAGAATTCAGAATGCTGGTTAGAGTCCTACATAAATTACTTCATATCTACTGACATGACCTCCTGAAGCAGCAGTCTGAGCTGCAAAGTGTCTTTTAGCAATTATTTTATTTTTTTCTGCCATAGCATCAGAATTCACTCTTCTAAAATTCAATAAAAAGCAGGTAATGAAAAAAAAAAAGAAAAAAAAGGTAAAGGTATGAATTTCTGCAGTTGAAAGAATAAACCCCAACAGATAGCAGCGAATTTTACTTTTTCTGAATGCGTAGAAGGCAATTAGATCTTTTGATTATAGAAACACAAAGAAGTTTCTCTGGGCAGAGATGGTGTGTGGTAAGTACATATGGTGTGAAACCTGTGGTTGGAGCTTCAGGGGTGCCAGAGTAGCATTCAGATACTTGGAAGAGGCCAGACTCTTCCAGTAGAGCATTTTATGCTATTCAGTCACTGGCTAACACATAATGACTCCCAAGGCACAATGAATATTAGCTCTGTTTGCTGCAGTTCATAGGACTAGTTCTGAGAGACTACAGAACTTTTCATGTGATGGTTTGAAAGTGTGCCTGTGTAGACCTGACATTACTAAACTAAAAAGTAGCCTCTTTCTTTCCATTTGGTGCAAGTGTAGCCCAAAATTCCCTTTCCCGTGATACATCCAATCGAAATAATGGCACTGAATGATGAACAAGTCCACCTCCACCACCACATGTCATTAATTTGCATCCCAAATACCTGACTAAGTCTTTGCAGGTAATTGGTGGTTGGGTAATCTGCCTATTAATTTCTTCATTTCTAGCCAGTCTCTAGTTAATAATCAATAGTCCTCTTTTCTAATGAAGAAATGGCCTTGACATCCTGGCCTTTGTGCAGTGTTAAAATAACATTGATCATTATCATTATCATATGTCCTTGATATACTGTATAAGGGCGAGGAGATCAGTCTTACAGTACAGGAACACTTAGTAAGCTTGGATAAATAATTGTGATTGGCCAAAGAAGTATACACAGTTCTCTGGGCAAAGATGTGTGGGAGAGAATTAATAAAATGTTGTATATTAGTTCTATCTCCAAATCTAAATAGAAGACAATCTCCCCAAAGATATATGGAAGATGTACAAAGACATAGGAAAGCACTCTATGTCATAGAGTCAAGCTGGAGACGGGGTTATGTTTCTCCTCATTGTACTGGACATCTCTGAAGAAAAGATCTTTCTCGCTCTGTAGTTGGATACTCCCACTGGTCATTCCTCCTTTCTGTGATTAGGGTGACCCCTTACCAGATTTAGTGAGGGAGGAAGTCTGTGGATAACACATCAACTATAGTAACTCAGTTTTCATTTTTTTATTTTATGCTTTTCTGTTAGTCTCCTCCCACTATTAGTAGAGCTTCAAAACTTTTATCTATTGCAGGAGCTTCTTTTTTCCTGAGAGAAATCAAAATGTTAGCTGTGTCCTCTTGGACTTTTTACATAGAACTTGAGGACCATTTTTCATCAATGACATACTATAGACCAGAGCATGGTGTAGATTTGGGTCTTTTGACTAAGGTACAATGCCTAATTTCAAAAATAATGGTACTGTAGATCTTTTTTTACTATTCTTCCATAAGAAGATCTTTTTCTGCTTCCAGAATTTATACTCTGCTATTAAATGAGGAAAATCTTTTGTACAGTAGGTGTAAAATTACATCACTGTCAAGCCATTATTTAAAAAAGAAAAAAACCAGGGGTCCTGTGCTAAGATTAAAAATCAGAAATGAGTTACATTTAAAAGGTCTACTGGAAAATGATGGTACCCACTGGCCAGTCTTCCACAGCAACCTACAGAAACCCTAACTTTGTTTGGTGTCACAAACTTGGTTATGGTTGACATTTTTGTGTTTTGAATGTCCATTTCAAAAGGAAGGTTTCTGGAAGTGACATTAAAACAAGGACTTCTGAATTTTCTTGAAATAGGTTATGGGAATTCATGCCTTTGTTCTGGAACATAAACACAATCTCCAAGTACCATTTGTTTTGTATCTCCAAATGCACTTATGTTCATGGGGGCAGAGGAATTTATACAAAAAATTTTTTGAGAATTGATAGATACGTTTAGAATCATACCGAGCTGCATTATATCAGCACAGGTTATGTACCCCAAGAGTAAGCAGAGTGTGCATAATTCGTACTAGCTCCTTTGTTGCAACATGACCTGTGGACTGCACGAGGCAGTGTGGGTGAGATGAGAGGGGGAGACCATGACTGCCCGGGCAATGGGTGCCTGGCAAATGAAATAAACTTATGCTTTCTGAGATCCCTAAACCAAGGTATAACATTTAAAATTTATGTTCAGTAATTTATATGTGTATGTAAAATACAGCTTGCTGTTTAAAAATATTAAAGCGATTTTTACTAAGCATGCACAAGAACATCTTGTTTGTGGGCTGAGTTAGCTAACTATAGTCTGCGTTTCTCTCCACATACGTGTGGTGCTCCCCTGCAGAAAAGAGCTACAGTAGCTCTGTGATAGATATGCTCCTTTACTGATTGTCATGAGAGAGACAGATTCCTAAATAATCATCATTAGAGTCTTTTAAGACTCCCAAATATTCCATTTATAGCTTAAATAGTTTAGAAAAGTATTTTATAAAAGTTTGGACACTTGGAAAGTGTTTAATGTTAAAGTATAAGACACTTGAGCCTCTTCCTTCAAACACCATTTTGGTTTTCAAAAGTGAATAAATAATGAGACTCTTAGCACTTGCTTTTGAGTCTTCTCAGTACTATTTATAAGGGGAGTGAGAGCCGCTATTATTATCTTTATAAATATTTGGCACTGCATGGCCTTGATACGCAATCGTGTCCGTTCAAAGAATGTCTAGTGAACAAAGGAACTGGTCTCAGCGCATGAATGTTATCCTGAAGCAACTAAAGGATATGAGCCTTGTCACTTCTTGTCTCATTTTCATTAAGAAAATCATGTGGTTTAGCTTTAGGGGGGTGGTGATGAATCAGCCATGTTACTAAAGGCAGGTGGCCATCTTAAAGCAGCTCTTATCCCTAGTAAAAATAAGAATTAAAAGGAAGGGATGGAGGGTGTGAGTTCAGCACCATAAAATGCTCGCTCACTGGGCTGCCACGAAGTAAATATTTTTACAAATATATTATTTACTACAAGGGAAGCTTTTCCCAGAGAAGGCAGATAAATGTGCTTGCTATGGGAGCTTTATGGCCACTACAGGCCCAACTGTCATTCCTTCGGTACTTCCTGTCAGTCTAACTAAACTCTGTCATCCTTCAACCCAGTTTAAATTAACAGGTAATTTGTAAATGTCACTTCAGGTTAGGCCGCTCATTTTGTTTCTACTCTACCAATGCAAAGTCTAGGACTAATTTTTCTTGTTTTCTTTTAATAGGATTTTCATTTATAAATAGAATTATGTTCTGAAAATAAATTACAGTAAGTGATGCACAGAACTGGTAGCAGCAGCACTTTCATAGAATTTCAAGCACCTACATCAGAAGAGATTAATAAAAACACTTCAAAGGCTAAATTCTATTTAAGCAGAAGACAGCTTTTGGTTAATATTTAATCTGAGTAACTGAGATCTTGGTTGAAAATATAATTTTTTAATATCTAAATTAATTTGCAAAACAAAACCATTAATTTTGCCTGAGAGCTTTCATAGTGCAAAAGTTTCAGTAATTTATTTGAAAAAAAAAAAGTTAAAAATGTAATTCTGTAGTAAAAGTCCCTATTTTAATATGGAATTTATTTCTAATGCAATATATTGTATTTGATCAGCAATACTGCTTTAAGTCTATACTTTTTTAATGATTGCTAATGCGCTCTATTGAATAAGAAAAAGAATCAGACTTTTCATGAGAGTCTTTAATTTGTAAAAGAGATTGCTTTCAGGTTCAGTATTAACAAACAAACATCACCCATTTCTTTAAAGGTAGTATACAACTGAAAAAAGTACCATTTCACTATAATATAGGCATGCATGATAGGAGCTGGTATAATATTTTTCACTGACGTGGTTTTTGAAGTGTTGTAGCTACAGTACATGCTTTGATTGTTCACCTCCTAGCAATCTCATACCCAAGAGAGCTGGGGGAGCTGTTTGCATAGTGAGACTCCCGTGCCTTTCTTTCTTCTGCTTTCTGGTGGTAGGAAGCATCTTCTTTTCCCCCACCCCTCAAGGAAACCTTGCATCTTTCCAGCAGAAAGAGAGACTCAGTTCATGTGTGGAAGGAAATCTCAACACCTTCTGGTCCTTGTAAAAGTTTTCTAGGCTCGGGCAGGGGCTTGACTGTCCCCTCATAGCAAAAGCCATTGTCTAATCCCCCCTTTTGGCTTCAGTAGTAGCCAAACTCAGCTGTGGGGAGTGCAGGACAAAATCCAGTTCTTTTCTTTCACTAACCTCTCTCCATGTTCATTTTATGCTCTTCTGCTGTCATCCCGTTCACTTCTTTTCTGCACACTCTCACTCCTGTTACCTTATTTTTACTCTCATTTCTTACGTTAAAGCATTTATCTGGATTTTTGTGACCCTTTTTATTCTTGTTGATTATGTTTCTGATTTCTTCCAGCAAGTCCCTTTTAATATTCCATCAGCACCCAGAAGCGTTCCGTAGTAGTCGCACAGATGTTTTGTAGGAGATACATAACAGCCAGGGTATCTGGAAGACAAAGGTATTCACTGCGCATAGTGAACTAGTAGCAAGGATTCTTCTCAGTGACTTGGTGAGCAGAAATTCAAGAACCTTAGCAAAAAGGTTTGGCACTGGGCCACCAGTGATGACTGATTACCTTGGCTGCTGCTCTGTTAATTAACATATAAGAGATATCTACATGGGAGATTGCAATATAATATGACACAAGTTAACTAACTCTGCGTTAAAAGAGTTGGATCCTTTAAGTTGGCTTCAGTGCAACTGTGCTTTAAGCCTCCACTCAGACAACATCTGTATTATTTAAAATCTCATGTCTGGATCCTAGTTAAACCTGTAAGGACATTGTAAATTTATTTAGACTGTTATTGTAAAGGCTACTTCAGGTAGTTTAAACATGACATTTTTAGTGATGCTAGCAGTATCAGAGCCCAGTATCAAATACTGAAAGAGCAATTTTCATTGTGCGTTAATACTGACGTATTATCAGAAATGTAACTTTTCTATGTGAGTATTAACCGTTTTGTTTAAACATTAAAGGTCTTACTTTTTTCTGAATGTTAAATTAGCATTAATGCGGGAAGAGTCTAGGACTTGAAAGAGGGCCATGATGTATTAAGTACTAACTGAAGTTCCCCTCCCTGATTCATGATAATTAGTAGGAATGCATGTCTAGTTGGAATGTCATTTATTTTCTTGTGCTTTAGTGGATTTTAGCTGTAAACGCAGCATCAGTCCGATTTTCCACATAACTTACCCTAACATGGTTTCACAAACTGATCAATTCAGATTTGTTACATTTTCCCACTGTATAACGTACAAAAGGTTTTGTGGTGAAGCAGAAGTAAGCTTGGATCTTCTCTGTATGGCCTAATGTGAATCAATGTAAGGGAGCATGATGAAACTCAGGAAACTGACCTTTATGTGAACCAACTGCTGGTGTTCATGAAATTCGAAGTAAGGCTCGGTTCTAGGAAGACTGTGAAAGAGCTAATATTCTGAAATGCTGACAAAAAGGTACACCCTGTGAAATAAATACCTGTCTGCCTGTCTGACCATCAAAATTAAAGCAGAGAAGTAGGAACTTATTGCCACCTGTCCCAGAGACAAACATGCGAGAGACATGTGCACTGCTTTCTCCAGGATGGCATCTGGAGGAGCACTTATTGTCTATCAAAGTTATTGCAAAAAGAACTGCTATGTCGGTTGCCGTAATTCCACTTGAATACGTGGAGATTCTTTCAGCAATTAACTGAGCAGTAGTTTGGATGGTTCTTTGAGGCGTTTGTGTTCACTCTACATCAAAAATTCACAGAAAGCAAGGTAAGATGCACATTGTTCTTTTAATCAGAATATTTTTTCCCATTTTTTGTCTCACTTTTAGTTTACTTGAGAAGGTCAAATGAGTATGTACTTGACATTTATTGCAGGGAGAAAGCTCTGTGGAGGTCTATCTATGAGGCCATTGCAAAGGCCTCATACATCTTATTGGGACACAGCAGCCCCTGGATGTAGTTCCCAGTATTTCTAAAAGTGAATTGATCAATATTGAATCTTGGTTGGCCTCGATCCTCCGTTTTACAGGCAGGAGATTAAGCAAAAATTCAGAAGGTTATCTCTATAATTTCACTAATTTAATGAATTACCTTTTTTTGTGCCTGAATTTTTCTTTCCCTGATAAATTCTCTAGGTCGATATGTCTCTTAATACAGAAGATGTGAATGTTCCCAAGAAGTCACATCATACAACCTAGCAGTTGTTTTTTACATGTGGTTCCCTTTTTCAAAACTGGATCACACTTTATGAGTTGCACTTTGTTTATCAGCTCTTGACTGAGAGCTGAGCTAGAGGAGTTGAAGGTGGTGTTTTTAGCTACAAAGCAATACGACATTCACTATCCCAACATCTGCCTAGCTATGTCTTGGTGGGAGATAGAGGGACACATTACATTCAGATACTAATGTCTATGCTAATCAAAGGTTGTGATATCTGAGTTTGGGATTTTTGAAGCACAGCATTGAACAATGTGTTGTAGTGACTATTTCTAACACCTTTCTATATGACAGATCAGTCTTTTAAATATAAAATTAATTATAATTTTATCTCATACTTCAGACTATGTACCCATTTTATAGAATCAGCTTAAAAAGTTTTAAATTACTGCCCCTGGGCTTTAGCTTAGTATTAGGACTAGATGATAACTTCAAGCTGCAATGATAATAAGGAATATGGACTTCCTATTATTTTCTATGAGTTGTCCAACACTGATTTTTAGCACTTCAGTTTCTGGGGTCAAACCAGAATCCTTCTGGGCTGATTTGAAACACTCTTGAAGAGAGCAGTTATTCCACACTAAGGAAAACAGGCCGAGATTCTCACAAGTTTGCTATCTAGTATCGGGGAGATTTGAAGCATTAGGTTTAGCAAATAACTAACAGTTGAGACAGATGAGGGCAATCTTCCTCAAAGCTGTTGCGTTAGACTGAGACAAGACTGCATCCATGTACAAATGAAAAGTTTATCTTTGCAAGCAGGAATGCTATAGTTTGACTATTTTTCAATTAAAAGTTGGATTCCATAGTGCATTGAATCTGTCACAGTGAAAAATGTAGGCTGATTGTTAATAATACTGCTCTATAATTATTACTATTATACAGTCCAGATACCTCATGAGGGCATGATCCCCTGATGCTATTTGGTTTTGTATAGACTGTAGAAGAAGCAATTCCTGAGCTGTAAGGTTGGTAAGCTGAGTATAAGACTCATGCAAGTAGATTCAAGATGCTTTTCTGTTGTGGTTATTGATGGTGCTGAAAGCAATCTGTCACAGTGAGAGCTACCCCCTTTTAGCCTTACATTGCATGCTCATTTTCTTGTTTTGACATGTTAGGTGTTGAATGGCTAAGAGTGAGGTTTCTTGTTAAAGAAGGTGATTTTTCAATATTAAAAAAACCCTTTTAAAATATTTTCTTAAATTTGTAGAGAGTTTAATTAAAAAAATTCAACACAATTATTGAAATATATTGCCTTCTTCAAAACAGAGAATTACAAAAACCCTCTGCAGAATACTTTTACTGTAATTTTAGAGTGAAATAATTACTTGGAGGTGCCTGTGGTACAAAGTTTAGCACCTTTTCCCCAGGGATATATAATTATGGATTGAAGAGGACAAGAAATTGGTGTAGACAGGTGTTCTCCCACAGCATCATCCCCCTTAGTGGACTGACGACAAGTGAATGCTTGTCATAGGAGACAAAATTCAAGTTTAAATGTTTCTTCTTGTGCTGCTTTTGGCTGGGATAGAGTTAATTTTCTTCACAGCAGCTAGTATGGGGCTGTGTTTTGGATTTGTGCTGGAAACAGTGTTGATAACACAGGGATGTTTTCGCTATTGCTGAGCAGTGCTGACACAGAGTCAAGGCCTTTTCTGCCTCTCACCCCACCCCACCAGCGAGGAGGCTGGGGGTTCACAAGGAGTTGGGAGGGGACGCAGCCGGGACAGCTGACCCCGACTGACCAAAGGGATATCCCACACCATATGGCGTCATCCTCAGCATAGAAAGCTGGGGGAAGAGGAAGGAAGGGGGGGACGTTCGGAGTGATGGCGTTTGTCTTCCCAAGTCACCGTAATGCATGATGGAGCCCTGCTTTCCTGGAGATGGCTGAACACCTCCCTGCCCATGGGACTCAACCCACGAGTTTTCTCACTTTTACTCTTCTGATTCTCTCCCCCATCCCCCACTGCGGGAGTGAGTGAGCAGCTGTGGGGCGCTTAGTTGCCGGCTGGGATTAAACCACGACACTTCTCCAGCCAGATGACTCATAAAGGTGTAAAAATATATATCTTTGTCAGGCCATCCATCTGTTTGCAAGAGGCACATCAGTTGGCACTCTTGCTGTTATTAGCCACAACCTAGACAACAAGTGCCCATTATAAGACCCCTTTCTGTTGCTAATTGAAATAATTAGATGGAAAAGTTCCATTTTGTTTCAGAATTTTGCTGAAAGTGTTCTGCTAGTTCAGAGAATAAAATGAGGGGAAACATGTTGCTTTGTCTGTGTTCATTACTTTAAGTTATTGTCTTACTGAGAAGCTCTGGTGCTCCCATGCAAGGAGAAGGACTTGCCATTTGGCAGCAGTGATAAGCATGTCAGGGTTATTGCCAGAGAAGGAGGTTAGGTTTAGCCACACCTAAAGGGTGTGGCTTTTACTGTTGTCATGAAGGAAACATGAAAGTTTGGCTAAGTCATCAGCTGCTATAAAAAAAAACAGTCAGTGTTTTCTTGTTGGCTTCAGGGAGACTTGTTAGAGTTCAGCAGCTAAATTCTTCAATTTTTTTTTTCCCCTGTGGCAAGATTTAATCTCTCCCTCCTGGGTTGCATCACTGGGTGTGCAGATCGCATCCCTAGAGAGCACCAATATTCCTTCCTTCCCCAGAGCCGCTGAAGCAGAGCAGACTTTTCCTGCAGCGATGCTGCCAGCACCAAAAGGTGGGCACTTAGGCACTTGAACACCAAAACTGAGAGTGAGAATAAACTTTCTGGTTATCTCAGTGCCCTTCTGCTATATCCTGGGACCCCGCTTCATTTCAATATGAAGAGGGTAGAAAAAATAAGTTGGTAAGTTGGGTATAGGAGCTTGGAGAAAATGATAGGAAAAGGGCGGAATGATGAGGCTGTGGTGAGGAACAGTAAATACAAGAAAGACTCCCACTAGACAAGGAAAGAAAAAAGCAAATCAGTTAAGGAGGCTGGCAATTTAATGTTGTCCTGGAGAACTGGATTCTTATCTTATGTCTGTTAAGCTGGAGAAATCTTTTAAAAAAGCAGAGCAACTGAGGTCTACAGTAAAAGCGAAAATCCCACATTCCTTTTCAGCCCGAGAACCCTGAGGGCAGGGGAAGCCGGGAGGAAGAGCAAAGAGGAGACAGCTCTGCCATGGGCTGTTTCCAGCCTGAGACACGGTGGGTTTTGCACGTGCTGTTTTATTGTGTTTGAGTGTCATTTCTGCTAACAGAGACTTGTGTCCTTAAAGGACAACAGATCCTGGAAACTGGAGGACCACTCTTGAGCCAGTGTACGGAGGCCTGGGCCTGCTAAGTGTCTGTATGTGCCCACGTAGGCAGGGAGGGGAGGGGAGGAAATGGTCACCCTCATCTACTGCAAGAGCTCCCGGCCCTGGAGTGCTCATATGAAAGGGACTCCAGGAAAGTGTGTTTAGTTGTCAGTGCTCCATGCAATATTCCCGGAGATGGAGTAGCAGAGGCTGTTGGTAAAAATGTTGGAGTTAGCTAAAGCGCCGTCAGCGAGGTGAGCAGCAGCGTGGGCCGTAGCTGGGGAGAGAGGCGGCGCAGGGCTTGGTGCCAGCAGGAGCCAGGCAGTCGGGGCAGCTGGCAGAAACAATCCACACCCCTGGCTTGATCCAGCCTGAACTGAGCCTTGCTACCCAGCAAGAATGGGTCATTTCAAACCACGAGCTGGAGGGAAAAGCAGCCTGCTGGCCCTGCGTGGACTTCTGGAGGAAAAGAGTGTAAGGTGTAAAGTTATAGTTTTATAAATTAGTCATTCCCTGCTTATCTACATGGGCACAGTTCTCTGTTCTACCTTTAATGAAAATATGGGTTGTTAAACTGCTGCTTTGCAAGTGGGGAAATCAGGTTTCTGGTTTTAGCACCAGAAAACTTAGTGTAATTATCTCTAGGTTCATTATGATGGCTTGAGTTTTTGTTGTAATTCCCATAAATTTAAACCCAACCCTTGCTGCTGCCAATGGCAACAGTATTACACTTGTGTCAGCTGACCCAGAAGACGTGTGTTTTCATTACCCCACAGAGGTATGCTCTGATTTAGTGAAGTGCTTCATAACTACAGTAGGTCAATAGGAAGTACACTTGAACAAATACAGTCTTGCATAATGCTTAATAGTAAGGAGAAACAGTGTTAGGCATCTCAGAAGAACCCAATATGAGCAGGTATTTTTAACCTTATTAGCTCTGTGCCTCAGCTTCCCACTTGTAAAATGGTTTACAATTAAATGAACCAAAGGGATGTTCTGAAAATAAATTCATTAATGTTTGAGAAATATTCAGATACTATACCGTGGAGGGTAATAGACTATCCCACAAGTAAATGAAAATTCTTTGTTCTGTAAAATACAGTTTGAAGAGAGTGTGCACTGAGGAAGATGTAGGACCACTCTCTGAACAGTGAGGATAACAAAAATGTTGAATACCTGCCCTGCTCCTTTGTTGAGTACCATCTACCTAGGACACTGATTGAAGTGAGTATTTCCTGTGGGAGAAATTAATAATGTAATCATATAATTTAAAACCATATTGTAAATCATGAATTTAAAGGGGATGAATTAAGATTATATGAGTGTTAGTGCTACCTTAATTGCTGCCACAATGAGCTACCTTACTTCTTACATTCCTTAACTTTGCTTGACTTTTGCAACAGCAGTGCTCCTTTAATCTAGTGGGGGTTTTTATATAATAATATAAGTTTTTATATATATATATGTATATATGTATATTCTTCAAAGTCAAGTTACCAATTGAAATTAACTCCACGAGGAGTCCTTTCAGCACTTCTGGGTATTGAAACAGCTTAAAAAAATTCTGAAGCATCCTTTGAAAAAGTTGAAATCTGAAGGCAAAAAAAAAAAAAAAAAGGAAAAAAAAAAAAATCAGTTAAATCTGATACTTGGAGGTAATTTTCAGTGTCACACCCAGGAATTCAGGGGTGGAACAGCCATTACTGCTAATGGTAGCTGTCTGGCCTAATCCCTCCACATTGCACTGGATATTTGTACAAGTCTAAATATATAAAGTGCACTAGGTGCTCTTTACAAAGTGCTTACTAGGGGCTATTTATAGTACTTCTCAAAATCTTCTGGTAGAAAAACTACTTTTAAGATATTTTGTCATGGTAAGCCTGGGCTGTATTAGCTGTGCACCCAGCATCCCTAAGAAAGGAAGAAACAAGGTAAAATGGTCGTCATTTTTAATTCCTAACTGCTCTTAGTCTGTAGCAGGACCTTACGTATTTTCTTTGCATCAAAAAATGCTTCTAAAGGGACAAGCTTTGTGGCTACATACTCCAGAGAAGCAAGTTGAATCCAAGAGTCATCCTCTGTCCCTGGAGCAGAGACATCCCCACGAACCTCCATCCTTTGCTGATGGCAGCTGTGGGGTGGAATGGGTGAGAATACTTTTCAGATAGCAGCACAGCTGGTGTTTCCTAACCAAACCTTGCATGCTCCCCCGGTAAATGGGGGAAGGTGACTGGCACATCATAGTCATTTGTATGCCAACAAAGGGTATTCTTTTTAAGTGGCTCCCCTCAGGGTCTCAACCTGGAAAACCTGCTCTTAAAGATAACCAGATTAATAAAGCAAGGGCATGAGCTGTTAGGAGGCAAATTATCTATCCATCTGATCCAGGTAGTTGCACTTAAATAGACATGAGAGGCAGCATTAAAGAAAACAAACCAAAATTTCACTTATATCCTGGTGTCCCTGTGTGGGTTTTAAAGGAAATTAGGGAAGAAATGCATTGGACTGTTTCTCGGGTTTAGTTGTGTTAAGACACTGCAATGCAGTTACATTTTGGATTTTGTATGTGACTTTACTGATTTGTTCTGTTGTATTGTTATTAAAAGTATTCTATTTAGACTGATAATGAAGTCAGATTAGGCTATAAAGTCTTCCTGACACATAATAAAAAACTCTACTATTTTAGATACTAGGACAGAAAATCAAGGAGATTTGATTTCCGAAATAGTAAAAGAGAGCCTTACCCCTGCAAAGTCTATCCTGAGTCAAAGCAGCACATAGAAATAATGCAAGTAGAGCACAGCACAGCTGAGGAAATGCTGGGAATGGCAACATGATACCCATTGGCTTACGTTCCTCAGCGGTACATGCAGAGTGGACATAGGTGTGCATCTGGAGCAAGGCTTGAACTCACTCAACTGCCCCTGGGTCCTTCTCAGTAGGACTTAGCTAATCTGTATATTTGTAGATGCAAGAATTTTGGCAACTTCACTGAAAACACGATCTGTTTGATTTCACTGGTCATTTACAGTAAGCGGGCTCCAACATCATTCATGTTGAGAGCTGTTTGTGCAGCAGCTACTTGTGAAAAATATGTCATCTGCTTAAGAAAACCGCCACAGTTCAAGACTAAAATTACCATACTGCATTAGTCAATTTGTTCAGGGAGCTTTTCTTTCAAATTTGTTGCTAGCCCATGCTCAGAAGATACAAACTACTAGCTGGTCTAGTCTCCTGAAACGCAAGTATCTAGCTGGAAAGAACAACTTGTATCAGCTGGGCAGATATAATTAAAGTTTCAGGCTTACTTCATACCCAGGTGGAGACTTTGAAAGACTTAAGGGAATTTAGTGCTAATCCAAACCTAGTATCTTCCAACTGACGACATGATGGGCAGCATAGAACTGTAATTGGAAGGGCATTGGAGGGGGACTTGGAGAGATTACAGAAGAGAGAGAAGAGAGGATTAGACAAGCACAGGAATAAGTACAGCAACTTCAGAAAATTACCTAATGCAATGCAGTTCTTGTGTCTTTATGATATTCAGGATCCTGGGCTTGTCAGAGAGTACAGTACTACACACCTTTCAGTTCTGTTATAGAAATCTGCATCTGAGAATGCAAACTGTCAAAGCCTTTACAAGCTAAAGGAGGACGCTTAGGAAGATGTAGGCAGTTCATCTGACAATGCCTCTTGTTAATCCTGCCCTATATTAAATCGTCTCTCCTTATCTTCAGATCTGTCAAAGCAGGACAAGTGATCAAACTTCAGGATGCCACATCCTTACGTCATGTGGCACATGGACTCACAGATGTGGGGGGCCCATGATCTACCCACACCCACAGATCTTGCTTAAAGTTCAGATAGCCTCTCTGAAAGGATTTTTTGGGAAGGTTCCCTTTGATTGACATGGCATCTTCCACTGCCTGGGAATTCCTCTTTGCCATGCCGTATAATCATTTATTCCAACAAGTGCTCAGGAGCTACAGTTAGGGATTAAATGAAGCTGCAAGCCTGTGCATCCTCTTTTTATGACTTTGCCTCCATCTTTTTTTCCTAACGTTGCTTTCATACTATCTTTGTCTCTTCCCAGTTCTGCTTTCCTTTTCTTTACTTTTATTGGTGCTTTTCGCCTTGATTCTGTCCCTCCAAACCATTTATTTCCTATCTCCGATTTGGAATGGATCTGTATGCTGTTCTCTCGTTGCCAGCCTTCTTGCCTCTACCTGATGATTAGCAGTCTTTTCTAACCATAATGTGAGTAGAATTTGGCATGCAGCAGAGCGCTAGTCTTAAGAAGCAGACACTGCCCAGAGGGACAGCGTGGGAAATGCACTGAAACCAGATGAAATCCAATATGACCACTTGAGATCCAAGTCAGAAAAGGCAGATTTTTAAATTAAATGTTGTATTGCAAGGTGGAGGAAGGAAATTAATGAATTCTGTTTCCCTTAGAATGAAGGGTGGGACATATTTTTCCAACTCTAACCTTTTCCAACCTAAACGATTCTATATTTTTTCTGATTTTACTTATTATTATAATTTTAAGGAGCAATTGCAAATGAAAAATGATATCACTCTAGTTGATCCAAGAAGGCGGATAGAAACTTAGGATCTTCTGATAGCTCCAGTTAGGGAAGAAATTGATAGGTAATTCTGTGAAGTCATCTTGTTTGATGATAAAATCCTGTTGTGCTTGCACATAGGAGGCATCAGCCAGCCAGACACAGTTCCCATGTCCACATCACCAAATGTAGCAGCACTGCCAGGAGAACTCTCTAGGCTTCTCTTAGCTCAGACAAACAGACTCGCTTTCTTCTTATTGCTTACACGCCTCCATTAGGCTTTCAAGCAAGATCCAGCTAAACCATTCTTTTAGACCAGTTTCTTTTCTGGACTCATCTTTGTCGTCTTCTTTTTTTGAGCTGTGCTATGAATCTTTCAGATGTCTTAAGTCAGCATGAGCAGGCCAACACCAGGCATCTCCTTTTTCCTGACAACGTCCTACTTTTTTTGCCTTTAAATGCTGCCTACATTTTATGGATGTCTTTCTGTCCCACATATGCCTTCAATACACCTGATTTTTTTTTTTTTTTTAAATCTTTTGCGGTGATAGCACCCAAACTTTGTCAGGAAAGGCACAGTTTCTACCCCAATCCTGTCTAATAGACCTATGTTTAGGTAAGATTCCTAGCCCTGGAGTGGTGGAGTGTTTTCATCAATATTGTCACATTGTACTGTGGGCAATGACGTAATAGCTTGGCTAATTAAATTCTAGTAATATGCACTTACATGGCTGATCAGTACTAAAGCTATTCATTTTATATCATTCTAATCTTTAAAATGTTACAAAAGCTATTTGAAATGAGTGGGTTACTGTAAATGAATGGACAGAGACCACAGTCAATAAGTAAAGTGCTCATTCACCAAAGTGCTTTAGCAAGGTTACATTTTGTTAAAAATTTTGAAGCTGGACATAGTGTTGAATTGAAGCCCATCAGCCATTCCCATCATTTATTTGCTAAATGATTTGAAAAGAGATTCAAATGCCAGCAAAAAGGGTTGGGCAGAAGGACTACCAGGCTAGTCCTCAGCTCTCCCACTGTTGTGTTTGGATGCCACTGAAGACAAAATGCAGTGCATCAAATTATGTGACACCCCACGTTACATCAAAACATTGCCTTTGTTTTATGTTGCTTTTAATGTGAATTGAGACAGTATATGACACAGGACTTGTGTTGCGCCATAACAAGACGGAATGCAACTCAGTGTATAACTCAAGTGCACACTTAGATGATGCTTGTACTGGTTTGAAGAGCAACCGTTTGGCTTGACATCTTTCTCAAACTTCAACAAGTTTCCTGCAAAGTTAACAACCACTTGCTAGTGACACAGGAGAGAGGAATACACAAGACAAAACAAGTATCAGCCCACAGCCTGTAATCAGCCCACAGCCTGTAACTTTTCAGGTAATGTTTATTAAACATTATCTTTGTTTCAAAGCAGTACACTGGAAGAACATCCAAATGACTTTGAAGCTTCAAGGATAATTTTTGTGTTATATTTTAACAATGTATTTTATCACTATAGTTCGCTTTAAATTTGCTTCAAATATTAAACAGGCGCTGGCTATAGTAGTTAGCTGAATTGTTTATGGGATCAAAATCAAACTAAACGTTCAGAAAATTTTCAGCAAGAGATTCCAGTTAATGAAAGCACCATTTGTGATGTGCTAAAACATGTATACACATAGGTATTGCCCCATTTATCAGACATGAGAGCTAATTACCTCATCCACTGCTATATTTCTTCCATCCTCTGCATTTCAATTCCCAATATTAACACATAGGTGGTCAAGCTGACCATCGAATAGCCTACATGAGCATGAATGCATTAAATAATTTAATGTTAGAAGAGTTTATTAAACTGCCACATTCTAATCAGCATGCGTACCTGCCTTCATTAATCTTGCACTGGTCCATGGTGTGTCTCTACAGCCGACATAGAGTGTGCTAATGTTAATAGGAGCTCTTAACAAACAGGATCAGTTAATCAAGGCAAATTTACTATTAGCCACATGACCATGCATACTGAAATCTAATTACAATCAGATTTAACCTCTTCATTACTGTATTCATCCAAATTTTTTTGTTATCGCTTGTGATACTGAAGTATTCCAAACTGAGACTTTATTATACTCATTTGAACAGGAAATACTTACATCAACTCACTTTTATTAAGAAGGGAGACTTTCTTTTTGCTATGTTTTCAATGTATAATGTTATATGGGTTATATTTGTTGCCAAAAGCAAGAAACCTAGTACCACTTTTTCTCATCCAAAACCTGGCTACAGGAAATAATTGCTAGAACAGAATGTTGAAAAATGAACTTCAGTATTCTGGATTAATTCAGATGGAATTTAGCACTTGGTAAATTGTCAGTTAGCAATGGATATGGTGGATATAATTTAGAATATACTGGGTTTTTAGCAGCTAAACTGTTTTAAGTTCTTAAGCAATGTATTTCTTCCTGATATCAATTGAACCATATTATTTTGTAACACTTGGCTATTTTCATTAGATCTTAGACTGTGATAAGCAATTAAGCTCCATCAGTGGCCGTGATTCTCTGAGTCTGTTCACAGAATGCGAGAGGATGGAAGGGACCTCTAGAGACTTAGTCCTTGATAGAGAACGGGTAAATGAAGCTAGTTCCATTTTAGAGCTATTGATTTTTATCTATTTTATTTTATTTTGTTTTGGTTTATTTTATTTTATTTTATTTTCTCAATGTCCTTTTTCTGTATGCAGAGAGTAGGCCGTATTAGTTCAGAGCAGGGAAGGTCAAGTCTGTTTCTTTAATTAGGAATCTGCATGACATTTTGGTTGGAAGAGCAATGCATTTTGAACCATAGTAGAGGGTAGGATTCTGAACTATTTTAAATTGCTGAGAGGGTCATTTGCATGGGGAGTTCATTGGCTGAGAAACACTATATCACTGCTCCTCTGCTTCATGGTAAAAACTGTGGATTGGGTCATAGCAATGGCATTTGCTGACTTTTGGGTAGGGACCAACCACCAGCCTTGGGGACACTACTGAGCCCTGCATTAGTCTCTATCACTACGTGGACTTTGTCGTCACTCCTCTCCCTTCCACTCTTCCTCACCCCTTCTCCATTCTTCCTCCTTCTCCTCCACTCTGCTGTTTAAACTGAGTAACTTCTGCAAAGGAGGTAAAGTCCTGGGATGGTTTCTTCCTCTGGGAAATCTGTTTGTTAAAAACCTGCCTTTTGGTGCAACCTGGTGCATTCCAGTGGGAAAAAACATGTATTATTTGTGAGCCAGGGTAAAAGTCAGCCCAAGACAGGATGGTAGAGCTGAGTCCAGGAAGAGAAATGGCCTTGCTAAGGCAGAATTTTTTTTTTTTTTTTTTTTTTTTTGGTTTGCTCCCTTTCCTACTGTTCTAACACTCTCTCTTTTATCTCCCCTCTTGTCTTCTTTGTTACTTAGATTTATTAGGTCCACAGGGGTTTGCATTTTCTTCCTTTCGGTCCTATTCTTCCACCTTTTGGCCTCTTTTCCTTCTCTCAGTTTCTTTTTGTATTTCTGTTTCTCATTTTGTTACCTTACTCTTGGGCTACTCTTCTTAACTTACTAGCACCTTTAATGCAAGGTGCGTTAAAGCACTTCTTTGAGGGTGCGTGGGTGTTTGAGGGTGTTTTATGCCTGTTCTGTGAAGACTTCTTTGTTACAAATAGGCCTTTTTATTTTTGCAACTGTAGGTTAACATTGCTTACTGTGCTTGATAGATGGAGTCTTACATCATACATAAAGCTGGGACAATCAATTAGCTGGTAAGAACAAGGACTGTTTCTCCCTAACCTATCCTAGATCTTGTAGTATCATTCTCTGAAGCAATGGTTCAGCTTCACCCTTGATGAAAACTGAGGAACCCAATCAGCTGAACTTTTTGTGTGCCAAAGACCAGATGAGTCTTCATGTTTGCCCTGTCACAGAAGTCACTTTCTGCTAAACTATACACTTCTTAAGGTATGTGATTGCATTTGGAATGAAAGCATGGCTGCCACCCAATTGAGTATCAGTTTGCTGCAATGTACACACTCTGAAGGCATCACGCGCAGTACTTGTTGAATTTTGGGGAAAATGGTGCATTTGTAGGTCACTATCTAACTTGCAGAGAAACTGTAGGATAAAGAGAATTTGACTACCATGAATGGGACGTAGTGGTGGTGGGGTGCGGGAGAGAAGGCGTTTCTTCCAACCTAGCTGTTACGTAGTTATACCGCTTGTTTTTTCAGCATATCTAATACTCTAAATTATAACATATTTAGGGACTGTATTGGTATCTGGTGCTCTGAACAAACCCAATAACATTGTCAGGGCTAAACAGGGCAATAAATAACGTAGCATAACAAGAAAAAGATCTGGTTCTTCATTAGCAGAATATCCTTCCTCTGCTCTGCTTTCCTTTTGTACTTCTGGTGCTTTCGATTGCAATTGCTGTATAAATCTGACCACAAAGCAGAACGCTGATAACTTGCTAAATGTACAAATCCAGCATGATAGAAGAATTTAATGCAATAGTATATGACTCAAATATAATGTAGTTTGGAAATGTCATATGATAATCCTACATAAAACCCTATTCATCACAAGGCTTCTGCTGTCAGGTCATGATGATGCTTTGATTATTTTACACATTATTTACACTGGATAGAGTTAGAAGGCATATTCTGTGCATGATTCAAGATGAAAAGTAATCCTTTAAAAGAGAGGGTGTATTCTTTGTACAGATGTTAATTTTGATCATAGGAAGGGGGGGAGAAGTACTAATAAAATTGGTCAGGACATAACAGTATTTTGAAATTACTCTTAAAAAGCGAGCAGATGTATAACGTGAAAGTATTTTTAAAAATTTAACATTACATTAAAGTAGCTGCCTGAGTTCTGTGACTGGGAATTTGTAAGCTAAAGGAGATATGACATTTGCTGTAATGAAATCAGGATGGCTAGAAAAAATGTCTGAAAAGGACCTAGACTGGAGAAAAGAAGGACAATTCAGCAAGATTTGTGGCATCATATATCACGGGGCAATACTGAGCTCATAGCAGCTGTTTAACACTGGAAATGTGTGTTTATCAGTCCAACTGAATAAACAAAATCAAAATGGAAAGAGGGAGAAATTGGACACGGATTCCTGGTGCTGTGTGTCCTGACTATTGCTGAAAGGGGCAGGGTGTCTGTAGCAAGCGGTGTACGGGGGAGAAGTCATGTATTCGTTAAGTGATCAGTGAAGGGACCTGGAGGTCTGAGAATTACAGGCAAAACCTATGAGTAATGAATACTACACACCACATTTTCACTCTGCTTCCCCTTCCCTTCCCTTCCCTTCCCTTCCCTTCCCTTCCCTTCCCTTCCCTTCTCTGCCCTGCCCTGCATTTTAAAGAACATGTCTTTCTTTTCTTAGCTCCCTATAAGGAGCAGATGATATGTTGTCCTGGAGATTCACTAGCGGTCTGTTCAGATTCATCCATGCTCTGTGGATTCTGTTGGTTTCCACAGGAAAACGAAAAGTGCTGATGTAATTTCCCCTCGCTTTTAAAGGATCTCTCCAGATTTAGCGTTTCCTTCTATCCCTGACTTACCAAGCAGAATCCTACCTACAGGCTGATAAATATTGATGTTGTATTGATGATGCTGAAATTATCTTTTTTTATAAGGATTTAAAGTAAATATTCTTTATGTAAAAGTTCAGTTTGTAACATATATCTCAGGAGACAGTGGTAAATTAAAATCATAAGCTTTTCCTTAATTATGTACAAGCGTTCCAATGGTCTACTGCCACATTTTACTGAAGTAAAACACTAAAAAGTGTTTGCCACTAAATATTGATGCAGTTTTATTCCTTTTTTATTACCATGTTTGCTGAATTTCCTACACACATCAAATAGCAGAGAAAATAAAACGGGGCATAAACAGTTTTAGAAAATTAATGTTATAGGGAATTTGCTGAAGGAGCTGGAAGGCCAGATTAAAATATTTTCCAGACCTGCTGAGAGCTTATTTTAAAACATGACCAAGATAATTGTTTTATTTTCCTCTACTGAAACATCTGGAATAAGTTCCTAAAAAGATAAGAAGTGTATGCACAAAGTGCAACTGCAGCATAGTGTTACACTCCCACATAGCTTTTCATTTAATGTGTTTCAACTACCACCTGGCCAAACAGAGATGAAAATTTAGTAAAACATGTTCAAGCTCGAAGAAGTGTTCAATCTTTTGCTATTCCCTACCACTCCTCACATGATTTGTCTCCTGCTTCTCTATCTCAAGGGCTAAATGTTTCAGGGAATCACAGTTTCTAGTCAGCGGAGTAACCACAACAAAGCTCTTCTGGAAATGAAAACTACATCCAGCCTCTTCTGCTTTTATCTGTAAATGAAACACACTCTTGTAAGCCTGTATCTGTTGTTGTAGACTGTGATGTCTAAGGGAGTTAGGCACCCATTTATAAATCTCATCTTGGAAATCCCATCTGAAGAGAATTATTTCCTTATTCTTTGTGATTATATTAGAAGATAACTGTGCTCAGTTTTCTACACTGCCTGTGATTTATTTACTGAAGACATAAGTGCATACAGCTTGAAGATATAGAAATACTTGTATTGTATTGATAATTTATTTCAAATCAATGGCGAACTGTGAGATGCTAAGGAGGTGCTTTTCAGACAGAAAGCTACATCAGGCCTTTTTGCAACAATATGATACAGTGCTGTCGATACCAAATACATCTGGAAGCAGGAGTGGGATGCTTTGCTGGGTAGTTCATGATCAGCTCCAGGCACCCCTTCTCGGAAAAGCATATGAGAATGATGCAAGACTTGCAAAAACACACTTGTTAATTCTTAACAAAAGGAAACGGGGAATAGTTATCCAATTGTAGTGATATATATGTGTGACACAGAGAGTTAACTCACAGCTTCTTGATGCTGCAAACCTAACTGCACAAATTCTGGTAGCAATAGATGTAAAAGGTTGTGGAGACCAATGCCAGTTTCTGAGCTATTCTGTTAGAATATCCTTATTCTGCTAAAACTTAAAAATCAAAGCTGAAGTATTCCGTATTGGGTGATCTGATCGCTTTGTAAGTCAGGAGTCTGACTTCTACTCCTTCAAAAAGAAAGACATGCCAGCAGCAATATAAAGTCTTATGTCCAGCTGGAAATTACCACCAGAATTGTTGTTTCAAAGTTTTTTCTTGGAATAAATGCAGTTTCTGTGACTGCCTCCTCAGCTCCTGAAACACTGCGAAGAAGAAATGAATGAAGCCCCGAAGGTATACTTCAGCATCTTCTCCCCCAACCTTTTTATTCACCATTGGAAAGTTCTGATTTAACGATAACAACAAATTCTACAGGCTTACTTTTTTTTTTTTGTAGAGTAGTTTGTCAAGAACTGCTCAATTTTTAAAGTCAGAATATTTAATTGCATTTCAAATATTTTCAAAACAATGTTTCAACATTTTCAAAATATAATGCTTGCATTGTTATTTGAAATAACTTTCTATTTTAAGAAAATCAGTTGACTGAGACAAAACAAAGTACCACTTTAAGGCTGAAATGCTATCTAAAATTTGCATGTGGTCTAAACCAAACATTTGACTTTTTGGTTTGCTGAGCATTTTACTTTTTTTTTCTTTCAGGTCATTCCAAAATGAATCCCTTCTCATCCCCCCATTTCCTGGAATTGCAAGTGAGTCAAAAAACTATTTTTTTTTAACTTTAGATAACCATCTTATCTATTAGAAAGAAACAAAGAGAAGAAAAATATAGAGATAAGGCACACAGGAGTTACCAAGAGTAACAAATGTTCATAGAAGTGTGTTTCAAAGAGTCACAGACAGACATTTAAATCCCATTTCAGGTCATGTGTTCTACAGATCTCAAAGGCTGGAAAGCTTTGCCTTGACTCAGGGTTTTTCTGAAAGCTCATTCCTGGATCCAAGTAGAGTTTTGACATGATTATAATTCAATCAGACGATAATGGTCCCATCTGGCAATAGAATAGCAGGTCAGCCGAGACTGATGAAGGTGACATTTTACCTTTTCCAAATTCTTCATTCAAGAGCTCAAAGGACCTATAAATTTGATATCCAGCTCTTCCTCCTCACTTCCTGGCAGCACGTCCAATTTTCAGTCCTTTCCTTTTCCCCTTTTTTCCTACATTTCATCTCCTGATGAATGTCATAAAATCTTACTTATTTCCTCACTCTTCATAATCCAGTAACTTTTCCCACCTTAAGTTGGCAACATGACAGCTGCTTATCTGTGCTTTGGCTTTTTAAAGTGTCGTCTTTTCTTACTTCTTAGTAGCCTTAACTAGAGAAGGAATTCAGTATGAGCTTGGCTGTGTCTATACCATTTCTGCAGCCCTTTCCACAGGAATGAGGAAAGCATAACAAAGGCAGCTATGCTTTTTTAGTACCAATGCAGACTTTCCCAGAGGTAGCCTGAATGCCATTACTTGGCATTGCGTTGTTTAGACTGGCATTTAGTATCTGAATACATTAGTATCTTGTGCTTAATTAAAGTAAACAGTGATTAAAAGTCTGATGATGCTTCCTAATTCAATACCAAGGTCTATACTCAGAAGATGAGACTCTAACTGCAGATTGTTTTCCTCAGGAGTGAGGTTTGCATGTGAAGTTCCTTGTGTGTGCCATTTGCTTCTTTTTGCCATTTTGGTTGTGCCCACACCTCCGTCTGTAAGGAAGCTGTAAGCCTTGGGAAGGAGAAGGTAGTGAGGGAGAGAGGGTTTTAATCCAAACCATTTTGGTGTCTCTTTCATAGATCATCCCCTTCCCTTCTAAACAACTGCCAGTCTAAACATGAGGACGTGTGCATATAGGAGCGGGAAGTGGCAGAAGGAGCGTTAGGGAAGGGCCAGGAACCTCCTAAACTGACTTCATCACTGACAAAAGTGATACCGTGAAAGGATAATATATGGCAGAGAAGGATGCAGTATTTGTGATCTTGCATCACTGGAGATACAAGAAGCTTATCTTGCTATAGGAATGTTCTGTGTAGGATTCTTGTGGTGTTGGTCGTTGTCCACCCAAGTGATACACCCCTGAAGACAACAACTACATCAATCTCTAGTGCTCTGCAAATTTCCCTAAGAATTTTTCAACAAGTTCTCCTAGGCTTTATTTCCTCTGTGCTGGCAGCAACAAACATTGCAGCAGGTTTTTCTGTCTGACACCTCTCGCTCGTCCTGATCACTATATTTATCGACACACAGATTTGTTTTTTCAAATCTCAACTTCAATCATAGTCATTTTATCATCTCTGAAGATTGCTTGGCACTAATCTGGGATTGATTTGGTTTGGGTTTTTGTTTTAATGACGCTTCAACAGAGATCACTGAGTTTCAAAAAAATAAACATCCCTTCCAGCCTATCCAGAAAAACACACTGAAACCTAACAGAATAAACCTCCATCTTGTAGGGTCATTTGATGGATAAACAAAACACATACTCAGTCCATACTTTGCTGGAACTTATCTTTACTTCTAACATCCATCCTTTGCCAGATTTTGTCATCCACATTTTACTGAATGGTATTTTATTCCTCCAGTCATCCTATACATCCTAACAGAACTATGAGAGAGCATGAGTTTCTGTGCTGTGCATATGTGTTAAAGCATTTCATCCACAGTGCTATTGGTTTGTTGCTGCCAATACTGGAGGTTTTTTCCCTCTTTTTATTGCCTATTTAGTCAATATAACCTCATAGACTTTTAAGATTTTTGAGGTATGAAATACTTCTAATCCTACTTATTTTATATTAAACTTGTATAACAAAACGTGATTTTTTTCTAAGCAAAATATTGTAAAGACATTTTTAGTGTTGAGTCAGCAGCTCTGAAATACTGAAAAAATAAATTTAGCAGCATTTCTTCATTCAGTCTGTAGTCCTATCTCACTGTATCTGATACTCTAGGTAGGGGAGGAGGCGTTTGATATGGATTGGGAGTTTCTCTTTTGTCTGTCCTTTCTAAAGATGGTTTTCTGGAAGGGGGGAGGATGAGTGCTTAGGCTGTGGGGTTGCAAGTTCCACATTCCTACTCCTTCAACCTTTAGGAGATTGCTATAAAGATTGCCCTCCCTGTGCTTGGTCTTGTTCCCACACTCCTGCTGTTGACACCATCACCTGCCTACTCCCAGACTCCCCCTTATCTGCAGCAAAATGCAAATCTTGTTCAAATGATGATAGTGATCTCACACCAAGTAATAGCTATTTTGTTGCAAACCATCAGTCATGTATCCCTTGCGCCCAGTATTGTCACCAGATAAAAAGAATAGGCAGGTCAAAGCAGCTCTCTTAAAACTAAGACATTAGGTCAAGCCTAACACTGAAAGGTAAGCTGACATTTTCCCACATAGAAACCCGCATTCTGCGTATGAAACAGAGAAAATTTGAGGAAGAATAGAGAATTTGTCCAAAAAGCAATATTAGGAACAACATATCCACCTATGCAAGTCTCTTCCTAACAGTAACTTTCCTAGTAGCTACTTAATGTCATTCCATGACCAGCAGGATAATGTTCACTGGGTACATCCTTGCTGCCTGGTCTTCTCCTTTGCCTCCTGCAGGGAGTGCTGGTCAGCAGATAGTCCAGGCCCAGGCGCCTGGGGTGCGGGCAGAGTGCTCTAACTCCCTGCAGTGCTGCCTACTTTTGTTCTTTGACTTCTGCCCATTTCTGCTGCCGTGCTTTCAAGTCTATTAAGAATAGCAGATGTCCTCAGTGGAGTTCACCGAGCTCTTCGCGAGCCTCTGAGGTGTCAGTAAGGACATTCCTCACTCCCCATCAAAAAGCATCTCTGTCTCATACCACTACAAATTCCTCAATGTACGCTAGATCCATCTGCAAAGTCTTCTCAATAGCACAATGAGGCTCACTAGAGGGAACAGGTTTTAGATTCGTGCAACTTGTAGTTGCCAAAGTCTAGTTGCAGTCTTTTGTTTTTCCTCTCCTCACAGTTTGTTTCCCCATCCAGCCAGTTCTGAGTCTGTGCAATCTTATGTCTGCTCTCAGCGTTGCTCACAGGGTGGTGGACAGAAAGGGTATGCAAATGGAGGTCTTCCTGCAACATCTTCCCAAAGAGAGCCTCTGCCGTTCTGGGAAAATACTTTATGCAAACAAAGAAGATCTGTGGTTGCTTGTCTCTGTTCAATATCAAGTAAAGTGGGGAGCTGTAGAGCTTGAAGCGATAGGGCCTATACTTTCCATCTACTGATGTTTTTATTCTACTTCTTTAAGCTGAATTTAACCAATGTGGCTGAAATTCAGTAATCTGTAATGAAAAAAAAACCCACCTAAAATATTATTTTAAAATAATCGGATATAAATTTAGGCCCATAAATATAAGGGAAAAACCACTGCTTTCTGCAGATCGGAATCTATTTCCCATTTGGTAATGGCTCATTCAATATCAGCTGATCCATTCAGCTGCAATGGGTTGTTGTTTTAGTTTAGAAGGTTTTTGAAAGAATGCTGTTATCATACAGTCTTTAAAATAATACCAGTAATACTATACCATTAGCTAAGAGAAGAATGCCATGATTATGAGATCTATTGCTGCCCAAAGGCAGGCAGCCATTTTTATAAATTGGTGTGATCTCCTTGCTAAGTAGCTGTTCAGGTTTGCCTTGACTCGTTAGTCTCAGTAGTAAGTAGAGTGAACTGGTAATTTAGCTTCTCTCTAATTTCTGACTGTCTTGACCTCTACACTTTCTCTTTACATTATCGAGCCAGCATGGTATTTTGTAAGCACTAAATAATACAGACAATAATTGTGTATCTGTATTAAATCAGGAAGACGTTAGGTTTTTTTAATATAATTTTATTACTTTCTTCCACTGTGCGTCAAAGTTCCACACAGAGTGCCTGTTTTTACTTAGGATTTTTTTCTTTTTATTAACCAGAACTTTTCAACCTTGTGTGATCTCTTTACAATTCCCTTTAGAATACATAATTGTGCTCGATCAATTTGTTAAAGGCTTTTGAAGTGTTAAAAAAGCTGCATTAAAATTATTTTCTTTCAGGTTTTATGTTAATGAACATAGGTGCTATTCAAAGCAAAGTCAGTGTGTCAAGGGAACTTTAACTAAAGTTATTCATACATAAACTAAAAAAGGAAACATCTTTAGTGGAAGAAAATACATTTAATGAGTAAGTGCAGCACACAATTCCTCCTTTCAAAAATGTCAGTTCATATTGAACCTCCATTCTAGATATCTTACAATTACTTTGTCAACAGAAGGTAGAGTAGTGATGGATGATACATTGGTTCTTGAAACCAAACTTTCTGTGAGTTACTTAGGCTGAAACTAAGTGCTTTTACATTCCAGTCTTATTGATGATAGTGGTTTTATATTTATCACCCTGTCATTTCAGTTGACTGTATCAGCCTCTTCCGTGCAGGAATATGGACACTAATGGAGGTGTGTCCTTAGTGCTCTAAAGGGTCACAGATTCATTCCACTAACACGTTCACAGCCCTGTTATAAGCTCAGAAATTGTTTTCCTATTTTAAACAGTAATCCGCAGCTGTAAGTGTATGAGGCCTGTGGAAAACGGTTTCTTACTGGTCTTTTTAGACCATGCTGCCTGTTTGACACTGAATATGCTTCTTTCAACTTTCACTAATACAATGTTACTGTTTTGCAACCTGCTCTATAATAGTCAGAATTCTACCAGGGCCTTGGGAGTCCAGGATCAGATTGCAACATTTATTTATAAGAAATTCTGTCAAGAATCAATAATAGTCTTGGGTCTCAAGTTCCTTCTTTAATAATACTTTGATATGATTTGTCACAAGCTAGCCCACAGTATCCACCAGATTTTATTACTTAGCTTGCAGCACAGTCTCTCATCTTTGAGTCATGAGATCAGCCATGGGGAGACCTTTAAAAAGCTATATTCTTTACTGTTTGGTTATTACAGAAAGTCTATATTACTCAATAATATCTTTTATAAGGTGTGCTGTCACATCTTCACATAGATGTTTAACCTCGATGTAGATATACTGAATGCCTGGAGGCCATTTTAGTGACATGGACATTGTTTTTCATGATTGGATGCCAAATGTATCAACAAAAACAACAGAAGTTGGGCCTTATTTTCACAGCTTGGTAGTTCTGACTGAATCTCATACTAACTGTCGATAGCAACTAAGATTTTATTTAGAGTGTAGAGTGTAACGTTTTTATTACTTGAAAGTAGTAGAAATTCTGTGAAAGCAATTTAGATTACTTTCCACTGTAATATCAGTTCCTTAGGTTCTACTGTGTATCTCAATAAACAAGATCCTACTGTGTCACTCGCATATTGCGGTTCTAAATATATAAGATTTAACTCAGACCTGAAATTCAGATAGTTACAGTTGCATTTACTTATACAGGTGGTTTACAAAATGAATTATATGTATTGTTGACTTAAGGCACAATGTGCTCGATTCAATGAAATTTTCAGTAAAGTTTGTTAAAAAGTGCTTTGGGTGAATACAATCTAATCAACCTGTGAAATTCAGATCCTCCTCTTCCATTTTTGTGAAATTAAGAACTGAGGAATCATAGAGGAAGACAGAGGTTTGCTCTGTCTATCTTGTGTGTCACCAGAGTCATGCACACGAGTAGTACCAGTAAAACAAATAATAGATAAGCATGTTTTCATAAATCATGTTTTTTCCAAATATGGATTTTGAAAAAAATTATATGCTTATAATTTTAAATGTATTAATTCTTAAAGTTTTCCTGTCAAAAATAGGAACTGGTTATTGTGTACTTCTCTGTATTTGAAAGTTCTTTCAATTTGCTATGTAACCGTGTTGTTAGCAGAAGAGGAAACCTTTAATTAGGGTATTGTTGGAAACTGAGTTAAGTTTTTTGGGTCAGGCAAGTTTTCTTCAGCATAGAATCACGCACGTTTTTCAATACTGCTCATAGTGAGTATCTTAGAAAGAAGTAGGTGTGGTGATTTAATTTTAAGAGATTATATCTCCCTGGTTTATCATTTTTTAAAGCCTGTCCCAGTAAAACTTGTAAAGCAGGTAGGTCTTTGTGAAAGCCAGTCCTCATGTATAATAAAGTTACATGGCCTGTTTTAGCTCAGAGCTAAGACTACAAAACTATTAATAGATCCATAGAGGGTTGTCATACGCATCTTGCAAAACAAAAATAATTCTAAATTTTTTTTAAGAGCACATAGTAAATTTTCAATTACAGAAAGGCAATCTTGAATTGACTCTAGAAATTTCCAATGCTTTATTTTGGAAATGTGACATTTTCATGGACTAAAGTAAATCCAAGACTAAAAATGCACGTTGGTTAGATTTTTACCCATGAAAAGCTACTAAGATTCTTTCCTTAATGAGAATTTAATTGATAACTGGAGATATTTCCTTCAAAAGACTTTGCAAGTTATCCTAAAACAAAGAGTTTAGTACTAGATGCAATCTAAAATGTACTAATTCCATAATATCTGAAACACTGTATTAATTTCACAAATTGTTCCAATTTCTGGCAAGAGCCTTGGAAAGGAAGTCCTCAGGAAATATAGCGATGTGTAGCATTCAGTTGTAGTGTTCATTTTCAGGCACCCTAGTCAATTAATTTTGAAACATTTAAAAGATTGTTGTCTAATTAAGTCTCTGATGTTTGATTTATATTGAATGGGTGAACTAGAAAGATGAAAAATATCTTTTCCAATGGATATTTTGAAAAAGTTAATGTAGCTGGTACCACCAGGGAGTTCATATATATATATGCACACACACGCATACACACACATATGCACAGGGATATACATATATAATAAACAACTAGTGAAGCAATTTTATTTGCCTTTTATAGTTTTAGAGCCATATGTAACATAGTCTAACCTTCAAATATCTGAATAATCTACCTGCAGGTATGTCCTGGTTTCGGCAGGGATAGAGTTAATTTCCCTCCTAGTAGCTGGTACAGTGCTGTGTTTTGGATTTAGGGTGAGAACAATGTTGATAACACACCAATGTTTTAGTTGTTGCTAGGTAGTGCTTACACTAGTCAAGGACTTTTCAGCTTCCCATGCTCTACCGACTGAGAAGGCTGGAGGTGCACAAGAAGCTGGGAGGGGGCACAGCCAGGACAGCTGACCCAAACTGGCCAAAGGGACATTCCATACCGTGTGACGTCATGCTCAGTACATAAACTGGGGAAAGCTGG